>NC_139017.1:50411259-50968257 GCF_964374135.1 Grampus griseus | reverse complement strand
AATATTATATAATATTTTTTTTTCTTTATTGGAGTATAATTGCTTCACAATGGTGTGCTAGTTTCTGTTGTATAACAAAATGAATCAGCTATACGTATACATATATCCCCATATCCCCTCCCTCTTACGTCTCCCTCCCTCCCTCCCTATCCCACCCTCTACGCTCTTTATTGACCCTTTCTCTTACATTATCTTATTAAATGTGACAATAACAAGTGAAACTCCATTTTACAGATGAAAATTATGAAGCTTAAAGGGATTCATTTACTCATTCCTCCGGAAACCATTAAACATCTATGATATGCTAGACACAATTCCTGCTCTCAAAAGACTTATTTATCACTTAGCAGGGGCAAACAGCTAAATAAGTCATAAAAAAACAACAACTACTACTATCATTTATTGAGCACCCAGTGAGACAAACACGGTGACAAGCACTTCATATGTCTTAACTCATTTCATCTTCACAACGACCATCTGAGGTTGATAGTGTTAGCATTCCCATTTTATAGATGAGAAGACTGAGGTCCGGAGAGGTTACATACATTGCCCAAGGTCAGACAAAGGGTACAATAAAGTGTCCAGGGTACTACGACAGACATATATGCAAGACAGAATAGGGTACAAAGGAAGAAGTGATCATTCTTTTTAAAAAGGAAGCCACCAGGGGGCTTCCCTGGTGGCGCAGTGGTTGAGAGTCCGCCTGCCAATGCAGGGGACGCGGGTTCGTGCCCCGGTCCGGGAAGATCCCACATGCCGTGGAGCGGCTGGGCCCGTGAGCCATGGCCACTGAGCCTGCGCGTCCGGAGCCTGTGCTCCGCAACGGGAGAGGCCACAGCAATGAGAGGCCCGCGTACCGCAAAAAAAAAAAAAAAAAAAAGGAAGCCATCAGGAAACGCAACACATAGAGGCTAAATAACCGCCAATCCCACCTACCAAACGACAGAAGTGCAGCCTGAGCCATCATACACCTAACTCAAGGTTTCTCAACCTCAGCACTACTGGCATTTGAGGCCGGATATTGTGGGAGGCTGACCTGTGCATTGTAGGACGTTTAGCAGCATCACTATCTACTAGATGCCAGGAACAACCTCCTGCTGTGACATGCAGAAAGGCTTCAGACATTGCCAAATGTCCCTGGGGGACAAAACAGCCTCTCAATGAGAAACACTGATCTACTTTAAACTGCAAACTCCCAGTAGCCAGTCTATAAACTACACTTTTTAAATCTTTAGCTAAATATAAACGGGACTCCCAGAGAATGTCTTATCAGAAGGTGACAGACACCTTCTCTAGCCCATTTAAACAATATTGCTCTGTTTCGTGTTTAAAATAGAAGATGGATGTCTAGCCTTTAATTAAATGAATCTCAACCGGTGTCTATTAAAGTCATCTCGAGAGCTAGAGAATAAAATTATTTCTACACAAAACCTGCCTTTTGCCTGACTGTACTGTCTGGAGCTAAATTTAGTTTTAGTCATATGAGAAGGTTCCAAAGGTATTTTGTCCATTTTCTCCCCTGACTTGCTATGCTTCTGACTGTTCCTCGAATATGATACGAAGATCCTCATTGTTTTCTCACTACAATGTTGAAGAAGCCTTTTGTATATAATTAAGAAGCCCTGACAAATCCTTTAATGTGGATTTTGAAGGACCTTCCCATTGAGTCAAACATCTTTTCCGCAACTAGAAATGGAAGAGGCACAAAGAAATCCAGTCACTACTCCAGACATTGAAACCATGAGGACCAAATATATTCAGGTTTCCATCCTTTGCTATCATCACTTGTATTAACTCACAGTGTGTGTTGCTCTGCAGACAAATGAATGACCTCGTGAGCATCTTTCAAATTGGAATTTGCAAACTATGATTGATAGCAGTTCTGTGGGCAGGAAACCAGCATGAAACCCAGCTGCCCAGCCTCACCTCACTCACCAGCCAACTCAAACATTGCTCAGTCCCAATAGGATTAATACTCATGAGATGTTAGTCAGTTCTTCTGAAAATACGGCAGGCAGATAAAAATCTAGGAAAACCGAAAATAGGAGCCAGCCCATGTTGACTCACATCAAGGATTATATCACCATTTTTAGCAACACAGGTAGGTCGACGTAGGGCTAGAGAATATTTTTTGCAAGATATCTGTCTCTGGAAGGAGACTTTATGTTTTAATTAAGCATATCTTTCATCTAGAGTTCTTATCAGGACTGACATTATGAAAGGGTGAGTTAGCAATTGTCTGAGTAGGGTGATATCCACAGTGCTGATAAAGGACTTTGGAAAATACTTTTTGCATCCTCCAACGGATCCCTAAAATTCTCTTAAAGTATGAGTCTGTTGGCTTAAAACTTTAGTGTCTGGCAAAATAAAACATAAAGCAGAGAAAAACTTTTGTTGTGGTTATTGGATATTTACAGTATGGTGTGAATAATTTTCAGGTACTGAGAACAGGTTTTTATAGAAGGAGACACTGCAATAAGATACTCATATTTCATATATATATATATATATATATATTTACCATAATATTTTAGGGAGAAATATCTGTAAATCTGGCTTAGAACATTTTACAATCCCTTTCTTTCCATCTCAGAAAGAGTAACAATTATGTAACAAAATTAAAAGTATATAATAAAAAAAAACTATGTATAAAATGGACAACTGATGGGAACATGCTCTATAGCACAGGGAACTCACCTAGTGCACTGCAGTAATCTAAATGAGAGGGAAGTCCATAAAGAAGGGGATATCTGTATGTGTATGGCTGATACATTTTGTTATGCAGTAGAGGCTAACGCAACATTGTAAAGCAACCATACTCCAATAAAAATTAATTTTAAAAAAGTATATTCCAGGTCATTTAATAAAGAAAAAAGATACTGATACTTTACTGATGCATGACTATCATGGATGGAAAGTAAGAAGGATAATTCAGAATGCATTTACTTAACAAGATCCTACTCCAGGTCTCATGGTACCCTTCAAGGACATCTTGCACCCAGAATAAACACCTTGCCATGCTTAATAAGACAAGGATCTTAGGCTCATGCTTTCACCCAAAGACACACAACAGTAATTATGCACATTTTAAAAAACCTTTTTCCCCCCTAGCCCAGACCCCTTCGGTGTAGTAAGTATAATTTTATGATACTGAAATTTGTTGTGGGCTGAATTATGTCCACCTCAAAATTCATATGTTGAAGCCCTAAGCCCCAGTAACTCAGAATGTTACTCTATTTGGAGATAAGGTCTTTGAAAAAGTAATCAAGGTTAAATGAGATCATTTTGGTGGGTTCTAATGGCCTGTGCACATATAAAAAGAGAAGATAAGGGCACAGGTACACACAGAGGGAATACTGTGTGAAGCTTCAAGGAGAAAAAATAAAAGGAAAGAAAAAAAAAAAAAGGATGCAAGGAGAAGACAGGCATCTACAAAGCAAGGAGACGGGCCTCAGAAAGAAACCAACCCTGCTGACACCTTGTTCTCAGACTTATACCTACCAGAACTGTGAGAAAATAAATTTCTGTTGCTTAAGCCACCCAGTCTGTGATACATTTTTATGGCAACCCCAGCAAACTAACATAAACTTCAAAATGCTTGCACCTTGAATTAATTTTATTTAATGGCCTAAGTTTATTTATACAGGGCACATTGTGCTGTGGTCCAAGAAGCTTTTCTGAGTCATCATTCATCAGAATTTCTCAAAAGTTAATCAGATGGAATTTAAGGAAACCAAACAGGCTAAAGCCATCAAGAGAATTTATTGCAGCCAGTTGCCAATGGAATTTTGCCAGTATGAACTGTTTCTCAGCAAACAAACTCAGATGTCACTCCAGAGTTCCCAAGCAAACTCTCTGGGCATCCAAGTTTCTTCTGATGCTGTTTTACTTCTGGAAATATCCAAGCCACTCTTTCTCACCCACACTTTACATTCTGTGTTCTTTATACTTTCAGAGGTCAGCAAGAATTTCTATTAATGATGCTTTCTAATACATCGCTGCTGGGAACGTAAAATGGTATAGCTGCTTTGGAAAACAGTCTGGCAGTTCCTCAAATAGTTAAACATAGAGTTACCATTTGACTTAGCAGTTCCACTCCTAAGTGTTTACCCAAGAGAAATGAAAACGTATGTTCACAGAAACCTGTACACAAAGTCCATAGCAGTGTTTTTATAATATCCAAAAGGGTAAACAATCCAAATATCCACCAACTGAATGAATAAACAAAATGTGGTACAGCCATACAATGGAATATTATTCTGCAATAAAAAGGAATGCAGTACTAATACATACTACAACATAGATGAATCTTGAAAACATTATGCTACATGAAAGAAGACAGACATAATAGGTCATATATTGTATGATTTCACTCATATGAAATAGCCAGAATGGGCAAATCCATAGAGATGGAAAGTAAATTAGTGATTGCCAGGAGGTGGGGGCAGAGAGGAATGAAAAATGATGGCCAGTGAGTCCAGGCTTTCTTTATGGGGTGATGAAATACTCTAAAATCAATTGTGGTGATGGATGCACAACTCTGTGAATATACTAAAAGCTATTGAATTGTATTCTTTAAATGAGTGAAGTATATATTACATGAATCATATCTCCAAACAGTTATTCTAAATAAACAATGTTTTCTCATTCCTTCTGTCTGCGCTTCTCTTCCAAAAACATACACCACAGACTTCTCCTTTGACAGTGGTAACAAAAAGGGGATTCAAAGTCAGGGATCTAGAGTAGACAGTCACTAAGGCCCTTTTCAAACCACAAGAATTTAAAATATCTATTGATCATTTACTGTATTAGTTTCCTGTTGCTGCTATAACAAATTATCACAGACTTGGTGGCTTAAAACAAGATAAATTTATTATCTTACAGTTATGAATATCAGAAGTCGGAAATGAATTTCCCTGGAATAAAATCAAGGTATCGTCAGGGTTGTGTTCCTTCTAGAGGCTCTAGGGGAGAACGTGTACCCTATATTTTCCAGTTTCTTGATGTTGCCTGCGTCGCTGACCCATGATTCCTTCCTCTAGCTTCAAAGCCATCAGCAGAGTATCTTCAAACCTTTCTCTGACTCTATTAAAGACCAATGTAATTCCATTATGCCCACCTCAATAATTCAATATAATCTCCCCATCTCAATTTTTAACATAATCATATGTGTAAAGTCCTTTTATCCTATAAAGTAACATATTCAAAAGTTCCAGGGACAGAACATGCACATTTTAGGGAGCAATTATTCCCCCTATCACATTTACCATGTCAGTGAGTGACTACAGCATCTAAAGGGGCAGAGGACCTTGGGTAGGGACCATGGAAGAGAGAGAAAGCCGGATAACTAGGTCCTTCACAGAGCAAAAGCCTACAAAGACCATATATCCAGTTCAAGTCTACCCCAGGCACATGGCCTGGCCCTTTCACTTGTCTCCTTATGGATATCAGCAGACAATCAATACACATAGTTTTAATTTTTCAAAAAGACAGAAAGAAAAGTCCACAGGTTTGGAATGACTCTTGAAGAAGACTTAAGAGCTGTTGGAAAAGGCAGCAGTGATCCCCAAGAACCAGCATCGGTTCACAAAGTTCAGGACCTGACAATTTCACATCTTTTTTTTTTCTTTGAGAGGACACTCTGATCAGGAAAATGTGGAGATGCAGCATGTCTGATCTACGCCAAACTATCAATTTTCATAATATCCAGGAGGCAGAATGGAGTCATATGGGCTACAATGTAAGGCAATTTCCCACATAAACAGCTGGCAAAATAATCTTTGCTTAAAGGATATCGATGAATGGATTGGTGTCATCTCTTGAGTAAGTCTCTAGCGTTGGGCCACAGGGCTGAGGTTTAACATTCTCATCAGTGGCTTAGATGAATGAGTATCATACTTGTCAAGGATGGAAAGCCAGAAGGGAAATCATGAACAGAATGGCTTTGTTTACAATACAATTAGATTAGATCATGGACACATGTGGAGAGCAAATGAGGCTGGGGCCTGATCATCAGGGGAAATGACATGCTCAGAGCTTTGCTTTACATTATCCGTGATATATAAAAGGGAAAGAGACTGAAAGGGAGAAAATCCAAAAATCTGAAAATACCAAAGTTCAGAAAGGACACTAGATACTGTCCATTAGAGACAAGAGTAAAGACATGCGTGCATACCTGCAGATGTGTGAAGGCACAGGGAAAGGAGCTAATGGACATAGAAGCAGTAATCATGGGAGAGAGGAGCATGAGTAAGGGGTAAAATTTCAGGGAAGCTAAGAAAGGACAGGTCAGGAGTACAGGTGACAAGCCTAAATGCCGGACAATAGGCGAATGACCGTATATTATAGTACAACCACATAATAAAATGTAATGCAGTCATTAAAATGAGGTTCTCAAAAATATTGAATAGCATGGAAAATGTTCATTTTTTTAAAAAGTAGCATTGAAATATTTTTTTTAAATATTTTTTTAAAAAAGTAGCATTCAAACTAACGTACAATAGAATCTCAACTTTGTTATTTTTTGAAAGAGTGCCTAAAAGAAAAATTATAAAGAAAGACCTCAAAATGTTAATAGCAGCTGTCTATTGTGAGTGATTCTATTTTCTTCTTTCACCTCTTCACATTTTCCAAATTTTCCACAAAGGATATGTCTCACTTTTAAAATCAGAAAAATAATTTCACAGTATAGGTAGAAGTGTTGGTACTTAGGAGGAAAGTTGTCTTATCATGAAATGAAAGAAGGAAGGGAAGGGAAGGGAAGGGAAGGGAAGGAAGGAAGGAAGGAAGGAAGGAAGGAAGGAAGGAAGGAAGGAAGGAAGGAAGGAAGGAAAGAAGGAAAAAAGGAAGGAAGGGAAGTAGGGTCATTGAGGGAAGTCATGCTAGACAAATTTCTCAGTCAAATCAAGAAGTCAATATTCCTTAGAAAGCATTTTTGTAAAGAGGTAATTTTCCCCTTGAGTAAAGCAGACATTTTCATTTTTTGTTCATTTTAGAGTTTTAAAACCTTTTAAATGAGAAATGTCAGGGAAGAAAACATGCTAAAATTAACCTGCAGTCCAACTTTGACATCAACTCAACAAAAATCATTAGGATCCAGACACGAGCCCCTGCAGGAACCAACTACCTATGTTGTTACTAAAGCAAAGTAGGGCAGCCCTCCGCATTTTGCTGGTGACTATTCCCAGGCACCATAACATCAGCTGTCACTCATGGCAATGTATCTGCCCAGCAAATTAAGCAACCAGCAGTACGTAACAGTTCATGGCCAGCTAATGGTCAACTCTGCCTCTGCTCTGTCATCTGAAAAATGAAGATATACTTTCAACATCTGAGAGGAAGGCAACGATACTCAGATGATATAAACACAAAAAGGACTGCAGTGCTTCACAGCTATGCCCAATTAATCCAACAGTCTGTCACTGGCACCAGTAGGTTATTTCCTACTAGAGCTTGATGGTTTTCTCCATTCTAAACATTCTAATTTTCTGTCAGAATGGCCTCTCAGGAGATCTGTGGGTCCAACGCCATCCTTTTACAAGTAAGAAAACTTGAGAGATTAACTGATTTCCCCAAAGCCTCACTGCTGGCTCGTGGTGGAGTCAAGGAGAGAAACCAGGCCCACAGACCACAGGCTGCCTCTTCTCTCTCCCTCACCCACTGCATCCACACTTGGGAGAAAGGGGTAGCAGGATGGCAGAATGAACAGCACCACACATCGTCTGGTGGAATTAAGGAAGATATCTGCTGGGACTGAAGAAAAAGTACCCAGGAGAAACAGGACCTAGGGATAAAAGAAGAGGTGCCGTCTACACGAACCTCAGTCCTGATGTTCACAGTAAAACTTGCTAGATAAATTTATCTAAACACTATCTTTAAAAAATGTATAGCTTGATCCTGTATCACCTCCATAATTATAAAGCCACATATTTTTACCACCAGTTTTACAAACAGAGGACCACAGCTCCTTTCTGAGAGCCAGCGTCCTGACATTCTCATCAACCTACAGTACAAGCCAAAAAAAACCTCCCTGAACACCCAATACTGATGAACTGTAGCCCATACATCAAAACTCACACACTGAGCTCATCACCCAGATCAACTATGCAGATGCAACCATAAGAGAAGAGAATGAAAAGCCTAAAAATATAGACACAAGGATTCAGAAAGCAGCTGTCAGTGTAAGGTAAGCAGAGTATTAAAGGAAAGATACTATAGTGAAATTGAAGGCATATCATTTCCTTGTTGAGCCTCAGTTTCCTCAGCAGTAAAATACAGTTAAGTAATTCTTTCCCTACAGGATTGTTTTAAAACTAAAAAGAGATTATATATGTTAAGCACTTGGCATGGTATTTAACATATAGTAAGTATTCAGTAAAGGGTAATATGATTATAATTATTGAGGGTAATACTTAATTATGGCATTAAGAAAACAAGAAAACTGGTAATAATTTTTATTTCTATATTACAATTTTAGGCCTTCCTGAGGAAACTTTTAGTTACAAAAATAAAAAAAAAAAACAAATAAAAACAAATTCATCCAGGGTGACATTCCTGAATATTAGAGAGATTTTTTTGTTGACCTATTTAAACCCCAACATCAAATGGTATGTTCACGGACTTTCTCAAATCAGAAAGTCCTAGGGTCGTAAATCTGAATGCATTTTCCTTCAGAGTGGCCTGCTTCTTGTTTTTCTTCCCCCGCAGACAGAAGCAAACTGCTGACAGTGGCAGTTACCTGTAGACAGTCCACACCTTGTCCCAGGCCATCTAGACCAGCTAGAACACGGAGGGGAGCAGGTTCCAATACTCCACTGACTTGGTGCTTCTCTAAAAGGTACTCAGGAGGCCCAAGGAGGAAAAGGTGTTTTACTTCCTCTTCAGGATTTTATTGACAGAATCAGGTTCAAAGTAAAAAAAGACAATGACATCCCTGATGCCCTTTCTCTGCCAAGTATCTTAAGATGCTAAACAGCAACCTCACAAAGGCAGCTCCAGGGTATCTGGGAGGCTTCCTCAGCAAGCCTGCAGAAACACTGCAGTGAAACCCCGCATTGCACCTTTCCACACAGACATTGAAAGCTCTTGAGAAAGTTGCCTATTTGTCACGGCAGGATATGGATGACACTACTGCCACTTAGAAGACTACTTAGATTTGAGGTCAGTGGTAAAATGGAGTTAAATGAAGACATTTTCTACAAAATGCAGACCAAGGTATCCGGAGATATTGTGTTGTGAATCAAGAATCAAATTGCTAAAATCCCCAGCCTTTACTTCTCCTAAGCTGTTTCATGGTGGCCACAGGGCACAGCCTTGAAAGGAGCGCCCACCATGTGCCAGATGTTCTGAGGGGAACACAACACAAGTTAACTCACTCAATTTTCACAATAGCCTTGCCAGGTAGGAATTTCTATATCCATTCTAACATTAGGAAATGGAGGCTCAAGGAGTAAATAAGTTGTCTGAGGTCCCATAACCAGCAAGTGGCACAAGTAAGATTCGAACCCAGGCATGTCTAGCCCATGCTTTCTCCACACCGTCACATTGCCTCTCCCACTACCAACCATATCTAGCCACTAAGTCCCTGTTTCTTTAACCAATTCAACCAACATTCACAGCATGCTAGTTGTGTGTTGGGCATTGTGTAAGGTGCTGGGAGGTGGGGGACACAGATGAGAGAGAGATGAACCCTGACCTCCAGAAATTCAGTCAAGTGCTGGAGGCAGACATGTAAATAAATAATTACAATTCAAGACTTTAAAAATGCAATTGGAAGTAGAAAAAGAAGAGAAAGAGACTTTTAGCAAAACTTGAGGATGTTTGATTTCCAGCCCATTGCTTCTCCCATACTTACCTGCCATTAAAATACAGAACATTATAGAACGTCAATCTTTTGAAGAAAATTGGAGATTATGTTGCCTAGTCTCTCATTCTGCAACTGAGGAAATTAAGCGCAGAGAAGTTGCTGCCTATCTCAGCAACTGAGGGGCAAAACAATGACCAGGACTCAGGTTTCTCGACTCAGAGTCCAGTGGTCTCTTCAGTACATCAAACGCCATCCCAGGTCATCACTGACTCAGAGATCCAGAAAAATTTTGCGGGTAGCAGCCCATATATTTGGTTTGCTCTTTTTTCCATCCCACCCCTCTCCCCAAGGGAAAATAAATAAGCTAAACTTTGGGGGCAGTATAAAGAATGATAACCTGTGAATGAAGATAAAATATTTGGAACTGCAGCAGTATCTTGGGGCGGGTGGATGAATGAAGGATGGAGAATACAGTACGTAACTGTGCTAAGGGTACTGTTCACAGTCAAAATAAAAGTTTCAACTACCTTGCTTGGAACCCTTTTATTTTTCAACTACTTTTGTCTCCGTCCTTTGAGGTCAGGTCTGCACAGTGTGAATGTTTTTCCCACATGAATTTAACTTGTTTTTGTTAAATGCACAGTTAGCACCCACTGGGGTAAAATTCACACCTCTCTGTGTTCTAGTAAGACAATCCTTGAAGAGTATGTGGTGGCCATGAGTATGCACCTTGAAAACCTCCAGCTACAGGGAGCAAGATTGACAACCACCCCAGCACCTGTGCAGAGAGGCCCCACTCTCCACATTCCACACTCCCACTCAGCCATGACTGAGTGTGGCAGGGACGCTGAGATAGACCCACTCCTGGGAGGCACAGAACTCCTCTGAAGCCTGACTTAGGCTCAAGCACTCTCAAAGACCTTCTTGAATATTCCTTAGACTCATGGCAGTCTAAGACCTTTCCATCCAACTTCCCCTCCCTCTCTCCTTTCCTTGGGGTCAGACTTGCATTCTGATCTGACAGTTCTCCTAGACTTTCTGGCTTCTTCCTCATTTTTTCTCATAGGCTTGTCCTCTAATAAAACTCTGGCATATTTAATCCCACCCTAGCATCTGCTTCTTGGAGGTACCCAGGCTAACACAGGTTAACAAGGGAAGTACACAAGACAAATCAGGACAGTACCAGAAATTCCACCACTACAGCACCCTAGATCTTGGCCCCTGTATGGCCTGAGTTGTATCTCCCCCAAAATTCTAACCCCCAGTACTTCAGAATGTGACTATATTTGGAGATAGGGTCATTAACGAGGTAAGTAAGTTAAAATGAGGTCATTAGGATGAGCCTTAAACCAATAAGACTGGTGTCCTTGTGAGAAAAGGAGATTAGGACACAGATATGCACAGAGGGACAATCATGTGAGGACACAAGAAGGTGGCCATCTGCAAGCCAAGGAGAGAGACCTCAGCAGAAAACAACTCACTGACCCCTTGATATCAGACTTTTAGCTTCCAGAACTGTGAGAAATATATTTCTGTTGTAAGTCACCCAAGCTGTGGTACTTTGTTATGGAAGCCCTAGAAAACTAATACAGCCCTCTTGTATTTCATGGCCTGAGTTAGGAGGTGGCTTCCATTTTCTTTGAGACAGCTTGACTGTTTCTCCAGGCCAGTCCTGTGTGGTGGTCCCTCACTTACCTAACAGGGAGCTCCTTCGATCTCTTACACATAGAAGACACAGACAATACACCCAGCATTCTGATAACAGGATTTCCTATCAAAGGGCCCTAATGATCTGTCATATATTATGGATAAGAAAATGAGAAACACTTCATCCACTGCTTCTGTCATTGAGGAGTCTACAAGAAAGTTAAGAATGAAATTCAACACCATTCTGGCAGAAAGCTTTACAACAGAAAAATATACCAGGGCTGTAGGAAGCTGGGTAAAAACTCGCAATGGAGGATCAGCAGTTAAAGTAATCCTACTCCTTCTGAAGAGCCATAGGAAACTCATCTACTTGATTTCAAAAGATTCCAGGATTTCTGGAGAAAGCAGCAAAGCACAGCTCTGAAGAGAAGGAAGTTCTCATCCACCCAAGGCTCCTGTCATGGGACTTCATCACTTTCTAAAATGATTCTGAATTCTATAACCTACCCATACCTGCAAAGGAAAACATAAATTGGTACGAAATTTTGGTTAGTCTTTTGGAATAAGCTTCTGCTGAAGAGTTCTAATTTTGCTAAGGGTTCTCTCAGAGTGGTTGGATAAAAATTGATTTCTTATCGGTAAAGATTTCTTTTGTACGTTTTTCCCTTTTATTCTACTGGTTATGCCCTCTTATCAAGGTTCTCAGCGGCTATCAAACAGGGTATGGAGGATGAAAACCAGGTTCATTCATGCTGCTTTCCTTCCTGCTTTGAGCAGTCCTTCCTGCTTTGAGAACCCCAACTTCTGACTATACTGCTCTGAATCTCTACTTCCCCTCATACCCTCATGAGCTACCAACCACCTCATGCAGGAGAATGCCCTCCAGAGCCACTCATCACAGTTCTTCTGTGGAAATCATCACCTTGTTGCCTTCAGGTTCTGTCTCAGAGGGATTTAGGGAGATGTTGCTTTCATAGCTGGGCTCAATAAAGGCTTTTATGAATTGAGAAAAAGAGGTGTGCATATAAAGAGTGGAAAGAAAAAATTTTAATAAAAATAATTCTGTGACGAGATTAAAGCTGTGTGTGTGGTTTTTGAAATTTTCTCTAATTTATAAATTACTATAAAATCAAAAACGGATAAGTAAGTGTAAAATAAAAATTCACCATTACTGACTTGATTCTTCCACTGAGCCAAAACTGAGTCTAGAATTTTACTAAGACAAAGTCCAAAATCTTATTTCTGCCTCTGGGTTTCTTTTTCAAGGTCTGTTCCCTCCACTTTGCCACTCCCTCTCCCTCCTAATTCTTTTCTCTCTTTGTATTTGAGGAGAATTGAAGAGAGCTGAGATACGGTATTAGGAATATCCTTGCTACTCACTCTCCCTGGAGTGCCCTCTCCCACCACCTTTGCTCAGTAAGGTCTTCCCTTGCCACCCCATTAAAAACCGCAAACCATTTCAAACCTCAGCACTCCATAACCACTTTTTTGCTTTATTTTTCTTAACTCTAATAAATTTATTGAGAACCAAGATTTTTCTATTTTTTCTACTGTAACACCTAGAAGAGTTTCTGGAACATTCTTAGAGACACAGTAATTATTTGTTGAATGAATGAATAAATGAAGAAATAACTTCCTGGTGTGGGAATTCTGCTTGAGGCCAATTGTCTCTTTTTAACACCTTAGACATCATTACACATGGACCACCGTATAGCCACTTGCTGCTGGAATCCCATCACTCAGCAAGGGACTCTCTTGGGTGAAATGCTGGCAATCTATCTCAAAACCAGCCATCTTTCATGATAGCCATTGGATCTATAAGAAATGTATGCATCAGTGGCAAAGATGCATCTTCTTTCTTACTAATAGTTTTATTTGAGAAAGTGACCAACAGAGAGGAAGATTATACTTACTAACCTCCCTTGCAGCTAAGAAAGGCCATATCACTAAGTTATGGCCAATGGGATGTAAGCAGAAGTCTCATATAAAATTTTCAGGAAATATTCTTAAATTAGAGGAAAACACTATTCTTTATTTCCTTCTCTTTTTTATGGCCAGAATATGAATGCAGTGGCAAGAGGTTGAAGAGATATGCTAGACCGTGAGGTAGAAACCTCATGCCAAATATTTAAATGAGTATGGTAGAAGGAGCCCAAATCCTTGATTATTCTGGGCCACCTGTACTGACTACCTATACCTATATATTTTTTTCTAGAAATTTATCTATTTCATCTAAATTTTAAAATTCATTTGCATAGTTATTCATAATATTCTCTTATTGTCTTTATAATATCTGTAGGATCTGTAGTGATGTCTTCTTTTTTATTCTTGTTGCTGATTATTTGTGTGTTCTTTATTTTCTTCATCAGTCTTGCCAAAGTTATATCAATTTTATTAGGCTTCAAAGAATCAACTTTTAGCTTTGTTGCTGATTCCTACTGATATATTTTCTATTACCATTATAATTTATTTTCTTCTATAGGGGGAGGGGAGTTAACCTATTTTTTTCTACATTCTTGAATGTAGGAATATAAATCTTTCTCTATATACTACTTTAGCTACATCTCACAAATAATCATATGTCATGTTTTTCTTATCATTCAATCTATTTTCTAAACTCCAATTCACAGTTGTCTTGTGGGTTGTTTAGAAGTGTATTTTTTTAGTTTCCAAATATATAGGGAAATTCTTTCTTGATTTTATTTGTAACAGAATTGTATCATGGCAGCTTTTGTATAAATACAATTCCTTGACAGTGTTAGCTTTCCTCTTCCATCCATTAGAGGGTGAGTTTTTGTAAATATTTTGTATGTGCTTAAAAATAACTCTATTCTGACTTTCTAAAAAATTGTTCTATAAGTGACCTCTGACTAAGGTTTGTTCAATGTGTTATTCAACTCTTTTAAATTCTTACTGATTGTTGTCTGATTGCTCTATCAATTTACTCATACATGTGTAGTAAAATTATCCACTATGGTTGTGAATTTGTCTACTTATCCCAGAAGTTTTGACAATTTTTACCTTATATATATTAAGATTATGTTATTTGGAGTAAATAAATTTAGAAATGTTTTATATACCTGATGAATTGTCCTTTTGTCATTATCTGGAGATGTGTTTATATCTAATAACACTTTTATTTCTTTTTCAGTCCATTTTATCTGATATTAATATAGTTAGTTCCACGTTTGGTTTTGGTTTTCGCTTTTAGGGTATATCTTTTTCTATGATTTTAGTCTTTCTGAACCTTTATATTTTACTTGTTTCTCTTGTACAGAGCATACAGTTTCTTTTTAATACAGTTTGCTAACTTTAATTAGCATATTTATTTATACTTAACATAATTACTGACATATTAGTATTTATTATATGCTATTTGTCCCACCTGCTCTACATTCTTTTTTCTCTTTTTTCTTGCCATATTTGAATCAATTATATTCATTCACTTTTTTCCCCTCCACTAGTCTGTAAGCTATACACTGTTTTTTTATTCTTTCAATAATTACCCTTGAAATTATAGTATGTATTTATGGCTTACCAAAGTTTGGTGTTAACTAATACCCTGACCTTCATCCTAGACAATGCAAAGACCTTGAAACATTTTAATTCTGTTCTCTATCCCTTATCTTACACCTACTTGTATACTACTGCTGCCTTGTGTTTAATCTTGTTGATATTTTTAAATTCCAAAAGATATAATGATGATGATTGCTTTATATATCAATATTCATTACCATATATCCACATATTAACATTTTTGTTCATCTTAAATTCTTCCTTCATCTCCAACCTTTCATCTGCCATCATATTCCTTCTGCCTGAGGTTTACTCCTTTGTATTTCCTCTACTGCTAATCTGCTGAGCACAAATTCTCTCAGTTTTATGTTGTCTGAAAATGTCTTCCTTCTCCCTGGGTATGCTGGTAGTTTTCGTCTTTCTGCGTTTTGGAGATATTGCTCTGTATTGGGGCTCCCACTGTTACAGCTGGGAAGTTAGCTGTTGGCCTATCTTGCTTATTTCAAGGTAATCCAAGGTATAACCTTGGTCTTTCTTACTATGATATGTCTGCATATGGATTTCTTTTTACATATTCTGTTTGGGATGTATTGGGCTTCTTTAAAGGGTGGTTTGATGTCTTCCATCAGTTTTGAAAAATTCTCAGCCATTATGTCTTCAAATGTCACCTCAGTTCCATTAGAAAAGTATGATAAATGCAATACTTCCCTGCCCTCTTTCCAAGACTCAGTATGATTGTCCTACCTTCTCACTGTACTCTCTATGTCTCTTACCCTCTCTTCAGTGTTTTCATCTTTTCATCTCTCCATATTTCATTCTGGAAGATTCCTCTAATAATCTTCAATTTACTAAATCTCTTTTCAACTCTATCTAATTGTCTGTTAATTTCATCTGAGTTCTTTATTTTGCTTAGTATATTTTTTAGTCCTAGGATTTTTACTTGGTACTCTTTTCAACTCTATTATGTCCCTTTTTAGAATTTCCAGGGTTTTTGTTAAATTTTCTGCATTATGACTTCCTTGGAATAACTTCCTTATGCTTCCAGAGTAAACAGTTGTTTTACACTCTATGTCTGATAATTTCAATATCTATATCACTTATGTGTCCATCTAGGAGGTGTCTTTTATTTTTGTTGATTCTTGTTCATGGTGTCTTACTTTTCTCCTGTGCTACATTATCTTTGCTTGTGTGCTAGAAATTTTATTTGGAAAAAAATTATTTGCCAAAATATTTTGAGAACTAACAGCATGTCATCTTCTTATAGCATTTTTGTTTGCCTCTGCCTATCATCAGAGACATTAGAAGACTGCTCTAATCTAGGTTGATGGCTTTTGAAATTCTGAGACATTGTACAACCCAAAACACTGCACTAATTTTTGTGCAAGGAAATAAATTTCTGGTTTACCTCTATTCCTAAGGTGTAGCCTTTGGGGCCCAAGCATAAACCGGCAGTGATCCACCAGTGTACATTAATCCCCTCTTTTTCTCTCACCTTTAGAAGCCACCAAAAGTACAACTCAGTCCCTCTGCTCTCCTTTGAGCTGAAAAGTAACCTCAGGGTAAAAGTGATCTGGTATTCCTCATTCACCTCTCTGGGTCATAGCCGAGTTCATTCACTATCTTGTTAGCTCTTAGATGATTTTAAGGAGAGTTTTTTCCCCAACTTTTTTAGTTACCTTTAGTAGTGGTGGCTGGTCCATATTGCCTAGTCTATGATTACAAAAACTGGAAGTCCTTTAAGTTGTCCAGATTTATAAACTTTATTTATATGAGAGAAAGACAAGCATCTAAATTTTTACACTATAACTTTAAGTTTTCTGTCACCTGCAGCCAAATCTTAATTCCAAAAGCAGTATTCTTATCACACCACTGTTCTAGCACACTATTCCTTTTCTAAAGGGTATTCTAGTTCACTGTTTATATTCTCTCTCTCTCTCTCTCTCTCTCTCTTTCTCCAGTATTTCTTTCTGACACTTTCTCTGTACTCAAACAGTCACCAGAAATCAGATAGCCCAATGGCTTTGATACTTACATTAAAAGGGACCTGACTTGGCCTTTCTCAATGTTATAGGTAGTTCCCTTGGGACATCCTCCCAGGATTTGGGGAAGATAGAAAACATCTTCCCACAGGAGAGAAGGAGAAGAAGAGGAAAGGGACTTGTTTCTTATCATAAACACTGCACTCCTCTAAAAGGAGGCCTCATCCCCTCTCCTCAGTCCTCTTCTACATGTACATGAAGTGAAATTGTTACTCTGAAGACATGACTGGCCACAGTAATTCACCATGATCTTCTGAACTTAAAATATATGGCCCTTGAACTTAGAATATATGGGCTTAATGCCTTTTGTGCTCAGGTTTGAACTTTAATCACAATTCTAAAAGGAAAAATCATACTCTATGGCCCACACCATCGTGCTACACTCTAAGAAATGGAGTGACATATTCTCAATGAACTTGAAAAAGTACACAAAAATATAATGGTTATGCGGGTACTCACACATACTGTTTTCAGTGTTTTCTTATTATAAAGATTGCCATTATTAGAATTAGCTATTTTCATTTTTTTAATCTGCAGTTTTTCACTTTAATGTTTTCCTCCCAGACCAAAACAAAGTAATTGCTTTAGATGCTTTGAAATTACTGTACTTTTCAAATATTTATTCTCTTCATACAATTAACTCCTCTCTCTAATGCTAGCAAAGCTTATAATGGTCTTAGCTGGATCTCTCAGATTCCCTGAAGCCTTGCCATGCTCATAACCTCATTCTCCCTTCCGAGGGTCTTAATCTCTTGGCAGAAGGGCAACTCAAAGGAAACCTTAGCATGCTTAGTTTAGAGAGAAGGAAAAAGGGAATTAAAGGGGAAGGCTCCAATTTGCTACAGAGAATTGATGGAAATGGGTTTTTCATTTGTTTGTTTTTAATGTTCTATTTAAATAACAAATGGCATGTCTCTAAGGAGTGATCCATTGATTTGTTAACCCACTGGGGTGGGTCTCTTTCTCAAATTCTGCACAGTAATTTTTTTCCAGGGGCTGGGGAGAAGTCAGGGAGGGGGTGGGCAAGGAGAAATGGAAGAAGCCAACGAAGAAGAGAGCCAATATATCCTGGGCACCTGTGGATGGGAGGAGTCAGAGGGAAAAAAGACCAGAGGAAGAATGGTACATAAAATTGAGGCTGGAGATGACACAACAAAATCCTATTGCTCACTCAATTTGGTCCAGACTGTCTGTCTCCCAGTTCTTCAGCAGCACCACCTTAGCCATCCCTTACAGCCCCCTGCCCAGCCAATACCCTATCTACTCTCAAGAGGACCTTGTCTCTTGTGACAACAAAAATAGAGGCCATCAATAGAAACCCCCTCAACTCCTTGGATCCAGCCTACAAATGTATCTGCTCTGGGCCCACCCTGGCTGCCCTCCTTTATGCCACAGGGGAAGAGGTACTCCTGCCCCCTCTGGGGTGAACCCTACAGCTGTGCTCTAAATCCATCCACTCCCTCCTCTTCAGACCCTTTGTCACTTTGTCAGTCTCAGGATTGAATGTTTAGATGTGCTCAAGTCTTTGCCATCTTCAATTAGAAGAAACCCTCTTGCTATAAATCCCGTTTATCTACCACCACATCTCTGTTCTTTCTTTCGTTGCCTGAGTTCCTCAAGGCCCACTTCTCTTTTCCCTCTCTGCTCCCTTCGTGGGCTATCTGCTTCCACTACACCCATGCTCACTTATACACACACGAATGACTCTCCCCTGAGCTCCAGATTCAAATATCCACTTACTGGTCACTTATATTTGCATTTCTCAAAGACATTTTAAACTCCAAATGCCCTACTGGATTTATTACTATCTTCCCAACTCTCCAAATCTGGGTCTCCTACTATTTATTCCCCTTTTCAGTAAATGATCCCAAAATCTCTCCAGTCACCTAAAGCAGAAATTGAGGCTCTTTACTCATGCCTACCTTTCCTCAACCCCACATCTCATTAATCTTCATTTCCTATCTCCCAATCTCCTACACATCTCTCAAGGCTGCCTCTAGTCATCTTCTTTTGCCACCAGCCAATAACCACTGGCTGATCTGCCTGCATGTAATCTACCCACCCAATCCATACTCTACAGCAGCCACCAGGATCTTTATAAAAATGCAAATCTGAACCTACCACTTCCTTGCTAAAAATGGTTCAGTGATTTCTTAATGATCTTAGGAAAAAGAACCCAAAATCCTTAAAACAGTGTAGTAACAGAAATCCTATTTTGAAACACACACACACACCTACACACTTCTTTTATCTTTTGTCTTCCCCCCAAAAATCAACTTCTCCTTAGATGGCCAGAACATCTATCTGCTAGGGAAAGATTAGGACTATAAAGGAAGAATGCCAAGGGGGAGAAGGGGGTTAGTATCCAGATTTTGACTTTCAAAATGAGGTTTTGCTGCAAGCCAATAGCCATGCAAGGGAAGATTTTCTTAATTCCTTTATCCTCTCTTTTGGCTTAATCCAGAATCAAGACTGGCTGCCCAGACCACAGGGTTCTCCACAGTACAGAGAAGGTTCCCCTTGCAAAGACCATTTGGAGGACAAAACAGAAATACCACAAGAGTTGGGGTGAGGCTGAGTTATCCGGGAGACAATTGCTGGGCTCTGACCCCTTTGAGGAGGGAGGGAGGGAGAAAGAGACAGAGAGAGAGAGAGAATCAGGGAATGGCCCAGCTACAAGGTACACAGGCAGCAGACTGCAGCTATGAAGATCAGCAGAGCAAACAGTGGCCAGGAAGACAAGGGACACTGCTGCAGAGACCAAAAGAGTCAGAAGATATTCCAGGTCACGACAGGGTTCCAAGGTCCCTTTTGTAAAACTAATACGAGTACCAAGTAAAGCCAAAACCCACCTCAATACTCTTAGCAGCCATCTTGAAGAGTTGCAGGTAAGGGCACTTGAGTCTAAGTATGTTTACTCAAAAAGGACAATTTATATTTCTATGTTACACTAAGCTTTGGAACTGAAATCTTTGCTCCTCAGCAGATGGAGTTTCTGAGAAAGACAAAATTAGATAATGATCCCCCCACAAAGAAAAAGAAGGAGGAAGACGAGGGGATGGAGAAGGGAGAAGGGAAAAAAGAAAGAGAAGATGACAGGTGATGTAAGGAGAAGAGGTAGAGGAAGGGGAAAAGGGAACGGAGAGGGGGAGGGAGCATGAGATGTGGGAAGAAACCATCATTGCCTCACACCTGGGATGCACCTCAAGTCAACTTGCACCTCCACTACAATGTCCTGGAAGCCACCATGCTACATCTGCTGTCAGCCCTGCCAGCCATTTCTCCTTCACTGAATTCTCAAAACACACTGGCCTCTTTTCCATTTCTCAAAACTGCCCTGGTCCCTCTCACCTCAGAGTGCTTCCTTATGCAGTCTATTCCCTCTGTCTCAAGTTCTCTTCCCTCTTCCGACCACCACCCTGTACCCAGCTAACTTGACTCTGGCCCCTCCATCATTTTCCCAAGGAAGCCATACCTGTACTTCCCTGGCCCTGGCTGCCACCCCTGCCGGCCCAGAGTCCTTTATGTTATGGTCTCACAGCTCTCTTCCCTGATGGTAATCATAGTGCTGTTTGATTGTACCACTGATTCTGCCTCCCCAATAGACTATAAACCCCACGCCGGCAGGACTATCTGTTTTGCTCACCATTGCATCTCCAGTGTCTAACACACCATAGGCAGTCAATTAATCTGTGTTGAATAAAGTAATGCTCAGTAAATGAATAAATAAATGAATAGCACCATCTGTTCAAATATGAGATGGGCTGCCTTGTGAGGAAAGCACATCCCATCCTTGTGCATTCAAGCCCAGTGGGATGACTGCCATCAGAGATGCTTTAGAAGTGATGCCTGCACTAGATAGATGGTTGGAGTCTGTACCTTCTCATCCATCTCAGAAAGCTCATGTTTCTCTGTATTTAAGTGTCCCGAGAGCTAGGAGGACATGCTATGCAGCTTCCTCTCGGACCATGAGAGTGCCCAAGACATACGGGCCCAGTGTGTGCCTGAGACCAGAGGAGAGCTTTCTCCAAAACAAGATGAAGGGAATGAGCATCTGTCTGTGCCCCTGGTGGCTTTTCACACTGGTCACCTGCAAGGTGGGGTGACAGTGTGATGGGACGGAGGGAATACCAGTGAGAAAGATCTCATAGACCTGAGTCAGTTGAATTAATTTAAAAGGCACAGACACACTACTATATATTAAATAGATTACTAATAAGACCCACTGTATAGCACAGGAAAATCTACTCTATACTCTGTACTGGGCTATATGGGAAAATAATCTATTGATAAAAAAGAGTGGATATATGT
This sequence comes from Grampus griseus, assembly GCF_964374135.1. Lineage (NCBI taxonomy): Eukaryota > Metazoa > Chordata > Mammalia > Artiodactyla > Delphinidae > Grampus > Grampus griseus. The sequence continues at coordinate 50,946,939 of NC_139017.1, read as the reverse complement.
ATACATACAACAGATTCACTTTGCTCTACACCTGAAACTAACACAACACTGTAAATCAACTGTACCCCAATAAAAATTTTTTTAAATAAAAATAAATAAAAGCCACAGAGCAGTAAAGTGACTCAGAGGGTAAACTCCAAGCATTTGTCTGCTTGACTTTATTCCCTGCTGACTATAAGCGATTTTGCAAGAATGTGGACACCGCAATTGCACTGCCCACTACCATGTTTTGCATGGTAGATGCTTAACGTACATCCAATACATAAAAGTGAGTAGACCAACCTTCATCACTGAGGGTTTGTTGTTGTTTCCTCATCAGCTATTGCCGTTGCTCAAGGTGGTTGTGTGTGTTTTGTGTGCACGTGTGTAAATGGAGTGCATATGTATGGATGGGGATGGGAATACAGAATTGAGGCACCAACTTGTATTCAACACAGCAAATGTTTTAAGTCAGAATCAGCAACAACATATGTGTTACATGTATGATGTGCAGAGAAAGACCTTCTTACAGGCATAGCCCACTACCCAAGCCCCAGTGCCTGTATCTGTATCTGAAAGGCTAAGAGGTTTTTTTCCTCTGGGTCTTGAAATATTTTGATTCTGAAAACCTTTATTAAAATGAAAATGCTTTTGGACAGGGAATGATTTCAGCTTCTATCATTTTGCATTTTAGAAGGACCTGAAACATCAGACATGAGATTATGAGTGGAAAGAAGAAGGATAAGAGGACAGGAAAATCATGAGAGAGAGAAGCTGCCAAAGGTGATCTTGGTCACCTTTAAACATCATTTTTACAATTTCGCTTGGGAGGCCCAAGGTCTAGCTGCCCCTCCTCAAAAGAACACACTGCAGATGTCTGAGATAAATGGATGAGCTCAGGTTAGCTTAGATTAGAAGAAACATTGCTAGACTCCCTTGAGGTTTTTCTGATCAAGGACAGCAAGCCACATCTTGGGGGTTCTGTGGCATCAGACTGTTGCAGCCTGGGCATCTCCTGGATGCAGCAGCAAATTAGGCCACCCATGTATTACTGGAGGGATGGGGTCTGCATAACTGCTCCAGAGAGCTCAGGACCCAGGCAGACCCCGCAGAGAGCCTGCAGAGTGCAGTGTCCAGTTTTGGGAGGACCCAGGAAAGTAGGTATAGAGACAGAAATGAAGGATGGAGAGTGGGAAACAAAGAAAGAGAGAAAGAGGAGGGCAGGTTAAGCGTCTGGAAAATTATCGCAGTCTCACAGCTTTTGCTGCTTCAATGCGTGGATGAGTCATCAGCTGGTTGCCTAGGCGACAGCTATTTTCCTCCTGCTGCTGATCAATTTCATCTGTACAAAAGTCCCATGAAACTGTGGGCTGTGAAGATAATATACCCGAGCACAGAAAGTCCTCTCAAACAAGGTCTGCATTTCAAGTATTCTGAGCTAGACCTTATGTGTCCTTAATCATCGACCTCTGTACCCCACCCCAGGCTACAGCCCCATCCCCACTCTCTCACTCACTCTCTCACTCTCTCTCTCTCTCTCTCTCTCTCTCTCTCTCTCTCTCTCTCTCACACACACACACACACACACACACACACACACAAATGCTCACACAGACACCCGCACAGGGTGATGGGCCAGGACAGGGGCAAAGGCAGGAGGAGACTGTCAACTGCCTTATCCTAGTCGGCCTGGAGATCATAACGGCGACCTCACTGTCTTCCCTGAGAGACACAGTGGGTATGTGGTCATTCTCATTGCATTTCTCCAAAAACTTCCCTGGACAATGAAATACAGCCACAGAGGGCAGTCAGGGACAACATCCTCTGAACTATGCCCTGAGGTCTGCACCCCTGGTTTCAGAGCAGGGGAGAGTGGCTACCTTCTCCACCCTAAGTCCTCCCAACGACATCACTGTCTCCTTTCCCTACTTTATTTTTCCTGTTAGCATTTGTCACTACCTACTACATACTAAATATGTAATTTTTTTGCCTTCCCCACCAGACTGTATGCTGCTTTAGGGCAGGAATTTTATTTTTCCTACTCACCATTGCATTCTTATCTCCTAGCCTAGCTCATCATCCTGCACATAGTAAGTGCTCAGTAAAAGTTTGCTGAATGAATGAATGACTAGAAATGTTCATTAGACTTCCTCACAGATAAGGCCACCCTAAAAAAAATTCAATCAATATGACCAAACGCCCTTCTGAAAGGACTAAAACCCTTGAGGCTTCTGCGTTACAGGCAAGATAACACCCACATTATGACAAATTAGGAAATTGTCACAGTTTCTGTGTTTTTTCCATTCTACCTCCACCATTTGGGGCATAAAGAACATGAGGAAGATCTTATAGATCCCATAGCACAAAGCTGAGAGAGCTGCCAGGCCTATTTACATATTACTAATAATCACTAAGGGCTTACAAGGTGGCAAGCACATTACATGCACTTTTTGTTTCATTCTCACAACAACCCACGTGGGAAATATTTTATAATTCCCATTTTACAACTGATGATACAGACTAAGAGAGGTTAAATAACATGCCCATGTTACACATGCAATATATGATCACGATTCAAGTCCAGATCTGCGTTCTCAGCCGGCATCCAATATTGCCTCTCTGCTTATCACAACTCTCCACTTGTCACTCTTGCCCTTTGGGTGACATTTTCAGCCCTATTTTTCTCCTTCAAGCAGACCAGGATGTCAATTTTAGCCTGAAGTGTTTTGCACTTATACTGTGCTTCCTTATTTTCCAAGTATCTTCATATAAGTTATATCATTCGAGCCTCAAAACAATCCTGTAGAGCAGATAGCATCATTCCCACATTTCAGATGTAGAAAATGAGAAAAGAAAAAAAAAAAAAGGTTAAGTGACTTGCCTGAAGTCGTTTTACTAATCAGACATGGGACTTGCACATTGGCACTCAGATGGTATTCCCATTCCAGCCCAGATGTGCTCTGGAAAAGAGCATCTAAGGGCCCTCCCACTGTGATTGGCCCTGGGCCCTGACCACACCCTAATTTGGCTCTAAGCCCCCACCAAACCTCAGAGCTGTCCCAGAAAAGCCTCAAGTTGGCAAACATTGATCCACCTTGTCAGCTAATCTAGACAGAGCCTGCTGGGGAACCTCAGGGACCTCACCCCAGAAAAGCAATCTAAGATTTCAGAGGAAATCTGAATATCTAAGAAAGAGTCCAAATGTCATAGCTTAATTTAGAAAGTGATGCCAGATACTTGTAACTAATTTTATCCTCACTCTTTCCTTGTCCTGATCCCCTTGCTTCAGCCCGTTTCCTACCCACCCCCCTTCCCCTTCAAAAAGAAATAACCTTGCCTCACCCACCATGAAATAAAAATGCTTTAAATGGTAGCTTTATAGACATGATTCCAAAAAATAAGTTCACAGAAGATCCTTACCAGTTCTTCCTGAAAATAGTGCCAGGTTAGGAGGGAATGAGGAATTGGAAGAAACAGAATTAGAAATTTTAATCCAAACTCTTGTAAGATGTCAAGGCTAGCCAGCAACCAACAAGCACATAAAATGAAACACATTAATGATCCACAAAAACGGTGAGTCTTGCCTTAAGTGGTTTCTGTGAAAAAGTCCACTTGCCTGCCTTAGCCATTCTTCTTTTTCAGTATGGCTTCATTTCTCTAGGACTTGTTGGACAATCTTCCTGTCTAAATGAAAGCCATGTTTTTTCTTCCATGTCTGATCCCACATGTTTTGTACATGTGTCTGCATGTTTGCGTCAGTGGGAGCTGGACTGAGTGAGGACCTACCACATTCCAGGCAGTTTCCATATGTAAACCCATTTATACCTCCAGTGGGTCTGTGATTGGAGTATGATTGCCAGGATTGTTTTCCTTTTACAGATGAAGAAACTGAGGCTCAAAGAAGTTAAGGAATTTGCCTAAGAACATACAACAACAACTAATAAAAGTAATCGCAGCAATTGACCTAGTATAGTAACTGGATATCAGCATTATCCACAAAAACAAAAATAAAACAAAAACACATCCACACATTTGCTCGTTACTTTTATTTCAGCACAAGACTACTTTATTCAATGATTCTAATTGAACATTAACACTAAGTTACCAGGGAGATAAAACTATGTTGAATCCTTAATGACCTCTTTCCCCACTGATGAGATCAATAATGACAATGAGGTGTTCATCCTAATTTTGTTTTGGCCAAAATTTATTCTCACTTTTTAACCTTCAAAAGCACTGTTATATGTCAAAGTCATTTACAAATCAAGTCAGAAAACTTTTAGATTTTTATATCCACCCATCCCCTCAACTATGAGGGCAGGGTGATAACTATTTGTTATTTTTCCAGAAATAAGTCATTCCATTAATTCTAATGATGATATGAAGCCATATTAGAGTATTTGAACAATCTACTTGAAAAGTAGATTGCATGTCCACTGCAGCATTATTTACAACCACCAAGATATGGAAGCAATCCAAGTGCCCATCAATAGATAAATGAGATGAATGGATTAATGAATGGATGTGTGTGTGTGTATACATACACACATACATATACACGATGGAATATTACTCAGGCATAAAAAATGAAATCTTTCCATTTGCCACAACATGGACAGACTTAGAGGGTATTATGCTAAGTGAAATCAGTCAAACAGAGAAAGACAAATACCATATGATTTCACTTATATGTGGAATTTAAAAAACAAAAGAAATGAATAAACATACCAAAACAGGAAAAGAGTCATAGATACAGAGAACAAACAGGTGGCTGCCAGAGGGGAGGGGAGTAGAAGGAGGGGAAAAAAAGGTGAGGGAGATAAGAGGTACAAACTTCCAATTGTGAAATAAATGGATATGAAACATACAGTGTGGGGAGTATCATTAATAACTATGTAATACCTTTGTCTGATGGCATATCATAACTAGACTTATCATGGTGATTATTTTGAAATATATAGAGATATCAAATCACTATATTGTATAATAGGAATTAACGTAGTGTTACAGGTCAATTATACTTCAAAAACAAACAAACTCATAGAGAACAGATTTGTGGTTACCAGAGGTGGGGGGAGGAGGAATTAGATGAAAGCAGTCAAAAGGTACAAATTTCCAGTTATATGATAAATATATTTTCCCATTTTTTGTGTGTATGTTCCCATTCATTTTGTGATTAATTTATATGGGCATTTCCCTGAAGAAAATGCAAGTTTTATTAAATATAAATGGCATAAGTTTGCTATCCTTAAAATATTAGGATTTTAAATATGGTGACCTCAAGGAGATCTGGGAAAGCTCAAAGACAGGACAAAAAAAAAAGTGAAAAAAATCACTGGAAGCTGTGGTCTTGGCTAGGTAGTATTGTGAGAGCAAAGGATGTATGTGGCCAAGTGAAGAGAAATGAGACTACAGAGGTAAGCAAAAGCCAAACCTTGAATGGCTTTACTAAAGAGCACATCCAGAAAAATCCACTAGAGGGTTTTCATCCGGAAAATTCCATGATCAATTTGGAAATCGAAGTTAAAAACATGACTCAATCAGCAGTACGATGCTGTACTGGAGAACAGAAAACACTGATGGCAGGAAGAATGTTTATAGTGACCCAAGTAAGAAGCAATGAAAAACTAATCTAAGGCAAGATCAGTGAGGATGGAGATGTGGTAATGGATACAGGAGAGGTTAGAGAGAAAGACTATAGAAGGAAGTACAAGTAAGTAAAAAGAGCCATCCTTGAAGATGACAACTAAGGGGAGGCCTAAGATGCCACTTAAGGGGAGAAGAAACGTAGGAGAAAGTGCATGTTTGGCCAGGGATTTAATATATTGAATGTCTGATTCCTCTGTACGTCCTAGTAGAGCTATCCAGTAGAACTCAGTGGTATTAGAACATCAGAGGAAAGTCTGGCTGGAGATAATTCATACTCATCAGTGGAAGTTGAAATTGGCTCTAAATGAGGTCACACACCATCAGGGTACAGAGTAAGAAGAGAAACATTAACATTTAAGTGGGCAAGTGTAGAGGCTTCAATGAAGGAGATAAGCTTAGGAAGGACCCAGGAAAGAGCGACACCTTGGAAGTCAAAGGGAAAGAGAATTTCAGAAAGAAAATGGTCCACACGGTTAAAGACTGCAGAGGCTAAAAAGTGCCCTTTGTTCTGCAGAGCACTGGTGACTCAGCTTCAGTGCAGTGGGGAGAGCAGAAGCCAGAATGGGGCAGGTTCAAGAGCTGGGGTAAAGACTGCAAATACAACCGCTGGTATTTTAGTGCTCATTTTCCAGCAAACAGTTCTCAATTTTTTTAATTATAAAACAATATACCAGGGCTTCCCTGGTGGCGCAGTGGTTGAGAGTCTGTCTGCCGATGCAGGAGACGCGGGTTCGTGCCCCGGTCCGGGAGGATCCCACATGCTGCGGAGCGGCTGGGCCCGTGAGCCATGGCCGCTGAGGCTGCGCGTCCGGAGCCTGTGCTCCGCAACGGGAGAGGCCACAACAGTGAGAGGCCCGTGTACCGCAAAAAAAAAAAAAAAAAAAAAAAAAAAAACAATATACCATATGATATAAAGTTTGGAAAATAAAGAAAATTGAAAACTCACCCATGATTTATATATCTTGACAAAACCACTGTCCATTGTCAATTTTCTCCCAGTCTCTAACAATGTGAATATGCCTCACTTTCAAGCACCATCTCTTAAGAAACCTGAAGGTAAAAACCTTCAAAAAGCCCTACATGTCCACAAAATTTATTTATAGTTTCCCTCAAATATTTCTCTTAATTCAAAGCATCTTTGCAAGAACATGGCACTAAGTAACAGTCCTCAAACTTAAAACTGGGGCCATGTGTTGTTCATAATATTTCCAAACTTAAACTTGTTTTCAGACCCTTTAGAAACCTAATTCCAGAAGAGTCTGCAATCTGACTCTTCAAGAGTATCTATACTGGGAGCTCAGCCAAGTGTTTCTCTGTCCCAGGGCTCCTCCCAAAATGTGCAAGTTGTTGTGGATTCAGGTCACTGGAAAATGGAATAGATGCAGGCAATCATCCCACGTCAGATAATTTACTGATTAGAAGCAACTTCTTTCTACCCAATGCCTCATACCAAACATTCTCAAGTCCTCAAAGCATCCCTAACTAGCTAGGCTTGCTGGAGAGTGAGAACTCTTCATCTCTTTTCAATGCAGCTAAGGGAACCACTCATCTAACCCAACATCCCAATTTAAAGATGAGCAAATCAAGGCCCAAAGAAGGAATATGATGTCCAGGGTCATACAGCTAATAGCAAAACCAAGACCTCCTAACTTCCAGGGCTTTCTCCTCTCCCATTTTGGAGCTGCCTGTGTTACCTTGTTTCACACAGACTACTCACTGGATGATACACTCCTAGGAGACCATCAAACCATTTTAACCCTGTATCCCCATGACCCTGAAAATCAGGCCATATTCTTTTTTCATCTATATCCTCTCTGTCCACTTCCTGATTAGAAACTTGGAATTTAGGATTAAAATTTTAAATGGTCCAGATGAGCTGGGAAAGCAATCATTAACAAGCAATGAAGCTTAATTGCATTTGATCCTCATCTGGTCCCTCCTGACTTCATAAGCAGAGGCTTTAATTCCTTTATCACTAGAAACAGGGAGAGCAGCCAGAGGGATCTGCAGTGCTCTGAGAAGAGCAAGCTCGAGTTCCAGCAGGGACTCTTCAGGCAACATGCTTTCAGTGAGCATCTACTGAGTGCCTACTGTGTACCATACTTGGAGTCTTGCATGGGGAATGCAAAGGCTGTTAGTCCCCAGTATTGGTCATAAAGGGGTCTATTTTGCTCACTCTGACCATGGCTGAATAAACTTGGATAAAGCTGAACCTCTTACGCAGTCCTATCTGGAGTCCTTAACTCTAACCCAACCTGTCTTAGGAGTCCCGTGACCATCTCTGAGCCTCCAAATGAAGATAAGAGCTGAGAAAACCAGGAACAAAAGGCAGATGCATGAATTCAATGATTGAGAGGTAAACAGCTCCCATCCTGGCCAAAATTCAGCTTCTTCTCTACCCTTTCATTCCTCTTCTTCTCTCCCCTCCAGAGACACCTACCAAATCCCATACCCAACAACCACCTCCCCTCACTCTCGCCCTTGTTCTCTCTCTCTCTGTCATAGTGTTTTCAAAGATGTATGCTGTGTGTTTTTAATCAAGTTTCTTAACTTCTCTGAGCTTCCATGTACTCATATGTAATAACATTCACTTAATAGGACTATCAGAACAATTAAATAAGGCAATGAGTAAAAGGTACCTATCACAGTGCTTGGCACTAAACAGTTCTCTATAAATATCTGTCGTTACCATTATTATTATTGTTTTCTGGTATGACTATTATCCCTTCCCTTAATGGTACTACTTTTCCTTGGAATATTTGTGTTCAGTTGGGGATAAAGAGCCTGTAAAACCAAGCAATTGAGCTCCTAATGGTGGGGCTTCAGACCAAGAGAAGAATAGTGGGCAGGGGTCCTTCACAGTACCCTCAATCTCTCCCTGTAAGTAGCACCCACTTGGGGCTCCCCAAAGCTACTCTCCATGTCTGGGCCTCCTCCCTGATGCTGACTGTGTCTGCTGCTCTACACTGAGGGCTCCCAGACTCTGCTGCTCAGGAACACGAAGCTGAACGTCATGCACTACGGGGCAGAGGCAGGATGTGCCTGGGTTCCCGCAGGGATCAGAGCAATAGAGCAGATAATCAAGTGCATCTGCCTTCAACCAGAGAAGGGCTTCTCTTGCTGGCAACTAACTCTTAGTTTTGCTGGCTCTGCCTGAGAGTCCAGAAGAGCCACGGTCAAACACTCCAGGGCCTCATCTGTGGTTTTATAATGAGGCCAGCAGATCAGACTGCTGCAACAAGAGTCAGCATAAGACTGCCTTTCCACTCCAGGGCAAGCCAGCAGGACTCAGAATTCTAGCCTACCTCCTAAGTGTCTCTCATTTTCATCCTACGCCTCTCCATCCCTACAGCTGCCTTAGCCAGGGCTCTTGTCATCTCTCCCCAGGTAAATAATAAACAACTAATATCGACTATGTGCGAGGCAATATGTACTTCAGAGTTTGCATGCAATTTCTCATTGAAACGTCAAAATAACCCTATGAAATAGAAATTAGTGCTCCTATTTTACAGATAAAAGAAAATGAAGATGCCCAGAGAAATGAACTCGACCAACACTTTTGCCCTCCTATCCCCAACCTATGGCCTCCTTCCCTGCTGCCCTCTCCCCATGCCTATCGCCACCCACTGCTAACCAGCATCTCTGCCATGAGTCCCTCTCTCCTCCACCTGTCCGCCATCCACTTCTAAGAATTCCTTCCTAAATCATAAATCTGACCATGTCACTCATATACTGAAAGTCCTTCAAAGACTCCCTGTTAGGCCCAAATAGAGTCAAGACTCCCTAAATTGGCATTCTAGACTCTTCCCAACCTTATTCCAACACACCCTTCCAGTCCCATCTCCCTCTCCCTTCCACGGGCTCCGGCCACACGAAGCCACAGGCCATTCATCAAAGGCTCTCTGCTTTCACCCCTCCATCCTCCAGGCACACCACCCTTCTCTGCCAAATGTGGCTTTCCCCATCTTCTGCCTGGAAAATGTCTATTCATATTTGAAGACCCAGCTCAAATGTCACTTCCTCTGGGTAATCCTGCCAAACTCCCTCAGATCCTTTATTCTGTCCCTGGGATAGAGTCTCCCATCCCTTCCCAGTCTTTTCACTAATCTTTTACTACATCAAATTGTGTGTAATTGCTTGTTGGGGGAAAGCCACCCTGAGGAGGCTGGGTGCCTTCCCAGGGTAAGGACTGTGGCTAATTTCCTAGTACCTGCCACAGGGCCCAGTGCAGGGTAGTTTACTGAACATCTATTACACAGATGGATGGAGGAATCATTTATTTATTCATTTAGTTACCTAGGTAGGTAGTTTATCATTGACAATGCACCAGGCACTATGCTAGGGCACTGGGGAGGCAAAGACGAATAAAAGCAAGAACTCCCAGGGGAGCCCCAGCTTTGGTCCAGTGCTCATATAACCAAGAGGTTTTATTGTTTTTTTCTTGACTCCCTTCCCAGAAAACAAATTAAATTTCAGAGGCTGCAGAATACCACCTAATTCCATCCTATTTAATCTGGCCACCACTGCCATACATTTAACTGCCATACTGCTTGCAAAAAACTCAGTTGTCAGGTCTAAATCACAGTTTGTGCAAATAACCAAGTTAGATAGCTTGCAACTCTACTCCATCATGATATTAGTTCGTTAAGTTCTATGAATTCAATTAACCTTTCTGATTAATCATGGATCAATTAACCAAACCATGCTGACAAGAAAGTACTGAGGCTTAACGTAGTTATTTTTCTAGAGACAAGAGCTCATAACATTGGCTATGTCATTTCATTTGATCCAAGTTGACACCTTTGCTCTTTGTCTCTCTAAATTGTCTTGTCGTTTGATAATACGATACTCAGTTCCCTAATTTTTTTTCTATATAAGTAGACCTTATTTGACCAATATGATGATGACACTGGAAACATCTTCTGGGCATAGATTACACCTCTTTGACCCCTACAGAACCAACCAACACGGTGCTTCTCCCACACACAGAGGTGACTCCAGAATTAGAAATAGCAAGAGGTGGTAAAGAACCTAGAGATCATCTTATCTGAAGCCCTCATTATACAGAGGAAGGAAAAGAGAGCCAGAGAAGGGCAATGACATTCCCAAGGCCGTGAGACTGAGCTGAGACCAGCACCCAAGTTTCCTAAACTCAGTTCATGATAACAGCAACACAGTAGCTACCATTTGTTTATTGCCATATATATCTGCTGATCTGTAAGCAGCACGGGGCCAAATGCTAAGAAGCTGGCCTGTATTACAAGGCTAGGGAGACATAAATTCAAGTTCAGTGCTACCAAAGCAGCCCAAGTCTAGGGGAGAAGATCCTTAAGAGAAAAGAAGTGCAGAGAAGTGATTCTGTATTCTGGACCTCTCGCTCTCCAGGGAGCTGCTGACTTGTAAGCAATACACAGAAACCATTGCGCAAGGGGCTGATACACAAGGTAAAGATTTTAGCAGCCTCACAGTGCTACGGAGTCAAAACGTGGAGTTCAGGACCCACCAAAAAGATGCTCTGGGAAACACTCAAGATGTTAGCTGGGACCCTTTTATTAGTTTCCTATTGCAACAAATTACCACAAATATAATGGCTTAAAACAACAAATTTATTATCTGATAGTTCTGTAGGCTAGAAGTCTGACATGGGTCTTACTAGGCTCAAATCAAGGTGTCAGCAGGGCTCCATTCCTTCTGGAGACTCTAGGAGAGAATCTGTATCCTTCCTTTTTCCAGCTTCTAGAAGCTGCTCTCACTCCTTGGCTTGCGGCCCTTTCCTCCGTCTTCAATGCCAGCAACAGCAGGTCAAGTACTTCTCATCAAACATCACTTTGACCTCCTCTTCTGCCTCCCTCTTCCACTTTGAAGGACCCTTGTGATTACATTGGGGCCACCCAGAAAATTGAGGATAGTCACCCTATTTTAAGGTCAACTGATTCACAATTTTAATTCCACCTGCAACTTTTATTACCCCTTGTCATGTAATCTCATATATTCACCGGTTCCAGGCGCTAGGAAGTGGACATCTTCTGTGGGGAGGGGCACTATTTTGCCAACCCACCCTTGAAGGGCTATCTCCAAGAAGTAAATGTGAATACGAAATAAACAGTCGTCACAAAACTGAAACACAGCTCTGAATCATCTCAATCCCAAACATGATTAAGGTGATGTGCCCCCAGTGTAACAGCCTCCCAAAGTAAAAACAGATTCTCTCTAGAGAAAGTTAACATCATCCAGAGCTTTAATAACTTCTTATATAAGATGTCCAGCATTCAAGATTACAAGACATATCAATATACAAGACCATAAGCACTTGGTTTCTTTCTGCTTCCCCCACCAGAATGCAAGCAACTTGAAAACAGGGACTACGTCCTATATGTGGTAGCCCTGACCTCATCCCAGGCTGTTGTGTATGATAGGTGCTCTGCAAACACATACTGAGTGACTGACTCTAATGCCCATCACGGTTGCACATCAGTGGAGAACATAGCTTAAAAGAAAACAGCTGGCACTGAGCAGGGGCTTCAAAGCCAACATGAAATGCTCCTAAATCCCGTAGCGCCCACAAGAAGGTCACACCTTCTCCAGAACCAGCTTACAACAAACCATCTGTTAAAATAACAGATGGAAATAATAACAAGGAGGAAAAAAGAAAACCAAGCAACTCGTAACAGACAGAAGGGTCATTGTAAGTGGGCAGAGAGCTTACTCCTGGTGAGAGCAGAGATCAGACCAGTATCACTGAACTCTCACCTGATTTCCTGTGGTTAAGAGAGCTCACTCCTGGCGAGAGCAGAGATCAGACCAGTATCACTGAACTCACACCTGATTTTCTGTGGTTATACTAGTCAGAACTTCAATCCCCTCTAGCTCTTATTTATTTTGAATTTTTTTATCGTTTCTACCTGACCCTTCCAAAATCCCTTCCAGGAAACTTGCTAAGACAGGGAAGAAGGGTGGGGTGGGAGCCAGGGCTGCTGGATGCAGATGTGAAAGTTACATCCTGTGGCCGAAACATCAACCTCTGAGCCCCCACAGGGCTGCCCCAGGCCGGAAGAGGAAGCACCTTGTTTCAACTTGTCAGCCATCAGAGGCACTTTTTAAAAATTTGTACAAAGACTTAATACATGCTATTGTCAGCTCTGGATTGGTAACGTTTTAAGAAATATTCTAAATAGGAGAAATACCCATCGTTTGTATGAGGACCTACTATGTGCCAGAGACTGTGCTAGGCACTTTACATGTGTTACGTTATTTATCCCTTGAAATGCCATTGTTATCATTTTACAGACAAAGATACTGAAGCTCAGTGACGTCAACTAATTGGGTCCAGATCACACAGTGAGGAAGTGGCAGAGCCACTGAGTCAGTGTGATGCAAATGTCCCTGTTTGGCCACCGTGAAATTCTGCCTCACCTTCATTCACTAGTTCTTGTGATTGGCATACTTAAACTTCTCAGCCACTCAGAAAATGGACAGAAAAAGAATATATTTGTGGAAGGTGGGTAGCTGAGAATTTTTAGGCTTTGAGTGGGCGTTTTCCCCTTCTCTACCACACTGGCACGTAATGTTGTCCACCTCTGCAATATTTCCAGAACCCTCCAGTCCTACAGTGGGACCTCTGGGTAATGGACCACATGATTCAATGAGACTTTTCACGTGAAGCAGGTGGAAGTGAAGAGTACTGTTAGAGGGCGGATCAGCAGTTTTCTTTTTTCTGAAACATAAAGATTTTGTGAGAAAAGAAAGAGGTTTTGGTCCCCAGGTATCCTTCAGATTATTCCAACATTATCTGCTCCCTTGAGCTGTTTTTACCCATGATTTGCATGAGCACTGGATTTTGAGGAATAGTGAGATTCATTTTTAGCTCCTCGTCATCAAGAAGAGAGCCCTGAAATCAGCATTTGTGCCCAATGCTTCTCGGGTGAATTTGCCAAGGCAACAGCAGCCGCTTCTGACATCACCGAGGGAAGACACCTCCGCAGGAAAGCGGGCCCTCGCCTTCCGGATCAGCACTGCGCTGGCCTTTGTCGGATTTTATTCATTCCCCAAGCTTCTCCAGAACTATAAGAGCTATCCTCCCACCCCTTCCCACCTCAGCAAACACAGAAAGAGAAGAAGCTGCCTTTATTAAAAGTTCTTTCTCTCCCTAGTCACCCTCTGGCCAAAAGCATCCTAAAAACAAAACAAAACAAAAAACAGGAGAGGGAATCATGGAGGGGGCTCCTGAATAGTTCCCTGGCAAATCTATCTGTGACTTTGCTTTGAAATTGGAGAGAGAGGAAATGTATAGCAGAGAGAGGCTAGGGAACTTAGCAGAGCTGGAACAGAGGGTAAATCTAATCAAAGAAAGGTTAAAGTATTTTTCTCCCCACCTGTGCTCACCTGGAACCTCAACTAACATTAACGTCACCTCTGAGTAGAACCCCCCTCCCCTGTTGCTCAATAAAGCATAAGGACTTCTCCCCACAGAGTAAAAGGGTAAACACTGAGCAGGGGACAGGTTGCCATTCTCAGCTCTACCCCTGGGCACACGTGGCTTACTGCCCACCAAAGTTCAGTGCCCCTCTTCCATGGGGAAAAGCTGTCTGGAGGAACGGCTACCCAGCCAAGGATATATTTCCCAGGGAAGCCTGCATCTAGGCCTCACGTGACCAGTTCCTACCAATAGAAGGGGAGCAGAAGTGACCCGGGTCATTCACAGGTCACATGAGACCATCTCCACTCTCTCGCCCCTTCTCCTGGCTCAAGGTTAAAATGGCAGAACAGGAGGGTAGAAGGAGTGTGGGTCCCTAACTCACCCATTGAACATAGTCATTGGACTGCTTTGTGAGTCAGAAATAAAAATCTCTTGGGTTAGGGGGCTGGGCTTTCTGAGTTTCTCTGTTAGAGCAGCTAGAATTAACACCTTAACATAACAGCCTCATCACCAATAAGGTTAAGTCAATGAGACGATGCCTTGAGCCAGGGCTCTCGGTTCTGAGGGGCCAGCACAGCTGTGTCCCGAATGCAAAGCCACCAACCAAAGCGAAGCACAAAACTTTCCCTAACTGAAGTAAGACATGCTACAGCAAAATCCCTCCGTAGGGCTGTTTTTGTCCAGGACACAGGAGAGGTCGTGTGGCAAGAAGCAAGCGTAGGGAGTAAACAGAGGCAGGGAAGTGGGAAGGAAGATGAGTTTGTGGGAGCCAAGGCCTCAGCTCAGCCTTGAGTCATGTCTGTGTCTCTCTGAGCCACACCGCATACCGCTGACACAGATGCCCTAGAGCAGCAGCTAGGCGTGGAAACCACCGTCAGGACTGCTGTGGGCAGGTGATGCGCGACGGCACACGGCCAGGCTGTGAGCGGGGACTGAAATGCAACCAGCCCTTTTCTGACTACATCAGGCGTTGCGGCTCAGAGCTGAGTTCACCTGGAGGAAAGGCGCCTGGCACCCCTCTTTAAACGTGTGCGAAGGTGCCATCCTTGACGAACCTTGCGCCTGTGGTAGCACCGCGTGTGCCTGGCATAAAGGCAGTGGGCTAGTGGTGGCTCTGACCCCTGAGATCTTTTTCACAACAGGCCACGAAGTTCTCACCTTCAAACCATTCTCAGCAGGAAGTCACATTCAAAGAAACAAGAATCTGATAACAAAATAAAACTGGAAAGCTTGTTTCTACCACTAAAAGAAAAATTTGCTGTCTCCCTCTTCCCTTCCTAGCCTCTCCTCCTCCCCAACTCAGAATCTTGTCCATGCTTAGCCAGATCCACGCCCCTGCTTACAAGGGAAAAGACACGAATGCGCTGTGTTGCAGGGGGTTGGAGCAAAAGCCATTTTAGATTTCAGCCCCAGGGACCCTGATGTGTTGCTGAAAACACAGAAGGAGGACAAAGCAGGTGGCAGCAGAGGAGACCTAGGCCCAGAGCAGCCAGTGAGAGAGAGGCTTTGGGGACTGGCTACTGGGAGGACAAGGACAAGTGGAATTCCAAAAACAATGCTTTGGAGAGGCAACTGTGGGTGAAGTCATTCTTACAGTGGGGTCCTCCCAGGGAAGACAAGAAGTAAAGCTCCAACAGAAGGAAACAAGAACTTACACAGAGGTCTGTGTAAGGGAAACGCAATATTTCTTGCAAAATTCATCACTGAACAGGTATCATCTTTCATAAATGACAGGAATTTTCCTGATGTAGGAAATGGACACAACCTTTTCTGGAAGGCAATTGGGTCTCTCTGTTAAATATTTGAATAGTCAAGCACTTTGATCTCACAAGTCCACCTCTAGGAACTTACTCAACAGAAATACTCCCACTCTCAGAAACTTACCAAGAAATCTGTGCAAAGATATTCCTTGTTGATAAGACATGCATTTTTAGTTGCTTTTCCTATGGAAATTTGTCACTCGTGTCCTAACGAGAAACATTATGCACCTGTGAGGTGGCTGGTTAGGCTTTAAGATGTCATCCGACACTGTAAAGGAGCTAAGACCTGATATATTATCATTTGTTTCTAAGCCAGTCTCCACCACTAGATTTGAGTCCCTTGAGGGCGAGAACCACATCTTAGCCACTGTCACTTTCAGACCTGTCACAAAGCCCAGTGCATAATGTGTGCGCAAGTGCTGTTTGTTAAATGAATACTTGATTTAACTGGGCCTGGGTCAAATTTAGGCTCATGCCCTCATTAGCACACTGTTCTAGGAGCAGAGTCAAGGGAAACCAGCCTCACTCTGGGATGATCTGCTCCTCTCAGCTGTGTCCTTATTCCCCACACCATGCAGTTGCTGGTTTAGGAGAGAAATGCAGGGATTCTGGAGAAGGAAGAAGGAGAGTGTGGCTGGCAATTTAAGTTCTTAAGATGAAATAAGTCAGGGTTTTTAGCTTGTCCATACCTGGAAACTCCTGAAATTACATGCAGCCCTTTTCTGGGGACAGTGTGTGGCTTTCATGAGCTTCTCAAAGAATTCAGGTCTAGGACATGCTAAAAAAAATAAATAAATCTATGATTAAGATTCACTGAGGCAAGGTATTTTGACTCAGCAAAGGCTATGTTCAGACAACCTATGCCAAAGACTAATATACCAAAGGTGGTTGAAAAACCAGGGGAAGAAGGCCAATGTCATACACAGACCTACAAATGACTCTACAAAACAAACTGTGGCACTGATGTTCCAGTTTTCCTCTTGCAACCTCTTAATACAATATTTCAAAGCATTATAAAATTTTAAAAGGTGATTATTATCACACTCGTCCAGCTCATAAGCTTACCTTAACGTTATATGTCCTAATTAAGTGGGAAAAGGTACTTTATGACTTTTAAAAAACTAAGATGGAAAGAAAAATCTCAGAAAAGAACAAACTGAGTATTTAAAATATCACCTATAAGACAAAATATAACATGGGATGTTTCACGACACCATTCACCTTATCGTAAAATTATTAATCAAACACTGTCAAGTGTTTGTCAGGCAGTCAAAAGCAGTTAACTTGGTATGACAGCATTTCAGTAAACTTAGCTCAGAATCATTCTGACAAAAAGAGAGGAACACCATTCATCCATTTCCTAAATCTTCAGAACACAAGCTTCTCCTCATCTAACACAAATGCCATTTCTTACCAAAACAGCCATCAATTTAGCTTCAAGTTATTTGCTTTTAAAAAGCTCTGCTGGAGGCTTCCGGGAACATGGCGGAAGAGTAAGACGCGGAGATCACCTTCCTCCCCACAGATACACCAGAAATACATCTACACGTGGAACAACTCCTACAGAACACCTACTGAACGCTGGCAGAAGACCTCAGACCTCCCAAAAGGCAAGAAACCCCCCACGTACCTGGGTAGGGCAAAAGAAAAAAGAATAAACAGAGACAAAAGAATAGGGACGGGACCTGCACCAGTGGGAGGGAGCTGTGAAGGAGGAAAAGTGTCCACGCACTAGGAAGCCCCTTCGCGGGCGGAGACTGCGGGTGACGGAGGGGGAAAGCTCTGGAGCCGCGGAGGAGAGCACAGCAACTGGGGTGCGGAGGGAAAAGCGGAGAGATTCCCGCACAGAGGATCAGGGCCAACCGGCACTCACCAGTCCGAGAGGCTTGTCTGCTCACCCGCCAGGGCGGGCGGGGCCTAGAGTTGAGGCTCGGGCTTCGGTTGGAGCGTCTGGAGACGACTGGGCTTGGCAGCGTGAACACAGCCTGCAGGGGGTTAGTGCACCACGGCTAGCCGGGAGGCAGTCCGGGGAAAAGTCTGGACCTGCCGAAGAGGCAAGAGACTTTTTCTTCCCTCTTTGTTTCCTGGTGCGCGAGGAGAGGGGATTAAGAGCGCTGCTTAAAGGAGCTCCAGAGACAGGCGCGAGCCGTGGCTAAAAGCGCAGACCCCAGAGACGGGCATGAGACGCTAAGGCTGCTGCTGCCGCCACCAAGAAGCCAGTGTGCGAGCACAGGTCACTAGCCACACCCCCCTTCCGGGGAGCCTGTGCAGCCCGCCACTGCCAGGGTCCCGGGAACCAGGAACAACTCCCCCGGGAGAACGCACGGTGCGCCTCAGGCTGGTGCAACGTCACGGCGGCGTCTGCCGCCGCAGGCCCGCCCCGCACTCCGTGCCCCTCCCTCCCCCTGGCCTGAGTGAGCCAGAGCCCCCGAGTCAGCGGCTTCTTTAACCCCGTCCTGTCTGAGCGAAGAACACACGCCCTCCGGCGACCTACACACAGAGGCGGGGCCAAATCCAAAGCTGAGCCCCTGGGAGCTGTGAGAACAAAGAAGAGAAAGGGAAATCTCTCCCAGCAGCCTCAGAAGCAGCGGATTAAAGCTCCACAATCAACTTGATGTACCCTGCATCTGTGGAATACATGAATAGACAACTAATCGTCCCAAATTAAGGAGGTGGACTTTGAGAGCAAGATTTTTCCTCTTTTTGTGAGTGTGTACGTGTATGCTTCTGTGTGAGATTTTGTCTGTATAGCTTTGCTTCCACCATTTGTCCTAAGGTTCCATCCGTCCGTTTTTTGTGGGGTTTTTTAATTTTTTTTCTTTTTTTCTCTTAATAATTTTTTAATAACTTTATTATATTTTATCTTACTTTATTTTACTTTATCTTCTTTCTTTTTTTCCTTCCTGCCCTCCTTCCTCCCTCCCTCCTTTCTTTCTTTCTTTCTTTCTTTCTTTCTTTCTTTCTACTTCTACTAATTCTTTCTTTCTACTTTTTCTCCCTTATATTCTGAGCCATGTGGATGAAAGGCTCTTGCTGCTGCAGCCAGGAGTCAGTGCTGTGCCTCTGAGGTGCGAAGGCCAAGTTCAGGACATTGGTCCACCAGAGACCTCCTGGCTCCACATAATATCAAATGGTGAAAGCTCTCCCAGAGCTCTCCATCTCAACGCTAAGACCCAGCTCCACTCAACGACGAGCAAGCTACAGTGCCGGACATTCTATGCCAAACAACTATCAAGACAGGAACACAACCCCACCCATTAATAGACAGGCTGCCTAAAATGATACTAAGTTCACAGACACCCCAAAACACACCACCAGACGTGGTCCTGCTCACCAGAAAGACAAGATCCAGCCTCATCCACCAGAACACAGGCACCAGTCCCCTCCACCAGGAAGCTTACACAACCTTACCCACGGGGGACAGACACCAAAAACAATGGGAACTACGAACCTGCAGCCAGCAAAAAGGAGACCCCAAACACAGTAAGTAAGCAAAATGAGAAGACAGAGAAATACACAGCAGGTGAAGGTGCAAGGTAAAACCCCAAAAGACCAAACAAATGAAGAGGAAATAGGCAGTCTACCTGAAAAAGAATACAGAGTAATGATAGTGAAGATGATACAAAATCTTGGAAATACAATGGAGAAAATACAAGAAATGTTTAACAAGGACATGGCAGAACTAAAGAACAAACAAACAATGATGAACAACAAAATAAATGAAATTTAAAATTCTCTAGAAGGAATCAATAGCAGAATACCTGAGACAGAAGAACAGATAAGTGACCTGGAAGATAAAACAGTGGAAATAACAACCACAGAGCAGAATAAAGAAAGAATGAAAAGAATTGAGGACAGTCTCAGAGACGTATGGGACAACATTAAATGCACCATATTTGAATCATAGGGGTCCCAGAAGAAGAAGAGAAAAAGAAAGGGACTGAGAAAATATTTGAAGAGATTATAGTTGAAAACTTCCCTAATATGGGAAAGGAAATAGTTAATCAAGTCCAGGAAGCACAGAGAGTCCCATACAGGATAAATCCAAGGAGAAACACGCCAAGACACATATTAATTAACAATCAAAAATTAAATACAAAGAAAAAAATATTAAAAGCAGCAAAGGAAAAGCAATAAATAACATACAAAGGAATCCCCATAAGCTTAACAGCTGATCTTTCTGCAAGCCAGAAGGGAGTGGAAGGACATATTTAAAGTGAGGAAAGGGCAAAACCTACAACCAAGATTACTCTATCCAGCAAGGATCTCATTCAGATTCGATAGAGAAATTAAAACCTTTACAGACACGCAAAAGCTAAGAGAATTCAGCACCACCAAACCAGCTTTACAACAAAGGCTAAAGGAACTTATCTAGGCAGGAAACACAAGAGAAGGAAAAGACCCACAAAAACAAACCCAAAACAATTAAGAAAATGGTAATAGGAATACATAAATCAATAACTACCTCAAATGTAAATGGATTAAATGCTCCAACCATAAAACATAGACTGACTGAATGGATGCAAAAACAAGACCTGTATATATGCTGTCTACAAGAGAGCCACTTCAGACCTAGGGACACATACAGACTGAAAGTGAGGGGATGGAAAAATATATTCCATGCAAATGGAAATCAAAAGAAAGCTGGAGTAGCAATTCTCATGTCAGACAAAATAGACTTTAAAATAAAGACTAGTACAAGAGACAAAGAAGGGCACTACCTAATGATCAAGGGATCAATCCAAGAATAAGATATAACAATTGTAAATATTTATGCACCCAACATAGGAGCACCTCAATACATAAGGCCAATGCTAACAGCCATAAAAGGGGAAATTGACAGTAGCAAAATCATAGTAGGGGACTTTAACACCCCACTTGCACCAATGGACACATCATCCAAAATGAAAATAAATAAGGAAACACAAACTTTAAATGATACATTAAACAAGATGGACTTAATTGATAATTATAGGACATTCCATCCAAAAACAACAGAATGCACTTTCTTCTCAAGCACTCATGGAACATTCTCCAGGATAGATCATATCTTAGGTCACAAATCAATCCTCGGTAATTTAAGAAAATTGAAATCGTACCAAGTACCTTTTCCAACCACAACGCTATGAGACTGTATATCAATTACAAGAAAATATCTGTAAAAAAAAAAAAAAAAAAAAAAGAAAATATCTGTAAAATAATAGACACACACGGAGGCGAAACAGTACACTACTAAACAACCAAGATATCACTGAATAAATCAAAGAGGAAATTAAAAAATACCTAGAAACAAATGACACTGAAAACACAATGACCCAAAAACTATGGGATGCAGCAAAGGCAGTTCTAAGAGGGAAGTTTATAGTAATACAATCCTACCTCAAGAAACAAGAAACATCTCAAATAAACAACCTAACCTTACACCTAAAGCAATCAGAAAAAAGAAGAACAAAAAATCCCAAAGTGAGCAGAAGGAAAGAAATCATAAAGATCAGGTCAGAAATAAATAAAAAAAAAATGAAGGAAACAACAGCAAAGATCAATGAAACTAAAAGCTGGTTCTTTGAGAAGATAAACAAAATTGATAAACCATTAGCCAGACTCATCATGAAAAAAAGGGAGAAGACTCAAATCAATAGAATTAGAAATGAAAAAGGAGAAGTAACAACTGACAATGCAGAAATACAAAGATCATGAGAGATTACTACAAGCAATTATATGCCAATAAAATGGACAACCACGAAGAAGTGTACAAATTCTTAGAAAAGCACAACCTTCGAAGACTGAAGGAGGAAGGACTAGAAAATATGAACAGACCAATCTCAAGCACTGAAATTGAAAATGTGATTTAAAATCTTCCAGCAAACAAAAGCCCAGAACCAGATGGCTTCACAGGCGAACTCTATCAAACATTTAGGAAAGAGCTAACATCTTTCCTTCTCAAACTCTTCCAAAATTTAGCAGAGGGAGGAACACTCCCAAACTCATTCTATGAGGCCACCATCCCCCTGATACCAAAACCAGACAAAGATGTCACACAAAAAGAAAACTACAGGCCAATATCACTGATGAACATAGATATAAAAATCCTCAATAAAATACTAGCAAACAGAATCCAACAGCACATTAAAAGGATCATACACCATGATCAAGGTGAGTTTATCACAGGAAAGCAAGGACTCTTCAATATACACAAATCAATCAACGTGATACACCATATTAACAAATTGAGGGAGAAAATCCATATGATCATCTCAATAGATGCAGAAAAAGCTTTCAACAAAATTCAACACCCATTTATGATAAAAACCCTGTAGAAAGTAGGCATAGAGGGAACCTACCTCAACATAATAAAGGCCATGTATGACAAACCCACAGCCAACATCGTTCTCAATGGTGAAAAACTGAAACCATTTGCAATAAGATCAGGAATAAGACAAGGTTGTGCACTCTCACCGCTATTATTCAACATAGTTTTAGAAGATTTACCCACAGCCATCAGAGACGAAAGAGAAATAAAAGGAATCCAAATCGGAAACGAAGAAGTAAAACTGTCACTGTTTTCAGATGACATGATACTATAAGTAGAGAATCCTAAAGTTGCTACCAGAAAACTACTAGAGCTAATCAATGAATTAGGTAAAGTAGCAGGATACAAAATTAATGCACAGAAATCTCTTGCATTCCTAGACACTAATGATGAAAAATCTGAAAGAGAAATTAAGGAAGCATTCCCATTTACCATTGCAACAAAAAGAATAAAATATCTAGGAATAAATCAACCTAAGGAGACAAAAGACCTGTATGCAGAAAACTATAAGACACTGATGAAAGAAATTAAAGATGATACAAACAGATGGAGAGATATACCATGTTCTTGGATTGGAAGAATCAACATTGTGAAAATGACTATACTACCCAAAGAAATCTACAGATTCCATGCAATCCCTATCAAACTACCAATGGCATTTTTCACAGAACTAGAACAACAAATTTCACAATTTGTATGGAAATACAAAAGACCCCGAATAGCCAAAGCAATCTTGAGAAAGGAAAACGGAGCAGGAGGAATCAGGCTCTTGGACTTCACACTATACTACAAAGCTACAGTAATCAAGACAGTAGGGTACTGGCACAAGAACAGAAATATAGATCAATGGAACAGGATAGAAATCCCAGAGATAAACCCACACACATATGGTCACCTTATCTTTGATAAAGGAGGCATGAATATACAATGGAGAAAAGACAGCCTCTTCAATAAGTGGTGCTGGGAAAACTGGACCGCTCCATGTAAAAGAATATAATTAGAACACCCCCCACCACCATACACAAAAATAAACTCAAAATGGATTAAAGACCTAAATGTAAGGCTATAAAACTCTAGATGAAAACATAGGCAGAACACTCTATGACATAAATCACCGCAAGATCCTTTATGACCCATCTCATAGAGAAATGGAAATAAAAACAAAAATAAACAAATGGGACCTAATGAAACTTAAAATCTTTTGCACAGCAAAAGAAACCATAAACTAGACGAAAAGACAACCCTCAGAATGGGAGAAAATATTTGCAACTGAAGCAACTGACAAAGGATTAATCTCCAAAATATACAAGCAGCTCATGCAGCTCAATATCAAAAAAACAAAAAACCCAATCCAAAAATGGGGAGAAGACCTAAATAGACATTTCTCCAAAGAAAATATACAAATTGCCAACAAACAGGTGAAAGGATGCTCAACATCACTAATCATTAGAGAAATGCAAATCAAAACTACAATGAGGTATCACTTCACACTGGTCAGAATGGCCATCATCAAAAAATCTACAAACAATAAATGCTGAAGAGGATGTGGAGAAAACGGAACCCTCTTGCACTGCTGGTGGGAATGTAAATTGATACAGCCGTGATGGAGAACAGTATGGAAGTTCCTTAAAAAACTAAAAATAGAACTATGATATGACCCTGCAATCCCACTACTGGGCATATATCCTGAGAAAACCATAATTCAAAAAGAGTCCTGTACCACAATGTTCATTGCAGCTCTATTTACAGTAGCCAGGACATGGAAGCAACCTAAGTGTCCATCGACAAATGAATGGACAAAGAAGATGTGGCACATATATACAATGGAATATTACTCAGCAATAAAAAGAAATGAAATTGAGTTATTTGTAGTGAGGTGGATGGACCTAGAGACTGTCATACAGACTGAAGTAAGTCAGAAAGAGAAAAACAAATACTGTACGGTCACACATATATATGGAATCTAAAAAATAATAATAATTGTTCTGAAGAACCTAGGAGCAGGACAGGAATAAAGACACAGATGTAGAGAATGGACTTGAGGGCACGTGGAGGGGGAAGGGTAAGAAGGGACAAAGTGAGAGAGTGGCATGGACATATATACACTACCAAATGTAAAATAGATAGCTGGTGGGAAGCAGCGCATAGCACAGGGAGATCAGCTCGGTGCTTTGTGTCCACCTCGAGGGGTGGGATGGGTAGTGTGGGAGGGAGAAGCAAGAGGGAGGAGATATGGGGATACATGTTTATGTATAGCTGGTTCACTTTATTATAAAGCAGAAATTAACACACCATTGTAAAGCAATTATACTCCAATAAAGATGTTAAAAAAGTAAAAAATAAGTAAATGTAAGGCTGGATACTATAAAACTCTTAGAGGAAAACATAGGCAGAACACTCTTTGACATAAATCACAGAAAAGATCTTTTTTGATCCACCTCCTAGAGTAATGAAATAAAAAAAAATAAACAAATTGGACCTAATTAAACTTAAAAGCTTTTGCACAGCAAAGGAAACCATAAACAAAATGAAAAGGCAGCCCTCAGAATGGGAGAAAATATTTGCAAATGAAACAATGGACAAGGGATTAATCTCCAGAATATACAAACAGCTCATGCAGCTCAATATAAAAACACTAACAACCCGATCAAAAAATGGGCAGAAGTTATAAATAGACATTTCTCCAAAGAAGATATTCAGGTGGCTAAAAAGCACACAAAAAGATGCTCTACATCACCAAATATTAGAGAAATGCAAATTAAAACTAAAATGAGTTATCACCTCAATCAGTCAGAATGGCCATCATCAAAAAATCTACAAACAATAAATGCTGGAGAGGGTGGGAGAAAAGAGAACCCTACAACACTGTTGGTGGAAATGTAAATTGATACAGCCACTATGGAGAACAGTATGGAGGTCCCTTAAAAAACTAAAAATAGAGCTACCATATGATCCAGCAATCCCACTCCTGGGTGTATATCCAGAGAAAACAATAATTTGAAAAGATACATGCATCCAAATGTTCATTGCAGCACTATTTACAACAACCAGGACATGGAAGCAACCTAAATGTACATCAACAGAGGAATGGATAAAGAAAATGTAGTACATATATACAATGGAATACTACTCAGTCATATAAAAGAACAAAATAATGCCAATTGCAGCAACATGGATGGACCTAGAGATTGTCATACTGAGTGACGTAAGTCAGAAAGAGAAAGACAAATATCATATATCTCTTATATGTGGAATCTAAAACAAGAGTACACGATCTTATCTACAAAACAGAAATAGAGTTACAGATGTAGAACACAAACTTATTGTTACCGGGGCTGGGGGGGAGGAGATAAACTGGGAGATTGGGATTAACATATACACACTACTATATATAAAATAGATAATTAATAGGGACCTACTGTATAGCACAGGGAACTCTACTCAGCACTCCGTAATGGCCTATATGGGAAAAGAATCTTAAAAAGAATGGATATATGTATATGTATAACTGATTCACTTTGCTGTATACCTGAAAATAACACAACATTGTAAATCAACTATACTCCAATAAAAGTTAAAAAAAAAAAGATTGTGGCTCTGTGTCATTCAAGTTCTGAGTTCTTGTCTCCTTGTCTCTTCCACCTGTAAAGGTAGTGATCACTAAAGTCCTGATATCTTTCCACTATCTCAACCTTTCCTCCCTTGGTGACCTTGGACAGAGTAAGAATCTAAGGGGCCTCAGTAGGTGCCCTAACAGCTGCAAAGCTGGATGCCTGGGGCACGTAACATCAGAGTACCCAGTGCTATTGAGTCGACTGAGAAGTACCCAGTCCAGAGCCAGGTGCTAAACCCAGCTGGGAAAGCTCAGAAGGAGTGAATGTGTGAGGCCAAAATATCAAGACCATAAGAGCTGACATAGGGTGACTAGGCTGATGTTTATTGAATGCATTGCCAACTCCAGGGGGAAGCTTCATTCATAATCATTGTAGATTTGTAGTTATTTTGACACTTTCTGGAAGATATCAGAAAAGTGTCTTAGGGGAGGATGGTTTTTTCTAATCCACACCGAGTTTCAACATGGACTAGCTGGCAGGCCTGAGATAGAGGGATCAGGTGAGCAAGCCAAGTTCCAAAGGCCAGGGTCAAGGCTGGACCCCTTGGGCTTAGATTCCCAGCCTGGGAGCAGACATTTCCGAAGTTACAACTACTACCACTTGGAAGCTGATGCCCAAGTCTCTACCTCTAAACCTGACTTCCTGCCACCTGTTCTACAAGTTCACCCAGAGATTCTCTGGGACCCTTAATCCCAACCAAACAGATCTACCTTCTCACTTCCTACTTTCGTTGAAGGCCCCATTATTCTCCCACTGCCTAAGTCTGAAACCCTGAAATCACTTCGGAGACCTTCACCCCTCTCCCACTTCAGTATTCACACAGGGACCATGGCTTCTACCCTAGACAGCCTCAAAGTTGTTGGTATCTATTCCCTTGTTCTCAGACCTCCTACTGTGACCCAGTTCAAACGTTCATCTTCTCTCCCCTGAACCACACAATATCCTCCTAACTGGTCTTCAGACCACCGGTCTTTCTGCTTCAATATATTCTATATAATGTTGGAAAATTCTCCTAAAACACTTCTTGCCCACAAACCTTCACTAACATCATCCTGCTTACAGAATCAAGGCCAATCTGCCTCAAAACAGCATAATACCCCTCCACGCAGCCAACATTGACTACTATCAAAATCTTTATTGTTCACAGTTAACTAGCCAGTCATGTAAGGGAAAACAATATCTCCAAGCCTCAGTTTCCTCACCTGTTAAATGGGGATATTAACAGTACCTACTTTATAGAACTCTTGTGATGATTAAGTAAAATAATATATATAAAGTCCTTACCATGCTGCCTCTTAGTAAATATTAGTGTTGTTGATGATGATGATGAAAATGATCTCCCCAAAACATCCCTCAAATTGCTTCATTCAAACCCCAGATCATGATTGTTCTTTCTCATATTCACTTTCAACCAAATTCACTCAGCTGTTACACCTTGTAAGTGCGCTTGATTTAGCCATCTGGTTTGCAGTTCCCCTTTAACTTCCCCAAATTTGCCTTCTCTAGCACTCAAGGAATGGAATGTTCTACGACCCACTGATGGAAGTAATGAAGGGCCCAGTCCACTTATTTCAACTCATCTGAACCTTTCTTCCTTGTAAAAATCACCCAAAGCAAAGTTTCATTAAAGAAGTAGGGAAGACACTTCATCTCCACTCTAGAAAATGTAGGTCTTACTTGCCAATAATACCGAGCTACATATTTTTAAGGGTGTAATATACAGATACGTATATTTTCAAGAATGAAAGAGAGGCTTAAAATAATTGAAAAACAAGGTGTGAAGAGTATGAAATTTGAATTTAGACAGATAATAGGTAAAAGACCTGCTCTTCCACTTCCTAGCTTAAGCTCTGCTCAAGAGAATGGGACCTTGTAAATTAAACAGGGGTCCAAATTTGAATAATGTACTTGTTAGGAAATTACTGAGTCTTGGTTTCCTCATCTGTAAAATGGAGATAATGATACCCACTCAGACTATTGTGAGAACTAAATGGCACCATCTGTCACGGACCCAGCATAGGGCCTGGCTTGAGGCACAGAAAGGCTCCATTCTCTCCCCACTCGCTGCCCCCTGTAACTAATGCAAATTTAAAAATACCTATTACTGGTGGGTGAGCTTTACTTTCAAATATGTATATGTTTCTCACAATTCTAGATGCTGCTAATTCCAAGATCGAGGTGCTGGCAAGGTAGGTTTAATTCTGAGGCCTCTTCTCCTGGCCTGTAGGCCCCTACACTCTCACTGTGTGCTCACAGGACCTCTCCTCATTGCATGCTCATGGAGATGGAGAAAGCTCTCCAGTGCCTCTTCTTATAAGGGCACTAATTTCATCAGACCAATGCCCCAACCTCATGATCTCACCTCAACCTAATTACCTCCCAAAAGCCCCATCTCCAAATACCATCACATTGGAGGTTAGGGCTTGAACATAACAATTAGTTGGGGTGGGAGTGGGGCAGGGGGGAGGCGGTAACACATTCAGTTTACAGCAACATTATTTAACAGTGCCTCTATCTATTATTATAGGATCCCAATATCTCTCCTAAGTCTCTATATCTATTTTGGGTAGTCCCCAAGAAATGTCTCCATGTGCTCACAAAACTGACATCAGCCAGTTTTCTTATCTCCTACTCCAATGCTGAGATCTCTGAAACTCTCAAAAATTTCTCCAAGGCATTAAGTTTCCAGCATTCCCAGAGAAAGGCCTTCAGTTATAGCCAAGGCTGTGTTGCCTCCTGTTCCTGCTTCTTCTGGATCTGCTATGCCAGCCCCAAGAAGCTACTCTGGTGCCAGAGCCGCAGATGTTGTCCATGCCCACCACCACCTCACAGCCAGAGACGTCAGTGTCCGACCCAGTGAAGCAACAGAAGACCCCCCACTTTGGGGCTGTGTGTCTCAGAGATTTCAGACAAACAGATTTCCTCCTCTTTCTCAGGATCCAGGCAAGGGCTCCCTGCACAGGGAATGGCATTTAATAAGCACTCAATAAGCATCATTTAACTCGTGGTGCTTGAGCTAGAGAGAGTCCTGAAGAATGAATGTTGTACTCAAAATTGACCTGATCTCTGACTCCAAGGTGTTATTCTTCAATGACACTGTAAGCCTCAGTTCTCTCTCCCCTGAGCAAGACAAGTTGGTTCCTCAAGTCAAAGCTTTCTACCAGCATGCTGCAAATGGGTCACTGCTGGGCCAGGAGAGATCATTCCCTCAAAGTGTCCAGGGTTGCTGGGCTGGGACTGGGGAGAAAGAGTTGCAGAGCAGAAACCCTCAGGTGATCAGCAGCCCTGACAGTTAACTCCAGTGTGCCGTACAATTAATTACTGTCATTCTCTCTGCGCAGCATAATTACAACCATTACTATCGAGTATAAAATGGAGACGGTTGAGAAGCACTTCGTCATGCTAAAAAAGCCCCCCAAACAGGCCATTCCCTCATTCTGTCATGTCTGTACCCTAAGACAAGTTCTATTTAGGGAACAGGCGTAGTTGGGAGCCTTGAGGAAAGATTTGGGGACTGACCAGAAATGAGAAGTGGGGGAGGCAATGGAGAGGGAGGAGTGAGAATGACTCTGACCGTGGCCAGCTCCATCCTTGGACGGCAGAAATCCAGGTTTCGGTCTGTGTTCAGCTTTTTACTTTGGACAGAATGGGCGTTGGGATAGGGATAAAGTTTCTCATCATCTGGTGGTTTATCTGTAAAATGGAAATGGTAATACGAAAAATATTTCCTCCTTTTCTAAGTCATGTGTTTGTTGGTGAGAGCCAAGCGAGACTGTATCTGTGACAGTGCTTAAGCAACTGTAAATACCATGGAAATATTATGACTAGTATAATTTTCTATCTCTTTGAAACCTTGATTCTCTAGCATGCCCTCAACTTTTCCATCTCAGGGATATTTGCATTTTCAGAGACAGTCTAGAAAAAGTCAAAGGAATGAATGGTGAATGCTGAAATACCACCTTTATGCAAGAGAGCCTTCTGATCTTTTTTCTTTTTTAATGAAGTATGGTTGATTTACAATATTGTGTTAGTTTCTTGTGTAAAGTGATTCAGTTCTATATCTATCTATCTATCTGCTTTTCATATTCTTTTCCTTTATGGCTTATTATAAGATATTGAATATAGTTCCCTGTGTTATACAGTAGGACCTTGTTTATCTATGTTATACATAGTAGTTAGTATCTGCTAATTCCAAACTCCTAATTTACCTCCTCTTCCCCTTTGGTAACCATAAGTTTGTTTTCTATGTTTGTGAGTCTGTTTCTGTTTTGTAAATAAGTATCATATTTTAGATTCCACATATAAGTGATATCATATGATATTTGTCTTTCTCTGTCTGACTTACTTCACTTAGTATGATAATCTCTAGGTCCATCCATGTTGCTGCAAATGGCATTATCTTATCCTTTTTTATGGCTGAGTAATAGTTTCCATTGTATATATGTACCACATCTTCTTTATCCATTCATCTGTTGATGGACATTTAGGTTGTTTCCATGTCTTGGCTATTGTAAATAGTGCTGCTGTGAACATTGGGGTGCATGTGTCTTTTTGAATTACAGCTTTCTCTGGATATATGCCCAGGAGTGGAATTGCTGGATCATATATCAAGTCTATTTTTAGTTTTTTAGAGAGCCTTCTAATCTTGAACAGGGGACCCTGAAAGCTGAGTGGAAAGAGGCAGAGGGAGAGGGTGTCATAAACAGAGTGGCTATAAAATGCTTCTAAATTTCCATTACTTTTTTGAACTTCCACAGTTCTTTTCCTCTTTTTTTTTTTTAAACTCTTTAAGTTGTAAAGTGTCACAGAGGGTCAGAATGAGAACTCTCTCTGGTGAGGCTAAGTAAAGGTGAGAGCGGGAGTCAGCCTAGGGGGTGTGGAGTAACGTGGGCCAAGCCAGGACTAGTTCTGACTAGGACTGAGGGTGATGGTTGGGAGAAGAAAGTGTGGGCTCTGTGATTTCTTTGGTTATTGTGCCTTTTCTTCCCTCCACCAATTGGAAAGATGCCAGGGAGATAATGGGCCCCGAAGAAATAGACTTTGATAGAAATGTCTCCGACATTTAGCTGCACAGACCATTGTCCAAACGTGGTGAAGTACACTTAGTGAAAGATACCCCTTGGATATGCCTTCATTCAAAAGTGGAGAATTGAACATTTTGGGAGGCAATATAGGCTCGCTTCTTTTTCTTTTTGGAAAATATTTTTCTTTTCTTTCTTTTTTTTTATGATGAGAGCTATAGAGCAGACACCAATTAGTCCGGGGGGTGGGTGGTGGTGGTGGTGGTGGTGGGATGAATTGGGAGGTTGGGATTGACATATATACACTAATATGTATAAAATAGATAACTAATAAGAACCTGCTGTATAAAAAAAATAAAATAAAATGTAAAAAATAAATAAATAATACTGGGAAAGAGAAATTTAATGCCATGACCTAGAAAATCCATCTGAGGATGAGGCTTTTCTTGTCTTTATAGGCCCAGTGCCTTTCATGAGGCTTGCTATACAGTAGGCACTCAAAAAATACATGTTCAGTAACCTACCAATCATAGATCAAATAGCTTTTAATTTTTTCTCAAAGGGTCTAGGTGCCTCACACACAGATGAATGATATATAATACAAAAGAACATTAATAATTTTAAACAAACAGAAGGAAATGGAATAAGCAAAGAGACATTCAAAAAAAAAAGAAAGCAATTAGTCCTGAATATGAATCAATGATCTATCCCCAGAGAGTAAAATGCCTCTTGCTTTTGTATAACCGTCATAAATAAATTGAAAGCATTATAATGTGGAAATATTTAATCCACTTCTACACATACAAAAAATCCCCACATTGAACCCTATGGGGAAATATTCTTCCATTTCTTTTCTAGTGCACAAAAACCTGTTTTTTCAATCTTGATCAATCCTATGTAGCAAATGCGTGTATATAGAAGGAAGCAACACCCTTCTCTCTTGAAAGAGGGAGTGTCATCTTCTTTCTTTTTGCAAGATGGTTGTGATAGGTAAATCTGATTCTTATTTTTCACGAATTAGAGAGAAATGAGTGAACTAAGGAATAACTTTGCCGTATACGAGAAACTAACACAATATTGTAAATCAGCCATACTTCATTAAAAAAAAAATCAGAAGGCTCTCTTGCATAAAGGTGGTATTTCAGCATTCACCATTCATTCCTTTGACCTTTTTCTAGACTGTCTCTGAAAATGCAAATATCCCTGAGATGGAAAAGTTGAGGGCATGCTAGAGAATCAAGGCTTCAATGAGATAGAAAATTATACTAGTCATAATATTTCCACGGTATTTACAGTTGCTTAAGCACCGTCACAGATACAGTCTTGCTTGGTTCTCACCAACAAACACATGACTTAGAAAAGGAGGAAATATTTTTTGTATTACCATTTCCATTTTACAGATAAGCCAGCAGATGATGAGAAACTTTATCCCCATCCCAACGCCCATCCTGTCCAAAGTAAAAAGCTGAACACAGACCCAAACCCGGATGACTGCCATCCAAGGATGAAGCTGGCCACGGTCAGAGTCATTCTCACTCCTCCCTCTCCATTGCCTCCTCCACTTCTCATTTCTGGTCAGTCCCCAAATCTTTCCTCAAGGCTCCCAACTATGCCTGTTCCCCAATCCCAATTTCAGAGACCCTCACTTTCCTGAAGTCAGGCAATTGCCTGAAGGGCCCTGGGCCCATCCACCCTGCCGCACTCCACCCCAGGAACTCCACTCTACACAGTTCAAAATAACAAATATTTACTGAGCACCTACTCTGTGCCAGGCCCTGGGCATTAGAATACAGCAATGGAGGATTAGATCCAAAAGTCCTTCTTCCAAATAGGAACTCTCTTACTTGATTATCCACCAGAATCCCATAGATGTTTATTTCAATGGTGAAAGTAATCATAATAATGGCTAAAAGTTATGGAGAATTTAGAATGTGTGAGGCACTGTTCTAGGCATTTTACTTACACTAACTCATCCAATCCTCATAACATCCCTATGAGGTATGATTCGTATTTAACAAATGAGAAAACTAAGGCCAAGAGAGATTGTCTAGCAAGGCTACCCACCTACTAAGTGGCAGGGCAGATGTACACACAGGCAGCCTGGCCCTGCAGTCTGCACGCTGAACTATTATGCTATGCTAAGAACCAGTGGGAGTGATGGAAAGGGAAACAACATTCAATTCAGTAGGTATTAACTTAACACTAACTGTGTGCTCAGAACAAGGAGTTAGAGATGAATGTAAGTGCCTCCAAGAGGGAGCTTCCTTCCTCCACACCCCTCTTCAAAGACAAGGCCAGCCCATGCAAACACACTTCCAACAGATATGACAGCCTAGCCGGTGGGGCCACATGCCTCCAAATCCATTCACCCATTCTTTCCACACCCCCTTTACCCTGCCCTTCCTCTCTGACCCTCACTGACACTGCACCTGGATGCCAATAGTCTACTAAGGCCTCGTTGTTCCGATGACCCTTTGGCTCTGTGTCTCCAGTCCAGTCTAGCACTCCCTCTGATTCTGGCACTCAGCCTCCAGCCTTCACACTGCCTGACTCGAATAATAGGTCAGTCCATTCCCAAACTAACCTCTACCTCCCCCGACCTGGAAATGGGTTAAGGTGCTAGCTTAGACTTCATAGCAATCTGCACAATATTCATCCTTGATCCACCTTTGTCTCTTTGACTCTTTATTCATTTATTCCCTCAACAAATAATGTGCATGTACCATGTGCCAGGCAATGTACAAAATGCTCTGTTTATATGTATTAGTCCTTTAAATCTTCCCAAGGTCCCCATTAGGTTTTGTTTTTTAACATCTTTGTTGGAGTATAATTGCTTTACAATGTTGTGTTAGTTTCTGTGTACAACAAAGTGAATCAGCTGTAAGTATACATATATCTCCATATCCCCTCCCTCTTGCGTCTCCCCACCTCCCACCCTCCCTATCCCACCGCTCTAGGTGGTCCCACAGCACCGAGCTGATCTTCCTGTGCTATGCGGGGATGGACCTAGAGTCTGTCATACAGAGTGAAGTAAGTCAGAAAGAGAAAAACAAATACCGTAGGCTAACGCATTAGGTTTTTATTACCTCCATTTTATATATGAGGAAGCTGAGCTCTTGGCACTTTTGTCAGATTCTCTGGGAACCATTTGCTAGTCTGTGAGCTCCTAGAAGCTGGGTCTACCTTTCACTTTTCTGCCCCAGGCGCCCAGCAGGCACGAGGCAAACGATTGTTAAATTGCACTGGATTAACAAGCCAGTTGGGCATTTCTTGCAGCCTGTCTCCTGATAATATTCATCACAGCTCTTGCTGTTCTGAGGGC
The DNA here is from genome assembly GCF_964374135.1 of Grampus griseus. NCBI lineage: Eukaryota > Metazoa > Chordata > Mammalia > Artiodactyla > Delphinidae > Grampus > Grampus griseus. The sequence goes on along the minus strand of NC_139017.1, from coordinate 50,912,868 downwards.
CCTCTGTCGTTCATACTCACGCAACAGAAATTGACATGAACACCAGACACTACCAGAGCTTTGCAAACTAGGACTGGCTAGAAATCTCACCCTCCCCACATCTCCCACAGAACAGAACCAAAAGCAATCATCCAGGGTTAAGGGGTGAGCACACAAGCCGTGAGGGCCCCTGCCAGCCAGGTCCGTTCCTGAGGAGGTGAGTTTTCAGCCTGGGTACCTGGAAAAATCACACGCACAATATCTGCTGCTTCCTGTTGCCCTGGCGGGCTTGACGGCTGTCAGCTCCCTTCTGACAGATCCTGATGATGATGAGCCAATCATGCCACTTCGGGGCCTTGCTAAGTCATCAGATCCCTGGGTGATGCCATCTGCTGGAAGGAAGAACACTCAGAGATTCTGATCCCAAGGCAAGCGGCCTTTCAAAGGGATTTTAGCCTCGGACTCATGCCAGACACAGAGGCACTAAAAGTCAGGGCTAACCTGACACTGCAGGGTTTGGAATTCAGAGCCAATAGACCAAGTGCCCCCAAGGAGAAAAGCAAATGATTTTCTGAAGACAGTGGGACCTGTTGTTTCCCCTTAGGAACCCATTAATGAAATGATCATAAAAATAAAGTATCATTAAAAGAAGATATTTAGAACAATTGTTCCCTTCAGCAGGTTGTAATCCCTGTAACTCTCAGGGAACAGCTTTGAGCTCTGCATAGCCGCTCCCACGCAAGACTCAATCTGTCTGCCGCAGAGGGGAGTGAGTCAGCCTGCAGCAGGGAGGGGGCAAGGACAGCCTCCACCCTCCCCACTGTAACTCAGCAGCTTGGCTGGGTTTTCATGCAAAATGAGCTTTTAACCCCAAATAACAGGTCACTTCCCTGTGTTTCAAATGGAAGAGTATCTCAGAGGTTTCCAAATTATGAGGACAGTGGCCCGCCTCAGAAGCAACTGTCCCCCTCCTAAGCAGGAATGATGCCCACCCAACTCCTCCCCAGTCTGGGTTTCCAAAATGCAAACCTCTGTATACATCTTTGATCCCTCATATCTGTCGGTCCCTGGTGTCTTCAATATCCCCAGCTATAAATTGGACTTCACCAGACTTCTTGATATGCACTACAGGCATTCATCCATCCATTCCTCAAGGCTTATTGAGCAGGATTACATGCTAAGTGCTGTGCCAGGTGTTAGGGAATTCGGGCTGTGAAGGTTGACACACAGCATCCTCCCGGATCAGCCCCATTCGGCCATTTTTCTCTATCTCCCCTTCCCACAGTAGCAAAGAGGGACGCCCTGCAGGTGAATAAGCAAGCCTGTACATTGGCATGTCAGCCAGGATTGGAGGAGCTCCTGCCTTCTCCCAGCCCACTGTCTGCCTGAGTTACTCTCCCTAGAGGCTCTGCCCCAGAAGCCCAGCGGCCAGTGAGGGTCCAGGCCAGGAGCGGTGATGCAGCCGGCATTACACAGCCTTGTGTGGACAGAACACAGAGCTGAGCTGGGCAGAACAGGGCCTGTTTCCACCCGTTACCCATTCCAGCCCACTCTTACACTGGACAGAGGGGCTGATTCCACCAAGGGCCCCCCTCCCAAGCTTCCCCTCCCTGTAGCTGCGGGATGTCCCCTCTTCTGAATCCTGCCCGTACTGGGAACTGTGCTCCAAGTCCTTCCCCCGGGAGTCCCCTGAGGAGTCCTCTGCACATCCAGGGTTCATGGACTGTTGCCAGGGCCTTCCCCTTTCTGCCCTGCCCCCTCCTGCTTTCTGTCCACCTGACTCCTTCCCACACTTTCCAGGGAGCCCTCGGGAGGCAGTTGGCTCAGTGACACCTAACTCTGTCATCATCCCTCCTCCATTTCCTCAGTCATCTCTGTTGCTCTCTCCTAAACACCCACAAATCTGCATCTAATCCAACATCTAAAAAGGTAACAGTCAGGAATCCATCATGAGATGCCCCTGTCCACACCATGTAGGAAGCAGCTTCCAAATTCAAGGAGAGCACTTCCCGGTGGCTGCAGATGACAACGATGTTCTTACACTTGGACCTTTCTCCAAGCAGCTCCTCAAGTCAATTTCCTCACTGGCAGGTCTTCCCTCACTGCAGCCAGAGTGGTCCTTCTCAAAGCTCTGCCTGTCTGGCCATGTCACTTCTCTGCTTAAAACCCTGAAATGAGGCCACACAGTGCAGCGGCTAAGATCATGGACCCTGAAGCTGGACTGCCTGGTTTCAAACCCCAACTCTCCCATTACTACCTGGGTGACCCTGAGCAAGTGACTTAACTTTTCTGGGCCTTGGTTTCCTCATCTGTAAAATGGGGATAATAATAGTATCTGTCTCATTAAGAATTGCTTGAAGGAGTGATTAAAGTTAATATTCGGCTTAGAACAATATGTGGCACAGAGTAAGACTCCCATAAATTCTTTCTTTTTTTTAATGAAGATTGTATTTATTTATTTATTTGGCTGTGTTGGGTCTTCGTTGCTGCATGCAGGCGTTCTCTAGTTGCGGCGAGCGGGGGCTACTCTTCATTGCAGTGCACGAGCTTCTCATTACAATGGCTTCCCTTGTTGTGGAGCACAGGCTCTAGGTGAACAGGCTTCAGTAGCTGTGGTACACGGGCTCAGTAGTTGTGGCACACGGGCTTAGTTGCTCCATGGCATGTGGGATCGTCCCGGACCAGGGCTCGTACCCGTGTCCCCTGCATTGGCAGGCGGATTCTTAACCACTGCGCCACCAGGGAAGACCAAGCTCCCATAAATTCTTATTGAATAGAAGAATAGCTTCCCACTACCTCCCATTTAAAATCCAAGTTCCTTAAATGGTCTCAAAATGTCTTTGCTATCTGCTTCACTGACATTTTCCTTCTCACCCTCACACCCCCAAGCCAGCAGGCAGAGCTTCAGACACTGAGCCTAGTTTAAACCCTGAGTAGACCTCTGCCTGCACCCCTTCCCCGTCTCTATCTCTATCTCTTTCCCCATCCCCACCTTTATTTGGACTTCTCTTCTGCCTGGAAAGCTCTTCCCCACTAGCTCTTGGCCTAACTGTCCATCACCCTGCTCAGCCCCTGCCCACACGGAGTTTAGTGGCCTCTCCCTGTGCTCATATGGTTCTCTGCTTTTTTTTTGGGGGGGGGGTGCGTGTTATACATTTTATTATCCCTCCCTGTTTTGAAGTCTCTTTCCTAAACCAAATATGTAAATGATGAATCGTTTGGCCAAAGTATTTGTGAACACTGAATCCAGTTGCTCAGTCAAAATCAAAGACTAAGATGCTGAGTTTTTTGAAGAAAATGATTCCATATTCACCCCTAAGCTGTTCACTAGCTTAGAGGCTTCATATCAACTGTACTGGCAAAGAACAAAACATGCACCGGCCTGTACAAAACAAGCAACCAGCTCGTTATGACAATGAAGAGAATGCAAGCTGAATCCGTATCAGGCGGCGGCTGCCTGTTTTGTTCCTCTGTCATGGCACTTCCTAGACTGTATTCTAATTGCTTGTTTTCCACTAGCCTAAAAGACACAGTGGTCTCCTCAGCCTGTCACACGGTGCTTATTACCTAGTTGGTGCTCAATGAATATCTGATGAAACAACAAATGTCCAAGCTGTATGACAAGTCAACCCTCAACCATATTCCCAACCCCCAGTCATTCCAGATACACTCACTGTTTGGACAGAGCTCTTAGTGCCAAGAGGAAGATTCTTCTCTTCCCAGGATACTCAAACCCCAGATGGATGGGGAGGGTGGCCAGGTGGTGGCAGGGAAGGGGCACAGGCTGAGCCTGGTTGACCGAGAGGTGACAATAACGAGCAGACTCGAACCTCATCTTCAAAAAGGCAGTGCTCCAAAGACCACCGGACCCTGCAACATTGAGGGAAAGACACCTGGACCACTGGGTAGGATCAGAGACCTGGCCGTCCCACTCACTTGCTGGACAGTTTTCCTGCCTCTCTAAGCCTGAGTTTCCTCACCTATAAGATGAGGGGCTTGATGTTTATGCTCTCCAAGGGTTCTTCCAACTCTAAATATATTTGAGTCTATACAAAGATTGAGTATGACGTGATTCAAGCCATGTCATTCCTCCTTGCCGAACATCTTCAGTGGCTCCCCACTGCCTTTAGAATCAAGAATCAATACTACGCTGGCTAAAATGGCTGTGTGCTCCCACTGGCCTCTTGCTGCCTAACACCCAATTTCTCATTCAGTTGAAACTCTTCCCTTTACCCATTAGCCAGGTCGATTCTCTGTTCCTACATTAGCTGGTTATTCTTTCACCCAATGTGCCTTCCCTCCTCTCAGCAAATCTGGCATCCTCCCCGTTTTCAAGAACCAAGTCAAGTCTCAGCTCTTTCGTGCAATTTTCCCCAACCATCCAAACCCATGGGGGCCTTGGCCTTCCTTGTTTGCCTACATTTATGGTCCGTATATGTGGTATCATGTAGCATTATTTATTGTCTTCCATCTTGCGTCGTTGATTCCTATATATTGCTATTTTCTTCTCATTAGGAATGCGAGATTCTCAGGGAAGAGTCCCTATCTTCTTTCTTTTCACACTTTCCTCTCATTCTGCCTCATGCCTGTTAGGCAAAGACTAGCATTTAGTGAACACTGGCTGAATAAGTAACTTGCTGACCGAATCATACATCTTCCGAGTGTTCATGGGTGCTTAGAGAAGGATGCTAGATGCTAGTGACGCTATTATCAACCACGATGGTAGTTTTCAAAAACCAGGATGCCTCAGTGTTTCCTGATAGGCTCACAAGGAACCACCCAGTGGCCTCCCTTGTGAGCCTGAGGCCCTTTCCACTGAGAAAGCTACAGGTTCCTAACTCTCCTCTCTCTACTCTCTCCTACCTCACCCTCACAAAGCCTTGGCCCCATCGCTGACATTACCAAAGAAATCAAATCTGAAAGGAAATGCAAAAGAGGAGAATCTATCAAACTGCCCCACCTCCCTTGGGGCCTTCTGCCGGACGCAAGTCCAGCTCTGACTTTGTGGACCCCGCCTACTTTTCATGACTAGTTTTTACCTAAAATGGACTCTCTTGACTGTTTATTCTGAAGTATGCAGTGTTGCTGTTCCTTCCATGAGTCTTCCAGCTTCCAGAGTCTTCCAGTCTTCCAGTTCCAGAAGAATCGAACACTCACCTCCTTCTTCCTCTCCTTCTCCTGCACAAGCTTTCCATCATAATCGTCATCATAACCACACTGGCCACAGGTAACAAAGCACGTTCACAGTCCTTATGTCATTTCACCCTGCATCTTCCCTCAGCTGTCAGTGGAGAAGCAAGATTCTCAGTGGCCCTGCGCCCCCATCCCCCCACAGTGCCATCCATTCCCAGACCACCGCCTGACTTCTATGGACAGAGTGGCTCATGGATGTGGTCAAGGGGAGTGTCCCAGACAGATGAAGAGTGGCAGGAGCCAGGAAAGGTGGCAGAAGAGTGGCCGTGACAGGAGGATGGGCAGAAAGCTAAAACCCAAAGACTAAAGCGAATTGCTGGTGTAGATAACAAGATCCACTTAGAAACCTGTATCTACCTCTTTGGGTATCATTTCCGGCTTGGGGTTTTCTTGGTGTCGGGATAAGGCCAAGTCTTAGAATCAATGTTGAGAGAAGCACTTCCTCTCCTCCCAGACACCAGATGGTGCCAGATACAGATTTCTGTTAGCCACAAGTCAATCTTAGAGACTTAGGAGAAGCATTCCAACAAAGCCAGCAGGTAGGCAGCCCCCACCTACGAACGGATGGTGCCCCATTTGTGTCGAAGACAGTTTTTGTGAACTGAAAAGGCATTTTCCCATAGAGTTATTTTCATAAAAGATGTCTGGGTTCCAAAACCACCTATGAAAACTTATTTCCACCCCCCAAGGTAGCTGAAATGGTACACATTTTCAAAAAGAAAAACCACTTGAGGGGAGGTGGTGAGTGTGATATAAGAAATGAATACCCAATAGATAAAGAAGATGTGACGCATATATACAATGGAGTATTACTCAGCCATGAAAAGAAATGAAATTGAGTTATTTGTAGTGAGGTGGATGGACCTAGAGTCTGTCATACAGAGTGAAATAAGTCAGAAAGAGAAAGACAAATACCGTATGCTAACACATATATATGGAAACTGAAAAAAAAAAAAAGGTTCTTAAGAACCTAGGGGCAGGACAGGAATAAAGACGCAGATATAGAGAATGGACTTGACACCGGGAGGGGGAAGGGTAAGCTGGGACGAAGTGAGAGAGTGGCATGGACATATATACACTACCAAATGTAAAATAGATAGCTAGTGGGAAGAAGCCACATAGTACAGGGAGATCAGCTCGGTGCTTTGTGACCGCCTAGAGGGCTGGGATAGGGAGGGTGTGAGGGAGGGAGACACAAGAGGGAGGGGATATGGGGATGTATGTATACGTATAGCTGATTAACTTTGTTATACAGCAGAAACTAACAAACATTATAAAGCAATTATATTCCAATAAAGATGTTAAAAAAAAAAAAAAGAAATGGGTACCCAAAAATGATTTTAAATAATGAGTAAAATTAGACTGAGAGTTCATTGAGGGCATGAACTTTTCTTATTTATTTATCTTTCAGCTTTCCTGATCTTAGCTCACAGACTACCACTGAACGTTTTTGCTCACTGAATTCCTGTGCTTGAGAATAAAGCAGGTGGGTAAGGAGGAATCTGAAGACTTGGGTGGATTTTCCAAACTGACTTCCAGGACTTTACATCCTAGCTGTCCCAGTTGTTTAATGTCACTTCAGATCTAGAACTTTCCTTTCCTTTACACAGATACATTGATGGCAATATTCGTGCATTTATTATAATAAGATTCCTCTTTTTTTGTCCACAAATCAATTAAGCAAATTAAAAGGGAAAATGGAGGAGACAAAACAAAAAGAAATTAGTGAATGGGGGAGATTTTCCTAAGGTATCTGGGAAAAAAAGGGGAAAGAAAAGGAATATTCTTAAGCTAGAAGAAGAAAGACAACAAAAGGAAAGAAGAGAAGAAAAGGGAAGAGGAGGGGAGAAGAGGGGAAGAGAGGAGAGAGGAGAGAAAATCAAGACAAGACAGGAGCAGAGAGCAGGTACCACACTGCATGTTCCTCCCAGGATGGGGAAGGAAAGGTGGTGGCCAGGAAGAGATATGAGAGGCGACACACCCAGCCTCCAGCACCTTCACCAGGCTGGCTTATCCATACCTGCTGGGACTTGAGTGTGCCTATATGGCTGGGCCAGAGGCCAGGGTTACTTTGGTTTCACTGTTTAGGAGTTTCTTTACATTTTTGTTTCATGAAATTAGAGAAGACCAAGCTCCAGGCTAAAGACCTTCTATTGGCATTTTGCAAAGGTAAAGGTGGAAGATCCATTCCTTCACCTCTGGTTTTCCACCTATATGATAGGAGAAGAGAATACAGACTCTGGAGTCTGATAAAGGCTTACAAATCCCAGCGCCACATTTCCTCACTCGACGACCTTGGGTAAGTTACTTAACGTTTACCGGCCTCAGTTTCCCCACTTATAAAATGGAAAAACAATAACTTCCTCAAGGATGTGAGGATTAAGAGAAATACGGCATGTAGCCAGGCTCAGTGCTTGGCATCTGGTGCACTCTCAGACACGGTAGCAAACATTTTTGTTAATATTATAGGACTACCATTAGTGTTCCAAGACCGTTAAGGTTACAGTGAGAACCAGGTCACCTCATGCCAGCTCTCATCTGTGGTCCATGAAGAGACGCACCACACATCACGAAGCAGGATGACGGGCAGAAGAAGAAATAGCAAAAGGAGAGGCTGCTGGCTGGGGACTGAGCACAAAGTCACATCATGACCCAGGCCTGCAGGACAAGACTGTCCTCCCAGTACCAGAGCTCATTGGGAAGGTGGACATTCAGCAGGTGGGGACAGGAGACATTTGCCACACTGCCCAGAAACGAACCCACTTTCTACTTGGGAGAATTCCCTCTTCTGTGAGTCTTCAGGGGAGAGAATCCACCCCATTCACACTACAGACGTCAGTGAACCATATCACCCAGGATTATGACTAAAGCACCTTGTGCCGCCTGCCTCATGACCCACCAGGGGCAACCTCGTCCCTGCCTGTTTGCCAAGCCTGCTTTTCCAGCTTCCCAATGAGCGGCAAGCCCCAGAGTCTGCTTCTGTTCTTTACACACAAAGGATCCCTTACCTGGCCCCAAAGTCAGTGATGCCCTTTATCCCTTCATCAGATCACTTCCCCACCCAGAAGCTAGAGATCCACCTTGCTACCCTAAGCAGAGATGCTCTGTACCCCACCCCCAGATCAAGGACCACCAGCCCCTCCCTCAACGTCTTGGGTGGCTGGATCCATTATCTCCCGGACAGTCTTTCTGACCTTGAAGAGCTTTGATTTGGGATAAGTTCCCACTTACAACAAAATACCATCTGGCTGCTTGAAACTTCCACCCATTAAACATATTGGCTCCGGCTTCCCTGGTGGCACAGTGGTTGAGAGTCCACCTGCCGATGCAGGGGGCGCGGGTTCGTGCCCCGGTCTGGGAAGATCCCACATGCCGTGGAGCGGCTGGGCCCGTGAGCCATGGCCGCTGAGCCTACGCGTCCGGAGCACCTGCTCCGCAACGGGAGAGGCCGCAACAGTGAGAGGCCCACGTACCGCAAAAAAAAAAAAAAAAAAAAAAAAAAAAAAAAAACTGCCCAGAAACAAGTAAATATAGGTGTTCACTTGCTAACATGTGCTGTGAAGAAAAACACAGTAGGGAGTGGAGTATGGAAAAAAAGATGACGGGCTGATGTTTCTGCCAGGTGCCCAGGTAAGGCTTGTTAGAATGGAGCTGCTGGGAATCAAGAGGGTGAAGAAGGGATTAGAGCAGGTTTAGAGAACTAGTTCTGGTGTGTGATGTTACCTAAAGCTAGTCAATCCCACTTCTATCTAAAATCTCTTTCAATATTTAAAAATGACTCTCATGTACCCCTTTACACTTCTTCACTCTTTCTTAAAACACTCCTATTTTTGTGTTTTTGTGCTTTGTTTCAAATAACCCTCCTGGGGGCCTGCTCTGACCACACTGCTGACTCTGAGTCTCTCCCTCCGATGCCAAGTCCACAGGGGACCCCAGGCCTGGATGCAGTGGACCGGCATCCACGGGCAAATGTCTTCACTCTTATCTAGAGCCTGCCTGTCTCTGAATCCCCATTATCTCTTTAGCTGCTGCATCTCATTACTCCCAGATCTTTTCCCAGGAACAGTTCTCCTTCTATATTTGAACAACTGCTTTTTTTAAATCTTTGAAGTTTTTAACTTCATGTTAGTTTCAGTTTCAGCCTAATTCCAGGCCACTAAACTTATTTTCAAATCTCTGTCCTGCCATCACTGTTACTAGGTTCCTCTGAGCTTTGTCACATCTGCAGGATTATAAAACGCTTCTTTCCTCAATCGAGTTATGTTCTTGAACAGAACAAGCCAAGGTCAAGGACAGAGCCTTCTGCCTCAACCAGAGACTGTCTCACAAGCTGAAAGAGCGTACTATTTGTTCCAGCAGGTCTGGGTACATCTGACGACAATAACATCCAGTCAAATAGTATACACTCTTCTCCACCTAGACAGCACAGAACACACTTTCCTAAATGCCGGCAGAAACGGCAATACACTGTATCCACAGCTTTCCCTGAGCTTGCAAGTTAATTGCCCTGTTTTGAAAAGTAGAATGATGTTCATTTCTTATATTTTCTTCCAGTACGAAGTGATCGCTGCATTCATTTCAAAATGTAGACATACCTCACAGACACTGAAGGTTTGGTTCCAGACCACTGCAATAAAGCGAATATTGCCGTAAAGCTAGTCACACAAATTTTTTTTTTTGGTTTCCCAGTGCATATAAAAAATTTTATTTACACTCTAATGAAGTCTATTAAGTGTGCAATAGCACTATGTCTTAACAAAAACAATGTACGTACCTTATCTACTGTATAGCACAGGGAACTATACTCAATATCTTATAATAACTATAATGGAAAAGAATCTGAAAAAGAATATATGAATCACTTTGCTGTACACTTGAAATTAACACAACATTGTAAATTAACTACACTTCAATTAAAAAGTAAAATTTTTAGGGGCTTCCCTGGTGGCGCAGTGGTTGAGAGTCCACCTGCCGATGCAGGGGACACGGGTTCGTGCCCCAGTCCGGGAAAATCCCACATGCCGCGGAGCGGCTGGGCCCGTGAGCCCTGGCCGCTGAGCCTGCGTGTCCGGAGCCTGTGCTCTGCAGCGGGAGAGGCCACAACGGTGAGAGGCCCGCGTACTGCAAAAAAAAAAAAAAAGTAAAATTTTTAAAAAGAACTAAAAAAATGTACATACCTTAATTTTAAAATAGTTTATTGCTAAAAAAAAAAAAATGCTAACCATCATCTGGCAATGCAGAGATGGCAACCTTCAATTTGTAAAAACTGCAATATTTGCAAAACACAATAAAGTCAAGCATAATAAAACGAGGTATGCCTGTGTTCAGAATCTCTTCAAGAAATGGGTTTTTTAATCTGACCTTTGTCAAGCGCTTGCTTATCTGCCTGCAGCTCTCTGTGATTTCGCATTGTTATCTGCAATAGCTCTGAGGCTGTATCTCTGCATCTCTTCAGCAGAGCTCCCCACTCCCTTGCCTGGGTTGAGAGTAGCCTGACTCCTTTTTAATTTTCCATTCTCCCTCTGGAGAAAAGGCAACATGCATCAGACCCTTTCTGAAACACACTGGGGAATAAATATGCATGAATAAATGCAATAAGAGAATCACAAGAGATCTTTTAATCTTGAATCAACTGCTCTACAGAGTGAGGATTTCTGGATCCGTACAAGATTTCAAAAGCCTTTTCTATGAAGCTCAGCAATGTTTAGAAGCCGGCCCTGCCTATCATGCCTTTTTCTAGGTATTGAATATAATATTCTTTCCTTTTCTGCAGCTCTTCCTGCAGGCAGCACCCTGAGTGGGAGGGCCAGTGGCGGAAGCCCAAACACCAGGTGCCGGACCTGGCCTCTCCCTGAGTCGGTGCTGGTCTGTTTTGAGTCACTGGGCAAGTTCATGTCACCACCCCCAAACCCACCACCTGCTCACCCCTCTGTTCATATGGTCTGTCTTCAAGGAACTTGTTGGAGGTGTTAAAGCAAAAGGATGATATGAATCTGAGTCAAGGGCTGAACATTTCCGCGCAACTGAAGATACTGCAGTGAAAGAAATAAAAGACAGCATAGTTACCTGATTAAGACCTCACTGACATCATGTAAGCATGACCTGAAAACAGATGACTTCAGGGCAGTAAACTCTGCTTTCTCCTGACCATTTTAGAGTTTTGTGGGAAATTATGCCTTTAGAAAAACAGTAAAAAACGATAATACTTAATGCTAGTGGGCATATGGCAAAATTAGTGTACTCATGTACTGCTTGTCACAGATATACTTGTTCAATCATTTTGGATTGTTAATGCAAAGCATTGCTCAGAAAAAATTCACAACTTTCAGCCCAGTTATCCCACTCCAAGGAAAATACCCTAAAAAAAACAAAGAGAAGAAAAAAACACATAGGCACAAAACTGTTCATTACAATGTAAAAATGTCGGCCTTGCACAATCCCAGGTATCTGTTATGCACTAAAAAATATTTGTTGAAAAGCTAAATACGTCCAACAGTCTGATAATGATTTAATAAATTTTGATACATGAACAAGATGGAACAATACACAGAAATTAAAATTATAATAGAAAGTTATAAAAATATGGGGAAGATTGCACAGCATAAAATTAAATTAATATATACTACATTTCAAAATAATATTCAAACTGATTGCAATTAACTAGATATGTGTGTGCATAAGGAGAATAAGATGGAAAAGTAAAAATATTTGAGCAAAGTGAGAGGATTGAAAGCAATTTTTATAATTTTACTAAATTTTCTCTAATCCTGTTGTATTTTCTTTGCCACTTTAGCAGCGCTTCTTAAAGAAAGAAAACTGCACCGCCTGTAAAGACAAGAGATGGCAAAGATCTTTGGGGTTAAATTTCAACAATCATTTTTAGAGTCATTTTGTATGACTCTTGGAGGGTTAACCCACCTATGCAGGTGTGGGGCTGCCCTGGTGGGAGACATCATAAGCATCACTTAGAACTGCCCAAGTTAGACTCCTCCTTCTGGAAACTTACAGTCACTTGACTTAATCTCTCAATAAAGATGGAGGTTGAATAACTACTTTGCCCCTGGATTCTCGTACTGTTTCTGAAAATAAATCACCCTGTTTTTCTGTTTTGTTTTAAAGTTTTTTTTAATTTTTTTTAATTTTTATTGAGGAATAATTGATTTACAATGTTGTGTTAGTTTCAGGTGTACAGCAAAGTGAATCAGTTATACATATATATGTATCCACTCTTTTTTAGATTCTTTTCCCATATAGGCCATTATAGAGTATTGAGTAGAGTTCCCTGTGCTATACAGCAGGTCCTTCTTTTTCTAACGTTGTCACCTTACCTTCCTGCGCTAGTTTTGCAAGTGTTTAACAGGGCTCTTCTTCCCTTCCAGAAAGTCACAAAAAAGAATGGCCCCTGTCTGACACATCACCAAGACAGAGCAATGTGCAGGGCAGGGGGTACTGAGATCAGGTATCTCTTGGGCTTAGGGAGCTAGGAGAATCTACTGTGGCTCTCAGATGCCTTCTTCTCCGCAAAAGCACATGCAAAAGCCACATTTTTAAACAGGCAATAACCAGGCTTAGCTAAACATGGAGGATGCCATGGCCAGAGGGAAAACTAGGTACAAATCTTGGAGCCCAGGAGAAGAGTATGGAAGGGAGAAGGGAACTCTTCCCAGCTCAGCCTCAGCGTTGCTGGGAGGACAGGTAATGAAGTGATTGCACATATGTGAGCCTCACGTAGAGGAGGAGACACAACCCTCCTGCCCAAGCACTGAGGAGTTCTGATTGAAGGAGAGCAGTGATTCTGCCGACAGATCTCAGGGCCAGGCAACTGTATAATATCCTAGCGCCTGCCTCGATATTAGACAGGAGATTGGGTCCATTTACTTCTGCTTTAGAGCCACTACCTACAAAGTGCCAGGCGTTTGACAAGTATCATCTCCCTTTAATCTCCCGACAGCCCTGCAAATTAAGTAGTATTATCCCCTACTCGATAAATGAGGAGGCAAAGGTACAGCAAGCTTTAAAAGTTGTACCAAGATGCTCACCATAGCCACAGAGTTTCAAACTACGTCTGCCCCGCTCCCAATATGGTGGTGCCTTTTGCACCCCCCCCCCCCACACACACACACTGTTTTACAAGACCCAGCAAAGGAAGAACTGGGGGTAGATGAAGAGTTTAGTCCTTAGCAGCGCCCAGCAGTTTGCCCAGAGTCCCCAAAATAAAAAACATGCTGCACTGGTTTCTGCTTAACCTCCTCTTTTTCCAGTCTTCCCAGTCACTTTCACTGCCTCTTTTGAATTTGGAGAGCATTTGTACGGCTTTTCATAAATAAGATTCTCTTTTTTTTTTTTACAATAAACATGCTAAGTTTGATATTCAGGAAAAAATGAATAAAACTACGTTTTAAAATCAGGAAACAGACGAGACAACGAGGGAAAACATTACGGCAAATTAACCGACAGCTCAATTTTCAATTTGGATCTTACCTATCTTACCACAGCTCACAACATCTCCATCCATCATCGTCATGAGTGGGTACCCAGGACCTAATTATGGTAAACTTGGAACAGCTTAAGCCACCCGACCAAGACTTGGACTTCAGGGACCATGGAATTGTAATTTGGTAGGTGCCTTATTCATCCAAGCGTCCACCCCTAAGCCATGGCTTTCCCCGACACTTACCCTCTTCCGGATCCCTGGCTGCAAGCACATGCGCACTACGCGTCCCTTCGGAAGGCCTTGGGCAGCCTGGTTCTTCCAGGTCAGCGCTCTAGGCGTGTGCCCCCAAACCTGCCTATCCTCCAGAGGAGAAGGAGCTCAGCACCAGCGAGTTGCTCTGAGGCGGTAGCTGCAAATTGGCGATAGTCTGACCCCATTTGTAGGTGACGCACGATGTGACCCGAGGCTACTCAGCAATCAGGGCTCCCAGGAGTGTCTTACGGGGGGATACCCGGGCCATCCCGCCAGGTCCCACCTGAGCAAGGCAGTCAAGTTTCTTTAGCTCTACCTTCAAGGGAAATATGCACCATTGGGTAGGTTACGGCTTGGTATTAGGCAGATGTCTTTCCCCCAAGAATCCACACCTTTGACCTCACGTCTCCGAACCTCTGCCCTGTGCCGGATCCATGGTTACCTTGAACTTTGGTAAATGCGCACGTGCACTTTGCACCCTTTCATCAAGCCTCCAGCAGCCAGGGCTCTTCAGGTCTGCCTGCGGAGCTATCGCCCGGCCCCAATTCTTCCATAGCCTCCAAGATGGAGGAAGAAAACGCCCTGCAAATCACTCTGAGGCGGGAGCTGGACGTGGACAACAGGGGGTCCCCGTTCAGATTTGCTGCGTGAAGGGACCCAGGTCTCTCCAACAACCCAACAGGGCTCCCAGGTTTCTATTATGGGAAGATAACCTGGCTAGCTGGCCAAGCAGCCAGTTTCCCTGCAGCTCTGCCTTAACGGGGAATATCCTCCAAAGAGTAAGTTAGGGCTTGGAATAAGGCAGAAACCTGGTTGCTCTAAGAACCAGATACCATGACCAAGACTCTCTGGAACCTCGCCCTGTTCCAGATCCCTGGCATCCCTGAACCATGCCGCATGCACATGCGCAGTACAAACACCCTCAGTGGACCTTGGCCTACTGAGTTCCTTAGGTGTGTGGATCGAGGGCCCAGCACGAAGAACCTGCATAGCCTACATTGTGGAGGAAAGCCACGTGGAAAATCACACGGAAGCAATGGCTGAAAATGGGCAACAGTCAGTCCCCAGTTGGACATGCTGCCTGACGGGGATCCAAGCGTTCTCCAGCACCTAGGACTTCCAAATGACTCTGACTGAGGGATACTCACGCCAGCCTGCCCAGACCTGCCCTGGCAAGACAGTGCAGTTTCCTGCAGCTCTGCCTTCAGGGGGAACGTGTACACGAGAGGGTTAGGGTTTGGGATTAAGCAGAGGCCTTGTACCCCCAGTAGTCCCTCCTGTAACAAGTCCTCTCCAGACCCAGGCCCTGTTCCAGATCACTGGATCCCCTGAGCCGTGTTTGCTCAGGCCTGCACAGCACCACCCCTTCATCAGGCATTGGGCAGCTGGAGGCGTCCGGGTCTTGGAGCTACAGCTGACCCCAACCTCTTGCATAGCCTTCAGGAGGAAGGGACCTACCCCCACAAGTCACTCTAAGGAGGCAGCAGCAAAAGGGTGACTGTCACTCCTGTTAAATAACAAAAACTCAACGGAGTAAATTTAAAAGATCTAAGTGGCTTTATTGAATCAGCATCATCCCACCCAGCACGTAGGGAGGAGCTCCAAAGAGCTGTACAAAATGCAAGGCTATTATAAGTGGGAGGGGAAAGGGAAGAGGAGAGTGCCGATTACCTCATCCTCCTTTCAGGATGGAAAGGGCCTATGTGCCAGATTACCTCATTAATGCTGACCAGAAAAGTCCAGACTGACAGGTTAAGACTACATTACTGGGGAAAGCTGAAATTGCAATTAGGTTAGGTCTTAAACCCTGGTCTAGTGATATGAGCTTAGCACAACTGACTCCATTTTGAGCCTGTTGTTTCTTCTGCAGCAGTCCCCATTTGGACTTGTTGCCTGATGGGTCCCAGGCTTCTCCAGCAACCAGGACTTCTAGGTGTCTCTTACAGAGGGATACCCTGGCCATTGCCCCTTGTCCCACCCTGGTAGGGGAATCCAGATTTCTCCTGCTCTGCCTTCAGTGGGCATACGCCCATTTGGGTAAGTTAGGGCTTGGACTCAGGTGGACGCCTTGTTCCCCCAAGAGCCTACCCCTATGACCTGGCCACTCCTGTGACCCAGCCACTCCCACCCGACCCTTGCTCTGTTCCAGATCTCTGGCTCCCTCGAACTGCACTGTGCACACCTGCAAAACACACACCCCTTAGGCAGGCCTTGGGCAGCTGGGGCTGTCAAGGTCTATAGCGCTAGGGCCCACCCCAGTCACTTCCATAGCATCCAGGGGAGGAGGGAGCCCGACACACATCAGTCTGAGGTGGCAGCTGCCAACGGTCGAGTGTCCGTTCCCACTAGGACTAGCTGCCAGTTACAGCCCTGGGCTCCTGTGTCAACCAGGGGTCTCAAGTGTCTCTAACTGATGGATATCCCCTTAGCCTGGCAGTCCCTGCCCTGGCAAGGCAGTGCAGTGTCCCACAGCTCTGCCTGCAGGGGGAATATGGGCACCTGAATAGGTTAGGGATGGAATACAGTAGATGACTTCCTGTGGCCTGGCTTCAGCAGACCCTCGTCCTGTTCCCTGCTCTTGTATCCCCTGAACTGCTGCACTCCAGAAGCAGTATGCACCTTAAGCAGGCCTTGGGCAAGATCGGGTTTCTTACCCTCTGTAAACTTACAGGTCTCAACTGCATTGAAATTCAGGGCAACTTAGATGATGGCGAAACAGAAAAAGAAAAGGTATCTGAGAGCTATCGCCCTTGCTCTGATTCGGGCTTCCTCTCTCTGGCCTTTTGGCATCGGCATGCCATCTCTAGAGCCCCATGAATAGCTTTCAAACAAGCTGAAAAACCTCATCTTCAGCAAGAACATGGCCTCTGCAGGTGTAACAGCCTCAGCTGAAACAGGCTGGCTTCTTAACGGACTTTGACGGCACTCTTTAAAAAATTCCTGTTGAAGCAGCAGAGTATGGGGATGGGAGTGGGGAGCAGGGATGATGGGGTGGGTTCACTAAATTCTAAGGACCATTTGGTCTTTGGGGGACAGGACTCAGGTGTTCTGGACCCTAGCAGAGTGCTCTTGTCTTCACTGTCTCCTCTCTCCCCATTTGTCCTTTTCCTTCCTCTGGGATGCAGCTTGCAACAAGGTTGTGTCACGTGGTGGGCTGAATCACCCACTCCCTGAAGGCTCTGCCTTAAAAGCAGACGGATTGTTCCTCCTGAGCTAATCCTTGTCGATTAGAAAGCCCCATCCTGACGTCTGCCTGGGGTCCATATATTATCTACAAGACACTCACTAATACTGCAGGCATGGCTCAGAAGCCGGAGATCCCTAAAGCAGGCAGAACTACCTCCTCTAGAGCCAGCAACCTTTCAGGAAACCTTCACCTTTTAACTGTCAAGTGACCCAGAAAAAGGGCCTCAGAAAACCACAAGCTCTGTCTCCTTGCACACCTGCAGTATCGAATTGTCAGGCCCTAAGCATCAAGAACAAAATTGCATTATATTCTCAGAGGTGTTTCATACATGATGGCTTGGTTTAGGGGTTTTCGTTTGTTTCTCTGTTTTGATGGTTTGACTATCCTATTCAGAAGGCAGCTCTCATCCTGATGACATTTCAGTTATCGCCATGGCTCCCTTTAAAACTGATAGTTTTGCATGGGTAGCTCTTTCTCTGAAAGGAAAATCTGCAGTATCACTTCTTTTTTTAAGTTCTGCGTCAGAAGACAGCCAGGACGCAGTGAGGGGCCGTTGATGAACCGGCGCTTTGCTGCCACCTAGTGTCGGCGTGACGAGATTGACGCGGTAAAGAAGCAGGGACAGCTAATTGGACGTGGGTGGATCTTCAGACGTTCTCAGTCAGTGGTCCACAGATGGAAGATTTGCCTGTCGGCTCTGGGCCTAATGCGGCATGGCGGTGGGGGTGACGTTTGTGCAGAGTGTTGGGTCGCATGGTTGTTTCTGAACCGTTCAGCTGCTAGGCCCTGCTTTAATAAGGCTGGCCACACACACCCACAGACAGAAAACGAGGCTGGCACCTGACCTCCTATCCCATCACCAGGGCAAAGTTGGTGTGACCAGCACTTTCCTCCACTAACAACAGAACTTTTCAGTCCGGTGAGTTCTCCCTCCCACTTGAATCCAGTAGCCTTCCCCCCCGGTGTCCTTCCCTGGTGAATAAGTGGAAAGACAGAAGAGAAGGAGGCAGAGAAACATAGCAGTGTGATTTTCTCTGAGCTCCTCAGTCCCCTACAGAGAGAACGCATAGCACTAAAACCAAGACTGTTGAGGGAGAGAAAGTGATCTTGAGTCCATGCACTGAAATCTCCAGGAGATGCAAGCTATCACGGTGATACGAGTGGCTTCTCACCAGGAAGGGCTGGAGAGGACCCTGCGAGTCAGCTAGAAACAAACACTCAGGAAAAGTAGCTTCAAGCTAATTTAATATGTCTGATGGTTGGTTGTGGTTCATCTGCAAGTTCAAAGCCCCAGTTGCAGCACCTGGTGTGTATTTATGTATGCTCCAATTTGGGAAAACTCACACAAGACTTCTCCACACCTTTAACAAAAATACTGCAAACTTCAACTAATCAGAAGGGTCAGGTACTAGAAGGTTGAATTCATTTTTCTAGTTAACTGAGAATTAATGAAGAAATTACGTCTCTTATACCAAGAAAATGGTTGCTGGTACATAGTTGCAACTCTCACGCATCTGTGCTCTATTCAGTATTTCTGTTAACACAGAAAACTTTGAGACATGCTGATCAAATTTGATACAGCATAGAGTGCAGAGGATTGATGGTGCATTACATGGCAAAATTCCATCCAAAAATAATTCAACAGGCTAGAATTCAACAGACTTCTCTTATAAGAGATAAGACTAAAGTCCTGCAAATAGGTTTTTTTTTTTTTAAGTTGACCACACAGATACAGGATGTACAAATTTGACTTTATAGCAGTCAGTGTGGGGAAACCCAGGTGTTTTAGTTGCCTGATACAGCGGCCCAAAATGGCAAAACAGCCTCAGGCAGCACTGACAGAGGTGTCAAAGATAAACAAAACCAGACGCTAGTTAAAGGACAGATTTTAACCAGTAGTATACTATTGCAATAGGGAAAAGAGTCCAGTGTGAATTTGACTCAACTTTGACGTGCACAGAGGTGACCAGGTGTTTTAAAGGGAAAATGAGGGAATAGGGAGGGAGGGGATGCGCAGGGGCTCAGTAGAGTCAGGAAAGTGGAAAAAAAAAACAGGAAGAGAGTTGATCCATGTGAAACCCATCTGGGTTTGCTAACTGGCGCTTACGGAAGTTAAACTCCAACATCCCACAGAGGCTGGGAAACAGACTCTATCTTCAGGCGTTGGCTGGAACAAACAGTAGATTCTTTGGCAGCCTTGTTTTCTTTGGCAGGTACTTTAGTGGAGCTAAAGTCATCCTAGGGGTAGGCCCCTGAGCTGTGAGAAATCATATTAGTGTTTCCTTTAAACCTTTATAGGCCAAAGTTAAGGCCTAGTTGAGAAAGGGCTCAGAGGAGTCCAGCTACAGTTTGGTCAAGGAGAGAATTTTTGTCAGAGGTAGTGTTTGGAGCAGAGAAGAGAGGAGTTCTACTGCAATGCCAGGATCATGCCTGCAGTGCTGCATTCCATTCTGCCCACCACAACACAAAATGGAAAGGAGACCAGGATAATGAAAGTTCCGGAAATCATGTCACATGGGGAAAATCTGAAGCCGCTGAGGATGTTTAGAATGGAAGACCCAGGAGAAAACTAAAGAGCTGTGGCGAAGGGGGAACAGAATTAAAAGCTTTCTAACAGAATTGTTTAGAACAATCAAGTAAACTAATTGTGAGAAAATGGGGGTCCCACTGAAACCACGGGTAATCATCAGTTAAATCCATGACACCTGTAACCTGCCTTCACTGACCAAGGTCGTTTTAATTGTTGCTACAAAAAACTTGCATGTCCTCCAAAAAACACTTAGCCTAAACAATAAGATGTTTGCCCCAGTTGTTTTCCAGAAGCTTGGAGTCACCTGTGTCTAGTTCGAGCTGAGCCAGGTAAACCTGGATAGGACCACTGACCCTAAAACTGGACCTGCACAAGTGTCTAATGAATGACCTCGAAGTCAGAGGGCCAAAAACTCTAGTGCTAAAGGCCACCATTTTTTAATGTGCATCCTATGAAGAAGCATACGACTCAGATATGCCTGCACAGAACACCACCTACCTCACCTTTTCCCTACTTCCCATCACCTTTCTCCAGGCTTAAGACCACCCTGCTTCTTTACCCCATAAATGTCCCAAGCCCCTCACCTTCGGGGAGGCAGATCTGAGACTTGTTCTCCTATCACCTCACTTGGCTGCCTTGTAAATAAACTCTCTCTTGGCTGCAGACCTCGCTGTCTCAGTATTTGCTTTGCTGTGCATTGGGCAAATGGACCTGGCTCAGCAAAACCACCATATATTGGTTTGGCCAAAAAGTTCACTCGGGTTTTTGGTAACATCGTACAAAAAACCGAACGAACTTTTTGGCCAACACAGTAATTCACGGAGTCTAACCACTGTGAGAGATGTCATAGAAATAATTCCTGTCCTGGACAGGACTTGGTCACTCACACACACACACACACACACACACACACACACACACACACACACACTAAAGTCTCTTCCTGACTCAACTACTTAACCAGCTGTGTGAACTTAAGAAAACTTCTTAACCTCTCTGAGCTTGTTTCCTTTCCTATGAGAAAATAATGGTGCCCAGGTCATAGAATGGTTGTAAGAACTAAAGGAGATGACACATGTACAGCATCTAATTCTTGGTACATTAGCAAGTGTTCAACAGATGTTACCTCTTACATCAACTCTGAGAGTTAATGATCTGAATTTCCCCATTAGCTATGGAGAGGAAAATACAACACAATGGGGCAGATCATAGACTCATAAGCCAGATTCCCTGGATATCATGCCCAATTCCACCACTTAAATAACTTCTGTTTCTCCATTTCTTCATCTGTAAAATAAGTATCATAACAGTCCTTACTTCATGGGTTTGTTGTGAGAATAAATGAGTTAATATATGTAAAGTACTTAGAAGAATACCTAGTATGTGTAAGTACTCTATAAAGTGGTTTGACCCACTGGATTAGTTAGGAATCTTTGGTGACAAGTACAGTCATTCCTCAGTATCCTGGGGGATTTGTTCCAGGACCAGCCCCCTGCCCCTTGCGGATACCAAAATCCATGGATACTAAAGTCGCTTATATAAAAGGGTATTGTATTTGCATATAACCTATGCACATTCTCCCGTATACTTTTAAATCATCTCTAGATTACTTGCAATACCTAATACAACGCAAATGCTGTGTAAATAGTTGCCAGAAAATGGCAAATTCAAGTTTTGTTTTTTGGAAACTTCTGGAATTTTTCCCCCAAATATTTTCAATCCACAGTTGGTTGAACCTGAGGATGCAGACCCCACAGATACAGACAGCTGACTGCCAAAGAAACCAAAGCAGGCTGTATTAAGCTAAGAGGATTTACGGCAAGGATTCAGGGAACTCTCCTGATGGTGGCTAATCTTCAGCAAGAGACTGGAACCAGAACCTGAAAAGTGCATCCACCCTCCTAGAGCTTAAATCTAGAGGGGAGACAGATATTAATTCTATACTCACACATGTTTAATGTAAATTCTGGTAAGTGGGTGTGAGATAATATAACAGGGGACTGACCTCTTCAGGGGGACTGGGAAGGATTTCATGAGAAACTAACTCAGTGAGGTGAAATGGTTCTCAACCGGCACGACACCCTGCACCCATGGCCACTGTAAAATCCGAGGGTGCTTTTGGTTGCTTCAGTGCCTGGGACCACTACTGAGCAGGGACGCTGTACGCCCTGCAAGGAGCAAACAGCCCCACGCGAAGAAGCACTTGTGCTACCCAGAATGCCAGTGTGGCCCCGATGAGAAACAACGGGTCATATCCAACTAGAGCAGGGCTGGCTTCCTTACTTCCATCGTGGGCTTTCTCCTTGAGACCCAGCAACACGTGTGTTTCTGCCTCTCTGCTTTGTTTATTCTTTCCCATCTGGTTTATTTACTGAGTGTCTACTAACGCTTTATTCTTTCCCAAAATGAACTTACAAAGTGTTAGAATTTGGGGGGGCCAGTCCCTCACCACCCATGCCTCTGGGTCAAAACACAGGAGTATGAATACAAAGAACAGGTAAGCAGATAAAGGTTGAAGGATTAGTAAAGTTGGGTGTAGCAAGCAGGTTTCAAAATAGAAGGAGGTACACTATGACAAAGGTAGGTAGGTAAGAGGGAAAGAGAGAGAGAGAGATTTGTTATACAAATTTGATGATGCAATTGTGGGAGCAGGTTAAGCAGTCTCTACAAGTCTGTCATCTTCACATCTCATGCTGGAGCTCGAAGTCCTCAGGGCAGGCAGTTCGGAAGGGAAGTGGAGAGCAGGGACAAGCTGGAAATCACAATCACGAGCCAGAGCCCATGAAGATGGACCGAAACCAGTGTCAGTTTCAGTTCTTATTGCCTTGACGCTGATGGCACGAGTGTCCTGCTGAAGCCGGGGCCCTTCATCATGGAACTAAGCCAAGCACCCTGCCCAGGAACCAGAGAAGTTGAAGGAGGGTCAGGGAGGATAGAGCAGATGCAGGTCCTACCACTGCCTCACTCACCCAGGTCATCCAGTGGATAAGCAAAAACATCTGTGAGTTGCAGAGTGACTGGTCTTTACCTCTGCCCATAAGAATCTCTCTCATGGCCTATCCTTACTAGAAATACATAGGAAAAGAAATTCCGGGAAATATGGTACAGTCTACCTAAATTCACACATTACAAAGCCACCACACTGGGCTGGAGAATGCGTCTTAGACCTGAAGCCAAAACAAGACACTTGTCTCAACGCAGACCTTGGGGCAGGTCTGGGCAGCCCTGGTCTAGAGAATGACAGTGAGGGGAGTGGCCTACCTCACATCCTGGTGGATGGCAGAATGGAGAGCTCTGGACGGGGGATTCAGGCTGCTTTGCCAACGTGGTGGCCTGCCCTGGGGGTTATCAGGAAGCTAGTGAAGTTTAAGTTTTAGAGCCCTCACTTGAAAAGCCCTTCCAAAGCCCTGGGGGCACTATCAGTTTTGTACTCACAATTTTGTATTCCCAAAATTGTTCGGATTCAGGTACTACACAACTTGAGTCTGTCCTGCAACCTGTACTCTAGTTAACCTGGCCCAGGGGTGTCTGATTGTCACTGATCTCCCTAATAAGATGAGCTATTTCTCCCCTTGTGGGGAAAAGCAAGTGAAGAGTGGAGAGGTGGCAGAATCTTTTTCCCCTAGAGCTCTTAGGGGAAAGAAATATTGCCTGAGTTTTGTTCTTTAAGAGCGATGATGGAACACTAAAGAAGGAGGGAAATTGTAGCATTCTGTGAAGAAACCAGCCACCCAATGAGTTTGCTCGCAAACTCATTTCCTTTTCTTCATAGTCACAGATCTAGACATTTCCCATCCTCTGCTGTGGCCTGTGACAGATTTCTAATGGAATATGAGAGGAAGTGGGATGCACTATTTCCACCTCTCACTGATAAGAACCATCTTTACACATCTGTCCATGTTCTTACCCCTTCTGGCTGATGGGAAAGAAAGAAGACACCCACCGCCAGTACCACCAAAGGAAACTCACTCTAGAGTCTGTATTAAAAATGGTGGAGCCAGGGGCTTCCCTGGTGGCACAGTGGTTGAGAGTCCACCTGCCGATGCAGGGGACACGGGTTCGTGCCCCGGTCCGGGAAGATCCCACTTGCCACGGAGCGGCTGGGCCTGTGAGCCATGGACGCTGAGCCTGCACGTCCGGAGCCTGTGCTCCGCAACAGGAGAGGCCATAACAGTGACAGGCCCGCGTACTGCAAAAAAAAAAAAAAAATGGTGGAGTCACAACATGGCGTCTTCCTACCAGGAAGCCACCTTAGAATGTCACAGGAGTGAAAACCAAAGTCTTATTGAAGAAAATACTAAGATTCACGGTTTTACTTGTTGCAGTATCTAAGATCCTTAACAAAGACACATACCTATATAATGTAATAAAGAAAATTAGATACATTTAAAATTAACCAGTTTTTTAAAATCAGAAATAGAGGTCATACAAACAACGTAGTATAGGAGGCTAAAGAGAGAAAGAGCTGTTTGGTCATCAGAGAAGGCTCGATGGAGAAGACGGATTGTGCGCTGGACATTATAGAGTTTTAAAAGGAAAAGATGAAAGGAGATAGTTCCCCATGAAAAGAACAGTAAGCTGAAACTAATTTGTGAAAAGAATAACAGTGGACTGGTTGGAACATACATTTTATGTAAGAGAATAGAGGGAGATTAGACTGAAATAGTATGTTGATTCAATTTTGGAATGTTTTAAATGACAGGCTAAGGAATTTGACCTTTATATTTACGTTGCCAACAGTGAGTCACTGAAGGTTTTTGAGCAGAGGGGTGACATATCCAGATAGAACTTTGGGAAGATGGTGCTGACAGCAATTGCAGGATGGCCTGGAAGGCAGAGAGGAGAACCCAGAGCCACAACCCAAGGACACGGTAACAAGTGTTTGATTGAGAGCAGTGTTCAGGACCATCCACCGTGGGTCTCCCTCATCTTAGCTTTTGAGATGATGTGAAAATGTGCTGTAAACTCCCAAGCACAACACAAATACCATGTATTAGTCTTATTATTACTAACATTATCAAATGAAAAAGACGGGATGAAATTCCAGTAAGCCCATTGTTTGCTGCTTAAGAAAGCAACCCACACAGAGAGTTGGATGGGGGGAGAGAGAGCAAAAGGTTAAACTAATGGCTAAAGTGAGGTTTGGGAATTAAGTTTTAAAACTGTCCCATTCTCCCCATTAGCATGAAAAATTCAGTCATCCACCTCAGAACCAGTGGGAAACATCTCATGAGGAGTTGAAGAGCTACACAGAAAGAAATATACTGGGAATTATTGAAAAGAAGACTCTACCATAAATAATGGTGAGTATATCTTTGGTGACCCTATAATTTTACTTTAAGTACACCTTCAGTGTTGCCTTCTCCTCCTCACTTCATTTATCCTCCACTCTTCACTTTTTAGATCCACACGTTGCATCATAAAAGATACTGTGACCGGCAGCTTCGCTAAAATTACAACTGATAGCACTTAGCCAGGATTGAAGGGAACATCTCTAGACCTCTAAACCTAGCACATTACTGGAGGCCAAAGGCTTTTTAAAGGACTTTCAATGTCCATACAGGATAAATTGGAGGGAGGGAGGATCAAATTTGTGTTTTCTTTTGTATCTGGATAAAAGCAAGAGGGAAGAATCACCCCAAGGGGCTGTAGAACCAGGGAAATGCTTTTCTACTCTGCTTTTAAGTGCATCGCACTGAAATATTTATGCTTGCTGCATTGCAAATATACAGAATCATATAAATGCTAAACTCATGACATTATTAATTTATCAGATATCTACGGGTCTATGTCTCCAATAATCAAAGAGAATCTTTAAACAATAAATAACTTTTTAAAAAAATACCAAGATGAAATAATGAAGTCAGCAGGAATGAATGGATACTTAATGAAGCACAGAAACATGAGGTCAAAATAGAGGAAAGAGGGCTTCCCTGGTGGCGCAGTGGTTGCGAGTCCGCCTGCCAATGCAGGGGACGCGGGTTCGTGCCCCGGTCCGGGAGGATCCCACATGCCTCGGAGCGGCTGGGCCCGTGAGCCATGGCCGCTGAGCCTACGCGTCCGGAGCCTGTGCTCCGCAACGGGAGAGGCCACAACGGTGAGAAAGGACCGCGTACCGCAAAAAAAAAAAAAAAAAAAAAAAAAAAAAATAGAGGCAAGAGAGTTCAGTTCAGAAACACTCACTGAGCCTCTAGTGTGTAACAGGTATTTGTGTTTGTTTCTAGAAATACAAAAATAAAGGAAACTCAACTGCTGTTCTTGGGGAGCTTCATCCAGTGAGGTAGAAAGATGCCTAAAAAACTAAACCTGGGACTATGATAGAAACTATGACCTTCAAAAGGCTACATTGTCAACAAAAGAGTGACACTGGGAATGTTCACCAACCGGCATAGGAAAAATTACATGGAAGATCATCTATCCTTAAAAAAAAAAAAGACCATCCATCCTTGTCTGGGCTCTGGGTGAGAGAAAAATTCTCCCTTGATAGTTTAAACATTTGAACTGAGACACTGGATTTAGCATTGGTTCAAACATTGGAAACAAGAAAACACCAAGTTTAAAAATTAACATTAAAATTGGGCCTGGACTGGCATGGCAGAGGGTTTTTCTCCAAGATGGTTGCAAGAACATTTCCCAGGCCACAGGTTCTTCTTCCAGTGTGATTTGGCACACCTGCTATCAAAATGTAGAGTCCACCTTCCCTCGCCCTTGAACTGGGTGGGTTGAGACTATGACAGAAGTGATATTATATGACTTCCAAGGCTACGTCATAAAAGGCAAGACAACTTCTTTTTAATAGACTTTATTTATTAGACCAGTTTTAGGTTCACAGCATAATTGAGAGGGTGGTACAGAGATTTCCCATATACCTCCTGCTTTTACACATGCAAGCCTCCCCCCTTACCAACATCCCCCACCAGAATGGTATGTTTGTTACAACTGTTGAACCTACATACACATCATTATCACCCAGAGTCCACAGTTTACGTTAGAGCTCACACTTCATGTTGTATGTTCTACAGGTTTGAACAAACGTATGACATGTATCCTACAATACAGTATCATACAGAGTATTTTCACTGCCCTAAAAATCCTCTGTTCTCCTCCTATGCATCCCCCTCCCCACCGGGTCCCTGGCAACCACTACTCTTTTTACTGCAAGATGGCTTTTTTCTGGTTCTCTTCGGGATGTTGGCTCTTAGAACTCGGCCACCATGCCAAGAGCTCAAGCAGTCACTTGAAGGGGCCACATGTAGGCATTCCAGCCAACAGTTCTGGCTGAGGTCCCAGCCAACAGCCAGTATCAACCACCAGACATGAACTTAAGAAGCCTTCAGATGAGAAGCGTTCAGCCCTTGGTTCCTCTCAGCTGAGGTTCCAGGTACCATGGAGCAGAGACCAGCCATCCCTACTCTGCCCTTTTTGAATTTCTGTCCGACAGAAGCCATAAGCATTACAAATCATTGTTGTTTGTACCACTATGGAATATATACCTGACAGGAGACAATTTCCATTTCAACTAGGTGTCAATGATCACTGAGTTCTCCACTTAGAGGATTACACCTCTGATGACAGGATAAAATTTCCACACAGCAGCTTCCTGGTCTGTACATTTCAATCGTGTTTCTCTTCCGTTACCCAAACCCCTCTAGTGCCAGGTGCCATAGGGCATGTTTGTGTCACAGTGTAATCTCTGGCACTGCATTTTCATGTCATGACCAGTAGGAGTCTCCCTGGATGCCATTTTTTGCAGGATTGATGGGAGGCCAACAATAGCATGGAAATGACTGAGAACCCCATATATATATATATTTCACTAAATCCAAACTATTAAATGTATGTCCAAATTCAATTTCCTTTTAGTCAGATTCCAAAAATGCCCAACACCACCCAATACAAAGAGAAGTGTTACAGAAGGAGATGGAAAGAAAAATTAGACTTAACCAGATGGTATAAAAATATCTTAGATTTGCAAATTTTACAAAAATAGATGATCATATGAACATATTGCTGTGTCCCTTCCCATGGCATTCATTGGAAGAGGCTTATACAAGCAAGGGGCCGTAAAGCTAAGTTTCATTAGCTTTCACTAGATCCACCTCTGCTAACAAACAAATATCATTCAAAACCTGTACAGAGAAACAAACTACTCATAAGAATTATGGGCACAGGAAATAAAGAGGCTTTTCATAGAAGAGAAGCTCAAATGGCCGTCATACTATGATAAGATACTCAACCTCAGCAAAGATGGAAATTAAAACAACCAGATAAAATTTTGGACCATTCGAATCGAAAAATATTAACAGCTCAATAAACAGGGTGTTAGCAAAGTTGGAAACATATATTACTACTGAGATCGTAAATTGATACAACCAGTTTAGAGAACAATTTAACATCACTTTTGATAAAAGAAAACAAGTGAAAATTAACTGTCCTAAGTAGGGGCATGACAAACTAAGATGTGTTCATAAAATGGAAAACTAATAAATGATGACAGAACAATTAAAATGAATTAACTGTAACTAGGTTTATAAATGTGGATATATTTTTAAATCATTTGTTGAATTGCTTAAAAATGTGTCAAAATGACTTGTAGAGGTTGATGTCATTTACCTATAATTTAAGATATATAAAATAATTATGTGTATTAGTTATGGATTCATATACGTTAGGAGACTTACAAAAGCATACATGGGAGTGATATACGTCAACTTCAAGATTGTCAAGTACTGTGAAGGATCTAAGAATTTGCCCTCCTTCTAAACTAACAAGTTAGTTTGCCAGTTTTATGGATGCTGGCAAAAGACACGAGATTCCCGTGTCAGCGACAAAGAACATCATCACTCACGGCAGAGCAGGCAGCACGCACTTGATGTTTGCATCAGTTCCCCTTGCCTCGCAAGTCTCACAAGGGTGTTGCTGAGTGGCCCAGGTGGAGATTGTACACACAATGGGTTTCTCTCATAGCTGAGGAACCCCCAAGCTTTTATGATGAACTGTAAGAAAACTTGAACCCTGGAGGGAGACACTCTCTTTATTGTGCCAGATAGTAAACAAAGCTGCCCTCTGCTCGTAGGGAGAAAGCATGTCCATCTTCTAAGATTGTTCACTCTACAAACAACCTTGAAAAGATAGTCTGGAACAAAATCTGTCAGTACTCCTGCTCACAAGATGTGCAGAAACATGAGCAATGTCTCTGAAAAGTTATTTCAGGGAAAGAAAGGTGGGGAAATATATTGGAGTGTGAAGCTTTAGTACCTGTAATGTTTTTTTAATAAAAGGGAAAAACTTTTCTAATTTAACATAAGAAAAAATTTAAAAGAGTGATTTGAAGTAGATATGGCAAATGTGAACATCTACTTAATATTGTTGGTGGGGATGTATATTTCTGCTATCTTATTATCTGTAATTTTCTGACTGTTTAACATATTTAAAATATTCCTTTTTGAACATGAAATTAATTGGAGCCAGGTGCTTCTAGCTGCTCCCATCTATATTCACACAGGCCATTTTATGGGGCTGTTCTCAGAATCTTCTGTCCTTTGGCCAAGGGAACCTCCATTCCTGGCTTCCTGTCTTTGACACCAAAGCTCAGAGAGGAGACTCCAGTTGGTCTTTGGATACACAAAAGATTTACCTGTATTTCCAAAAGAAGTTCTGACTCAGTCTTCCTTGGAAAAGCAAACAGCTAACTGAGGTATTTTCCTCAGTGAGGGTAAGAGGATAGAGGGTCTATTACTGTGGTTTCCATTTCTGGCTAAATGAGGGTAATGGCAGTGGGATCGAGAAAAGCAGGTGGTACAGTTGAACCAAAAAGTATTCCTGAGGTGGCATAGACCAAGTTTATTGGCTAATCAGATGTGGCAGATGAAAGAGAACAATTCTCTGATAACTCACAGGGCTCTAGTACCTGAGTCAATAGTGATGTCATTCATCTAAACAGGGAATATATTGAAAGAGAAGTTATTAACTTCAGGTTTACATGTGTTGACATTGAGGCACTCATAGGACACAGAAGTGGAGATGTCCTGTAGGCCACAGTACATATAGGTCTGGAACCAAAAGAAGAGGGCTAGTCTCAAGAATTTATGAGTCACTGGCACATGCATTGAAAGCTGAAGCCATGGGCTGAGCATATCACTCAACAAGCAGTAGGTCTTAACTTTGGAGAGTGATGGATCCTATTGGAAATCTAATGAAAGCTACGGACCCCTTACTTTCACACCATCCCCATCAAACTTACCCTATGAGCATATACGTACATTTCTGCCTACACCAAAGCCCTTGCTCATGGAGTTGCTGGTACCCCAGGTTTCTGTATATTCGTTAAATGAATTAAGGGCATTCAAGAAGGTGCCCTTATCTTACCTATGGTGTAACTCTTCAGGACTCACAGGGCACTAGCCCTACACAGCAGGAGACCAGAGCGTTGGAAGAAGGTTGTGCTTTCTCTATTTCCATTTCCCTCCCTAAGTAAACCCACTAATGGGGTTCCCAACTCTTAAACACCAATCTAATGATTGATCCTGGGCAGTTTCATTATCACAAGCCCAGGGCCTCTGTTGGACTGCCTGGGGTCTGAACTGGTAAATAAATCCTATGCCTGTGGTTGTGAGTGCTGTGAGCCTGCAGGACTCACCAGCTGCTTCCTGATTCGTTACATGAAATCTCACCAACTCTGGGCCATGCTACAAGTCTGGAGTTTTGCAACAACTTGGAGAGAAGAAAATCTAAAGGTGGCACGCAGCGTTTCTAGGTCTCAGACCATATCAAGCACTTGGCAGGGAGACACTCACTCGAGCTAGGACAGGTGAACAGAGTTGTCTGTAACGAAACAAGCAGCCGCTTTTACTGTCTCCAGCACTTCCGGCTGCTCTAAGCAGCAGCCTTATTTCCTTCTGTAAATTGTGTGCTAAGTAATAGCCCCACCTACAGGATGCTGAGAAAAGTGCAGCAAGTAGGAATTTAAGGCCACAAAGGAGGGCTCATCTGTTAGCTTCTCTACTTCTCTGCTCATCTCTGCCCTATTCCTTTTGAGAAAAATATTCACTCCTTATATGCTCAAAACGGCGGGATTCTTTACTCCCACTGACAAGCCCACAATCACGCGTTCCACGTTGCAGGTTGACCAACTCATCCTGAGCAAACCCATGCTGTCTGGTTTCAAAATGAAGATCCCACATTCCAGGGAGGTCCTCAGTCCCAAGCAAGCCAGGGTGGTCACCTTCCATGTTTGCCACTTCTGTTTCCCAAGGACTCACTGACTTCCCTCTGGGACAAGAAGGTATCACTGGTGCCCTGTATCTCATCCTCCCTGCTGGGAGAGAAATTTATGGCCTCATCCTGCTCGTGGCCCTCCTGGCAGCAGACTTACCAAACAGTGGCATAACTTATACACATGTGCCCTCAATTTGAAGTCTAGTCATTATAAAGGATTATAAAATCCTCTTCATCCATTTCATCACATTTGTGAATTTTAAAAATGCAAACTTAGTCCATCACTTCTGAACTACTTGTGTCAGTGCTTTGACTACAGCACATTTTTTTTGATATCAATACGTCTACTTTATAAATCTATCCTAAAATCAACGCCCTCTTTTTTTTTTTTTTTTTTTTTTGCGGTATGCAGGCCTCTCACTGTTGTGCCCTCTCCCGCTGCGGAGCACAGGCTCCGGACGCGCAGGCTCAGCGGCCATGGCTCACGGGTCCAGCCGCTCCGCGGCACGTGGGATCTTCCCAGACCGGGGGGCACGAACCCGTGTCCCCTGCATCGGCAGGAGGACTCTCAACCACTGCGCCACCAGGCAAGCCCTCAACGCCCTCTTTTTAATGACAATCAATATTTTTGAGACTTCATTAGACTTTGAGGTCGCATTTCCATTAATAATCCGAACTATAATAGATTCACACCTATATTCTACTTACTCCAGGATATTCAGTCTTTTGCCAGACTCTGACCCAAAAAGCTTTTGACAATCCCCTAGAGATGTTTCCCTGTCACCCAGTCCTTCCTGGAGGACAGCAATCAGCCAGCAGCACCCCTGGTCCTCGCTTGCCCATGAGGCCCTTCTCATATCACAGTGTCCTTACCTCCTGCTTCTCTACTCCCTACCGCCAGCCTCCCCACAAGCGTGAGCACAGATCCCTTCCTTAATTGCCACAGTAGTCCTAGAGACCTGGTATACATTTGATAAGAAACCAAGAGGAAGCACACAAGCAGAGCAAATAACTGCTCCTACTAGGTCCACTCTCCGTACAGTGGGGATATCGCATTGTGGATGGGAGCATGGTAGGAAGACCTACCATCGTATCGTCTGAATTCCACCCTTTAGTAGTTGTGTGATATTGGGAAACCCATCTAAGCTGTCCAAGCCTGTTTCCTCATCTATAAAGAGGGGATAATGATAACATCTATCCAACATGAAAACTGGTACACAAATGTTCAGAGCATCATTATTCATAACAGCCAAAAAGTAGAAACAACCCAAACGTCCATCAACAACTGAAAGGGTAGACAAATGGGGGTATATAGTGGAATATTACTTGGAACAAAAAGGTATGAAGTACTGATTCATGCTACAACATTGATGGACCTCAAGAACAATATGCTAAGTGAAAGAAGCCAGTCACCAGGGACCATATCTTACCTGATTCCATTTAAATTAAATGTTTAGAAATCTATACAGAAAGAAAGTAGATTAGTGGTTGCCTAGGGCTAGGGATGGAAGGGAGCAGGAAGAAAATGGAAGGTGACTAATGGGCACAAGGTTTCTTTTTATTTTATTGGAGTATAGTTGCTGGACAATATTGTGTTAGTTTATACTGTACAGCAAAATGAATGAGCTATACGTATACACATATACCCTCTTTTTTGGATTTCCTTCTCATTTAGGTCACTACAGAGCACTGAGTAGAGTTCCCTGTGCTATACAGTAGGTTCTCATTAGTTATCTATCTTATACATAGTATCAATAGTGTATATATGTCAATCCCAATCTCCCAATTCATCCCCTCCCCCCTTGGTATCCATAGTTTGTTCCCTATGTCTGTATCTCTATTTCTGCTTCGTAAATAAGATTGTCTATATTTTTTTCAGATTCCACACATATGTGTTAGTATACGATATTTGTTTTTCTCTTTCTGACTTACTTCACTCTGTATGACAGACTCTAGGTCCATCCACATCTCTACAAATGACCCAATTTCGTTCCTTTTTATGGCTGAGTAATATTCCATTGTATATATGTATCACATCTTCTTTATCCATTCCTCTGTTGATGGGCATTTAAGTTGTTTCCATGTCCTGGTTATTGTAAACAGGGGCACAAGGTTTCTTTGTGGAATAATTAAAATATTCTAAAATTAGATTATGATGATGGTTACACAACTCTATAAATAGAAAACCAATGAATTGTATGCTTTAAACAGGTAAATTTTATCATATGTAATTGGTTCATCATAAAGCTACTTAAAAATTAATAGAACCTACCTTGTAAGCTTATTGTAAGAGTTAAATTAGATAATGCATGTAAAGTGCTTAGCACAATGCCTGGCACATATTAAGTTCTCAGTAAATGTTAGCACTTATGGGCTTCCCTGGTGGCACAGTGATTGAGAGTCCGCCTGCCGATGCAGAGGACACGGGTTCATGCCCCGGTCGGGAAGATCCCACATGCCGCGGAGCGGCTGGGCCCATGAGCCATGGCCGCTGAGCCTGCGCGTCCAGAGCCTGTGCTCCGCAACAGGAGGCCGCAACAGTGAGAGGCCCGCGTACCGCAAAAAAAAAAAAAAAAAGTTAGCAGTTACGATTAGCACACAGCAGTCCAACTCAAGACATTTCAGTGAGTCATTCTTAAATAGGACGGAGTGTAAACTAACATTGACAGCTGTGGGTAGGTTGTGCTGCAACAAGCCTGCCCAGTTTCTTTTTGGTTGGTTGGTTGGTTGGTTTTTACCATCCACCTCTTCCCCCAGGTAAGATGAAGGTCATGGCTTTATGAGCTGCTCCCCTCATCCGTCATGGCGTGCTTTCATCAGCATCTGTAAGCAGCACTAATAAAAGAGGGAAAGGAAAGAATGAAAGAGAGGCAAGAAGGAAGGAGGGAAAGTGAAAGAATCAAAGGAAAGAAGCAAGGTAGGAGGGAAAGAGGGATGGACAGAGGAACCTCCAAGGAAGCATGATAAAACTCCAGGTGAGCGGAGGTTAACAATATACAGACCAAAAACAAACCAAAAATGTTCTGCCAAAGAGATATGATCTTACAAAGACAAAAACTTAACAAAAATATACACAAACCAAACATGCTGCTTCCCCATCTAAATAATGCTAAGGATTATTTCTATAAATTCTGGGTTAATATCTATGGAGTGTCAACCATGTACCAGGCACATGTGCAGGGGATTAGACATATATCAGTGGAAAACAGTTTTTGTCCTCAAGTATAACCAAGACAATCACCCACCCTGGAACAGCAAAATAAATCAGTTCTTTAATTTAAATCTCTAACTAGAGTGACTGTCAACATCTGCCAGCTGTAGTTAATAGAATTCGTAGGGGTGTCCTCACTTCTCTCATGACTGTCTGCGGTATGGCCCTGGACGCTCCTTCCCCAAGTATCCCACTCAGCAGTTTCAGCCCAGGCCCCAAACGTGGAAGCTCTTGAGGATCAACTCTTTCAACTCACACACCAGCCACTTTTCTCAGTACATACGAGTGTCCACGTGGCTGCAGGAGTCCACACGGGGTCCAGAAGCATCTTTTACCTTTGATGGCTCTTGTGTAGAAACCAATCGTCCATTCAAGCCATCCCTCCCATTTGGTGAATTTTGTCTTAGATGTCATATTATACTTTTCCTGCTGCTCAACCTTCATCTGGGCTATCCCAGGCTACCCAATATATTTCACTAAATGTGAACCACAAAGAGAGAGAGTTAAGATCTGAATCCCTTTCCTTCTAAGACATCAATACGTTCCTAACTACCTTTTTTTTTTTTTTTTTTTTTTTTTTTTTGCAGTACGCGAGCTTCTCACTGTTGTGGCCTCTCGCGCTGTGGAGCACAGGCTCCGGACGCGCAGGCTCAGCGGCCATGGCTCACGGGCCCAGCCGCTCCACGGCATGTGGGATCTTCCCGGACCGAGGCACGAACCCGCGTCTCCTGCATCGGCAGGCGCACTCTCAACCACTGCGCCACCAGGGAAGCCCCCTAACTACCTTTGTCCAATCTCTGCTCAACAACCTCCAAGCTCCACGTCATCCAATGGGTATGTGGGAGGGAAACCGCAGCTCCCCCTCTGGCACCAGCCGTGGTTCACCCGAAACTCCCTGTTATGCTCTTTCCCACACCCCTGCTCCCCAAAAGTGCTCTTCTAGAACAGAGTGAGTCTGCACCAAAGGTTATTAACTTCTCCAGTAGGAACAGGAAACTCCCCGCTAAATAGATACACAGGTACATACACGTGCATGTAAACACACACCCAGTTACTCCCACAAGGCACTGCAAGTCAGAGTGGCCACGAACAGAAAAAGTGAATTTCAGATTTTTCCATGTTGAGAACAAGAATGCGACCAACGTCTCACTCCAGTCCCAGGCTGATCCTATCCAAGTCCTAACATGGGCCTGACAAGCTGTGCTGACCTCCAGGTCTCCCAGATTCCAGTTTTCTCTCGGTTGCCTAGGGTCCCCACCACTACTCTTCCTACACGCTCGTGCCTGTGAGAACAACGGAAGAGGAAAGGGGTTCTGTGCCTTCTCTTTTGGCATCACAGGCAGTTCCCTCGTTAACGATTCCTAGATTGACTCTCCGAGGACCAGAGGGCAGGTTTTTTCCACAGAGGGCTGGCATCTCTACAATATTTCGTTTGTTCCACATAAATAGTGCCCCAGGGATGTTCCCCCGGCTCTCAGAAGCTGCAGCAAGGACAAGGAAAAACAAGCTTGGGTGCTGCGTTGGTTAGTTTAATGTGTAACTTGGCTAGGTTGAAGGTATTCTGTAGATGTGACTAACATCATCTACAATCAATTGACTTTCAATAAAAGTGATTATCCTCAGTGATGTGGATGAAACTCAGCCAATCAGTTGAAAGTTCTTAAGAACAAAAGTGAAGTTTCCTTGAGGAAGAGAAATCCCACCTGTGGACCGTGGTGGCCACACCTGCTTGAGCTTGCCTACAGAGTTCAAGTTGGCCTAACCCCCCCACAAGTGCATACGCCAATTCCTTGCACCCAATCAATCCACACATACACATATACATATATGAGTTACTGGTTTTGTTTCTCCAGTAGAACCCAGAGCGTTGCAGATGCCTCATACTCTTTGTAAAATCTGCTACGACAGAACATTGTTTTATAGATGTGGAAACTGAAGTCCAGTGAGGTGTAGGAACTTGCTCAATGCCAGTGGCAGAACTGACATGTAAATTTCAGGTTTCTTCCTCTGTGCCCATTGCTCTCAATGCTCTTTCCTCGGTAGTTTTTAGACTGTCGTCCATGAGAAGTGACACTGTATTGCTCTGCAAGATCTTCACTACAGAGAATCCCTACCTTTTATAGCATTAAACGTCAAAATCTTCTGCACAGGCCCAAACACCTACCTGTCAATGCCAAAAGCCCTACGGAGCTGCAGTGTCAAAGGCAGCCTATTGCTCCCAATCCAATTCCAGGTATTTGGTGGGTCTTGACAGTAATTTAGAAATTAGGAGTTGGCTACCTGCTCACTTACCATGTCTGTCCCTGCTCCTCTCTGCCATCACCACCGCTGCAGAGGAGTGAGAAGCAGTGGGTTTTTGAAAAAAAATGATTGCTATAAAATGCCTTCCATATCTGCTGATATTCTCCTCACTCTGCCCTGCCACATATACTCTATGCTTTCTTATTGTCTCTTGGCTGACATCATCGACTTTTTCTACAGTCATCAATAGTCTCTTCACCTCAGTAGGTCAGAAAGAGACAGACAAATACCATACGATATCACTTATATGTAGAATCTAAAATAGAACACAAATGAACTTCTCTACGAAACAGAACCAGACTCACAGACATAGAGAACAGACTTGTGGTTGCCGAGAAGGAGGGGACGTGGGGGAGGAAAAGATTGGGAGTTTGGGGTTAGCAGATGCAAAGTATTATATATAGAATGGATAAACAACAAGGTCTGATTGTATTAGCATAGGGAACTGTATTCAATATCCTGTGATCAACCAAAATGGAAAAGAATATGAAAAAGTATGTATGTATATGTATAACTGAATCACTTTGCTGTACAGCAGAAATTAACACAACATTGTAAATCAACTATACTTCAATGAGAGAATTTTTTTTTCAATAGTAATAATCTCTTCACCTCAATAAAACTTACCTCTGATGTCCTTCTCTCAGGAACCCAATTATTAGCTAAATAATTTGATAATTTATATTGCCTGTGGGAATGTAGGCAACAAACAATCAGACAGCTATTCTTCACAGATAATATTTACACAGTAAAGTGATTTTCCTTGTCTCAACCCAAAAGAAACACAAACTGGAAAAATAAGTTGGGGTAGGTCAGGCACCAGGAGATAAACTCTTAGGGGATCCTAAGTCAATGCCTTACAAATCCTGTCGCATACACTGTGACCTACTCCATTCATGGATAATGTTAAACCAGTGTTTTGTCATCCCTAAACTGAATGGACAGCAATAAACGCTTCCTAAAGTCCTTGTAACAAAACAGTCCTTTAACTGCTCGAAGTGTTCAGAGGCTGAATTTACTATGCTGCATTCTGGTGTAAGTGTCTGTGGAGGTGGGGGAAAAGTGAGAATCTGCTACAAGAAGGTAGACATTGCCTCTACCAGTCATCCAGAGAGAAGGTGGGAAACCTCAGAAAAGAAACTCCTACGTTTTTCTGGGCATCAGTCTCTTGGTTTGAACATCAAAGAATCGAATTAATATACTGAGAGTATTTCTACTAAAAGCTGAAAAGATGATCTGAATGGAGGGCTAGATGGGAGGTAGACAGGGTGCCAGAGACAGAGTTCCTACTATTTGATTCCATTTATATGAAGGTCAAGAACAGGTTAAACTAACATTCGGTGATGGTGGTCAGAGCAGTATTTATCTTGGGGGCAAGTATTGCCTGGGAAGGGGCAGACGGAGCCCTCTAGGGTGCTGGAAATATTCTATATTTTGATCTTATTAGGAGTTTTACAAGTATGTACATATGTAAATATTCATTAAGCTTTAAGCATTAAGATTTGTGGGCTTCCTATCATATATGTCCATCTCAATACAAATAAAAATGTTAAAATCGATGCTAGTAAATTGAAGATGATTAACTTGAAAACCAAGTTATGCAGATGTATATAATATAATCCTTTCTGTTATCGAGTTTCCCTCTATAAGCCTCTAGAAAAAAAGACAGTACAACTTGGCTGGTGTATCCAAGTGGGGTGATCACGGGTCCACAGCTGAGGCAGTGATAGAGCCCTTTGCAGTGGAGACTGTAGTGATTCTGAGAGATTCCCCAGGAATCTAGAAGCTGCAAAATCTAACTGCCCCTCTCACGGAATATTCTCCCTCCATTGCCAGCTGAGAAGGATCTGGGTTCACTTTGGTAACAGTGGTTTCCTTGCAGCCCCCTTCATGATCCAAGATCCTAACCACAGCCTGAGAACCAAGATGTCGGTGATGTTGCCAGCCAGACACGCTGACCTGCAGACGGAGGTGATTAGAACACACCCACTAGGACCCAGCCACGTCACGGAGGTGATCTCCACTAGTCAACAAGAGCGAGCTGCATTTGCCCAAGTAGCTGTGTAACTAGTGCTTAGCACAGAATCCAGCCAGTATAGATCTGCAGAAACCATGTGTCGGATGCCCCAATGGGAGAAACTTCACTTAAAAGGAGCGTCTCAGTCCCTTTTCTAGGTGAGGCTAGTCACATGTACTAACGAAGCTTGCTACTTGCCACAACTTTTAACCACTGGTCTTAGCAGGTATTTCCAATTCCATTTTGTTTACGATAAATGCAAGCTCCACTTTTTCCATTTTTAAAGCATCTTCACAGACCTAACATAGCCTGTAACATAGTGAAGCTTGGAATTAATGAGCCTGTGCGTGTTTGCCCGTGTTGGGTGGCTTGTTCATCCCATAGCAGATGGGACTCTGGCAGCGGGTCCCTCCGACCCAACCAGCTCGGCAGGATGGAGTATGGGCATGGCAGCCCCCACTGCAGATGTAGAGAGCAGGTGGAGGGGCGGTAGTTCCCCCAAGTGCGTGGGAGGGGGTGTGGGAATTTGTACCCAGAAGGTTGGGGTACGTGGCAGACATCGTGGCTGTCTCTACAGTGACGGTAATGGGAAGGGTTTGGAATCTTCAGACCCCAGAGGCTCTTCCCTTATGCCTTTTCCAGCACTGCATACACCTTCCCTGACCTCTGCTCCCAGATGCCCATATTCTGTTTACCAACCTGGCCAGGAGCCAATGAGTGGCTCAATGAGTGGAGAAAATAAAAGGGAGGGAGTTGAAACAAGTGCCACTGGAATGTCCCAGTTGCCCTTCCCCAACTTTGAATAACTTATGGTTCCATAAAA
This sequence comes from Grampus griseus, assembly GCF_964374135.1. Lineage (NCBI taxonomy): Eukaryota > Metazoa > Chordata > Mammalia > Artiodactyla > Delphinidae > Grampus > Grampus griseus. The sequence continues at coordinate 50,873,724 of NC_139017.1, read as the reverse complement.
CAAGGACTAATAGTCTTCACAAATGTGAGATGCTATTATTCACCCAAAGTTATTCCAGTCTTGGGGAAACGTGGCAAACATCTACCAGACTTCAGAGATCTTTTATTGAGTTTTTTTCTTAATAACCTAGGGTTCTCACTCTCCTCATATCACACCTCCCCACCCCTCCATCCCAGGTCTAGGAGGTGCCAAAGGGAGCGAGCAGTGGCTGCAAACTCCTGGCCCAAATCCGGTGGGCAGAAGTGTTTGGTGATAAGTGTGGCTCAGCAGGACGCGGGAGAGCCACGGAGATGACGTGAGGTCCCACAAGGGGAGACACTTCCAAATAGACCAGGCCTTCAGGAGTGTTAAAATCTCTACCACCTGGCTAAAGGAATTGTATTAACTCTTTCTATCCAAGTGGGATTTAAATTTCTTTTAAATGTCATGTGATAGAAGAGGTGTAGACGCCTAAAACTCTGAAGTGGTACCATTTTTGAGTCAGATAAAGAAGGTGCATCAGTAAGGAAAGGATGTAAAAGGCTTCCAAGTTTGTCTAATATGTCAGAGACTCTATCGTTTATTAAACTGACATAAGCAATTAATCAGAAATTAGTCCTGGACAATCTGGAGAAAACACCAGAAAGTATATGACTCTAGCTGCATGGCTAACACCAAATAGAGATCCTCCATGTGGAACCAGCTATCACGTTGTGTTTAAAAATCATCGCAGGTTCCAAGCTGAGCATCCCGTAAGACTGATAAGGTATAATCACCCCAGACTCAGCTAACACTTACATTATTGCTTCACAGAGACCCCAATTCACCTGAGCAATATAAATGAAGAAAGGAAGGAGGTTATTGGCTTCTTTCTGCTCTGTGCCTCTGGGCCACATCTTCTGGCTCCTCCAGGCCGGGGGGAGGTGCAGGAAGGTGAGACTAAACATAGGTTTTCATAGACCTAATTGTACTTGCTAAGCACTTAGGTGTGTGACCAATCACTGCAGTGACTGGTGAAGAGGCCTAAACTTCTAACTTACCAAAATACCATCTTGCAGAAATGCTAGTGTATTAATATCTTAATGGCCTCTAATGATATCGCAGAGGAACCAGGGAACCAAAAACAGTCCTGCCTCAGGGAGCTTTTCAAAGAGCAGTCGTGTAGGTACATTGTGCCTTGGTCACTCACACACCAGTTAGGGACCCAGAGCTCTGGCCAGGCAACCCTAAGTGTGGTCAAGTGACTTCCCAGGATACCATGTGGTGGGACTGGTGTCGTTTCTAGAGATCCAGGTCCAGAAATGGAATGGCACCAAAATATCAGGGTAACCACAACATGTTAAAAGACCTTCTCGGGCTTCCCTGGTGGCGCAGTGGTTGAGAGTCAGCCTGCTGATGCAGGGGACACGGGTTCGTGCCCCGGTCCGGGAAGATCCCACATGCCGCGGAGCGGCTGAGCCCGTGAGCCATGGCCGCTGAGCCTGCGCATCTGGAGCCTGTGCTCCGCAACAGGAGGCCACAACAGTGAGAGGCCCGCGTACTGCAAAAAAAAAAAAAAAAAAGACCCTTCTCTGCAGAAAGAGCCATAGACTCCACAGGACGTCCCAGGCTAAGGCTTGGTCTGCGTGGGTTTACATGGGCTCCACTGATGGAATAGTGGTGGGAGCAGCTGAGCCATTGCCAGGCCCCGAGTGGACCCTCAGACTCCCTCAGGGATGACCCAAGAAGGCCACCAGTCAGTGCAGCGTGATGTTGATGATGGGAGAACCGCCCATCACCCAGGTCTGGAAACCTCACTCCTGTGGCGATCAGCACGTGCGGTGGTGGATAGAAAAGGAAAAGGGAAACCAAGGAAACCGTGATTCTGCTCACTGCCTACAGCAATGGCCTAGGCTGGGGCAGAGGTTGAAACTCTTATCTGGTGAGGTTCCTGGAGTATTTATCATTCTCTTTCTCTATTCCAAGCAAGCTGTTTCCAAGTTTGGCTCTGAGGTCACTGTCTGGAGCACTTGTACAAAACACAGATTCCTGGACTCCAGCCCCAAAGATTCTGACCCAAGAGGTATGCAGTACGCCCAGGTGTTCCAGGTGATGCCGGCACAGGGGATCCAAGGACCAGTGTTTGAGAATAACTGCTCTAGTCCACACCGACTCCTTATATCATCAATCACTGAGAATGGGCTGCATCTCACATGCAACACCAAGCATGACCCCGGGATCCCACTCTGACCTGCTGCCCTGTCTCGGGACACGTGTCTCTGAGCTCTGCCCCCTAGTGAGCTCCACAACTGTCCATTTAGCACATGCACTTCACACGCACTCAACTCAACCAGTGTTTATTGGGCACCTACTATAGGCAAGGCACAGAACCAGATGCTGCTATGGGGAACAGAGACAAGAAGGCTGGGCCTCACCCTCGAGGGGCTCACAGTCTAGTGGGAGAGAGACATATGCACAGGTATAAAAATACAAGGCAGAATGAGGTGAGCTCTAGAACAGAGGCAAAACCAGTGGGAGGTCAGGGAGCCCAGCAGATCAGATGCTTGATGCAGTGGGTGGTGCTCTGGCCAGTCCCTGGGAGATGGGCAGGATTCGTACAGGTAGGACTGAACAGAGAAGGATATTTCAGGTACAGGAGTAGGTACAGAGCTGGGAGAGTACACTGAACGTTCAAAAGACAGGGGCAGAATGTATGCCTTGACTGAAATATAGGATGCTAAAGGGAAAACAGGTAGCTAAAGCTGGAAAAGTGGTTTGAGGGCAGATGGCAGAGGAGATCGACTTCAATCTGTAGGCAATGGTGAGCCATCGAAGGTTTCTAAGCCAGGGAGTGACATCATCTCATTTCCTCAATTCTCTACGCTGTAATATGTGATTAGCTCTGTTTTCGTTAACTTCACTCCATGGACTTACACCCTTCCTTGGTCTCTGTGGCCACACATACTTTCAGGGCTGCACAAAGCTCCAAAGCAGTGGCCTTAGGCTAAGTAAATGTTGAGCTCACTTAACAGCCTTGCATCACCTCCACAGAACAAGAAGGACAGCCTTCTAGAATCACTTGACAGTAAGGGGCAGGGCACGAGGAAAATACTCAACGAACTTTTGTTGCCTAAGCATAGCACGGATAAGCTGCAGAGAAAATGGGAGCGCAAAAAGAAAATGGTGGAGAGATGCAGGTGACGAAATTAGCATTATCCAAACTAAACCATCTCCCTGTAGGCTTCTGGTATAACCCCGTTCACTGGGTGGGGAGACTCTGCAGTCTGACTCACTGGGATTAGTAGGTGAGACTTCTAAGAGCTCTACACCTAGCAGGTTCTCTGCTGACAACTTTCCTAGGATCCTGCTTAACTCTCCAGTGAGGAGGGAGACTGGCGCCCACCCCCACCCGGGCTACTACAGCCTGAGAAGGGATGCGAGGTCACTGCTGTCCAGGTAGACACAGCGATGCTGGTCAGCGAGGGCTCCCCCAGAACCTCCATACCAGCCGAAGCAGGAGCCTGGGTGGAGAGGGGCGAAGTCACAGCTGGATTACCCAGGAGAAACGCTCCCGGGGAGCCGGCGTGCACCTCTGAGCCCGACCCGGAAGGGCCCCCGCCACCGTTACTGATGGTCCACAGGCATGGGTAGGGGCTGCAGAGAAACAGAGAGAGAGAGAGAGAGAGAAAATGCTTGTCGACACACCCAGGAAGGATTGCCACCTGGCAAGCACGCACACAGTGCTGAGAGGGGCACAGGTCTAGGAAGAGGGCATTGGACCACGGCGTTATTTCTAGCTCTGACACACACTGGCCCAGTTTCTGCAGAGAAGCAGCAGGATGTAGTAGAATAAACATATGATTAGGTGTCCTGAGACCCGCATTTTGATGCTGGCCCTACCTCTAGCAAGTTGTTCAGTTCTGAACATGCATTTTATTTCTCTAGGCCTCACTTGCCACCTGTGTAAATGGACAGGGGAGTGAAAGGATGATATTTGGGCAGCATGATCTGTGAGTAAGGTCCCTCACTGACCAAGAGAGGTGATGTGGCCTAATAGCCAGGACACATTGTTGTCAGAAAGCCTAGGTTTGAACCCTTGCACTACCACTTATTAGCTCTGTGACTTTGATCAAATTATTTATTGTATGAGCCTCAGTTTCCTCATCCTCAAGATTTGGAGTGATAATTAGACATACCTTACAGATGTTGTTATGAGGATTAAATAAGAAAATGAGTATGTGATGACTAACACATAGGACTCAGTAAATGATGGTTCTTATAATTAATTCTTCCATTCCAGGTTTCTACCTGTCAGCTCTGGTCCCTGGTAGAAAGGCTGGGGAGCTGTACCGCTATCTTGGACTTCTCTTATCCTATGTCACTGGTTCACAAACTTGACTGCACACGGGAATCACTTAGCGAATTAAAAAAAAAAAAAAAAAAATACCGATGCCTGGGTTCTATCCCCCGAGACTCTCATCTAATTAGTCTGGCATGCGGTATCAGAAGTTTTTAAAGCTTCTCTGTTCACTGTCATGTGCAGCCTATTTTGTACCTTCACATAGAACCTAGATGAAAATGACTACAGGTGACACAGGCAGAATAACCTCCAGTGCTTTAGTCCTCACCATGCTCTGACTTTTCAGAGTCCCCATTTTGCCTGATACTGTATTGCTTGATAATAGGCTCATTACCTAATGTCAGTACTGAACACATTTGTTTTTCTCTAGCAAAACCTTTATAGCATCAGCAGTGGGTTAAACATGCCACTGATGAAGCCAGAGGTAGAAATGCCACCCTGCACTCTCTGCCGTATTTCAGATACCGCAGAACTCACTAGACCGTATGAAACCTGCAGAAACCCAGGCTTTGGGGTTTTGGTGTTTTTGTTTTTGTTTTTTAGCCAGCTCAGCTTGCTGGGATTCTGACCCCAATTCCCCAGTTTCCAGAAGAGACTCTTCTACGATATCAGTCAGAGCCCCTTTCTGATGCTTCCTGGGCCGGTGGGAAAACCACGGGCTCTGAGTTACATTACTTACTGTATGACCTTCAGGCAGTTTTTTAATGCCTCTGAGCTTTAGTTTCTCCATCAGGAAAATAGGAATTTTAATAGCAGCCTTATGGATGTCTTTGAATCCTATAAATGACTTACATAAAGGATCTAGTACAAAACTTGGCACATGGTTGTTTAATATCTTCAAAGACACTCTTTCCCTCACTTTCTACACAGTCCCAGTCAGTGCATTTCCCTGAGGTCCTCCTGTCAAGCACTGTTCAATAGGCTAAACTTTTGAGTAGCCACATTTTAAAAAGAAAAAGAATGAAAAGAAAACAATGAACTTACTGTTAATAATATTTTATGTAACTGAGAATATTCAAAATGTTATCATTTCCACATGCATTCGGTATTAAAAAATTGTTGAGATTTTTATTCTTTGTTTTGTACTAAGTCTTCAAAATTCTGTGTGTTACACTTACAGCACATCTCAGTTTGGAACAGCTGCATTTCAAGGGTCCAGAGCCAGAGGCGGCTGGGGGCTGCTGCATTGAACAGTACAACACTAGACCCTCGGGGGCCCCAGCAACATTAACAACAAAATCAAGATCACAGTTTACAGCAACACCTGGAAGCTGGTTAAAAATGCAGAATCTCGGGCTTCCCTGGTGGCGCAGTGGTTGAGAGTCCACCTGCCGATGCAGGGGACTCGGGTTCGTGCCCTGGTCCGGGAAGATCCCACATGCCGCGGAGCGGCTGAGCCCGTAAGCCATGGCCGCTGAGCCTGCGCGTCCGGAGCCTGTGCTCTGCGGCGGGAGAGGCCACAACAGTGAGAGGCCCGCGTACCGCAAAAAAAAAAAAAAAAAAAAAATGCAGCATCTCAGGCCTCAACCCAAACCTATTAATCAGACTGTACAGTTGAACAACATCCCAGGTGATTCTAAGGCACATTAAAGTGTGAGAAGCACTGCTGTGGATCAAAGTTCTACCTTCCCCAAACTTCTTCTAGACCTGCAAGTCATAAGTCATCTACCATCTGCCCCCTCCACCGCCAAAAATAAAGGATGGGGACATCTTTTAATTTTGAATCCCCTTTTGGACCTTCTCAAAATTCTGCCTACTTACATTGAACATAACAGCTGACGTGTATATATTGATAGAATGTTACTGCTTACAACGCATTATAATGCTTTTTCTAATTTGGGTGCTCACCATACCCTACAGGGTAGCTCACATTATTGCCATGTTACAGATAAGAGAGCTGAAGCTCAGTGAGGCTAAGAAAATTGCCCAAAGTCACAAAGTCAATAAGGAGTAAAACTGGGGCTCAAGCCCACATTTGTCAGACCCCAGGCCCCTTCCCTTTCCCCTCCACCACAAGGATTTCCAGTCAGAACTGAATGCAGGTCTCTGGTGTGAGAGGTATGCCATGGGTCCTACAAGCTGCACTCAGCCCTATTGCCTCCTATTGCCTGGGTTGAGGCCCGGACACGCAAAAGCTGTCCCCCTGTTAGAATGAACAGCTTGTAAGGATATGGACAATCAAGGGTCTTGAATTCTCAGTGTGTATTTACACTTTTCCCCTTCAGTTTCCCAACATTCGGTATCTATCTGCTACCACCACAGTTCACAGTATTTCTTCCTGGTTCGAGATAAATGATTCCAGGCCATAATATCTTTTCCCTTCTAAAAATAAAATACAAGCTACAAAGAAAAGAGTACATGACTGAGCACGTGCTTTCCCACCACCCTTCCTCCAGGGATGAAAGGTTGATCCTGTCGTTACTTCCACTTCCTAGTGGCTTAGAAGTCAGGACAATAGCTTAGACCAAGCCACCCCAGGAAAAAGAATGAACTCGAGTCCCCAGTGCTGAAGTCAACCCTCAAGACCAATGAGCAAGTTGCTGGTGTTGGGCTTACCTAGGCCCTGGATTGATCGGTCCGCTGGTGTGAGGTACAGACAGGATGCTGGCGTGGGGTGTGGAGGGTAAGGAAGTCCAGCTGTCGGCTCCAGAGAAAACTTGCAGATTATTGCTGGGGCTTTCTATCAAATTCACTTTTGGGAAATAACAACAGTTCAATCGATGGAGCATGGAAAACATAAAGATGGTGACCAATGACATTATCCTAGGTCAAAATATAACCACGGCCTGTGCCACATGTGCCAACAGTTGTTCATCCTTTCTGAAGGCCACAGAAAGGAGTGTGGAGCTTAGGTTAATTCAGTGTCAGCCATATGTCACGTACCGCTCATCTCTTAATGTTCACAACAATGACTACTCATCGCCATTTTATAGATGAGGCTCAGATAGGTGGGAGGATTTGTCCTTTATGACACAGATCTAGCTCATGTCACCGCACTCACCTCCCCTTTAAAATGGGCCATGTCATCATCTCAAGACAAGCCTAAGGACCACCAGTGTCCCAGATGAGATTCTGAGGACCAGGACCTATCTTCTCAGCAACCCCAAGGAGATTTAAACATCTCAAGAATAGTGCCTTCTGTCTTTGAATCGCCATTTGCATAAATAGTGCCTATACAATAGAGAGGAAGAAGGAAAAGAAGGAGGGGAGGAAGGAGGGGAAAAAGGAAAGAGAGGAAGAGGATTCCATGTATATCTCTGGCCACGTCACTCCTTTTCATGATGTGGCCCTTGCAACTTCCTCAGCTTCAGCTCTTTCATCCACCACCTCGCCACCCCCTCCCTCTACACTCTTTTCCCAAACTATTCCCCAGACAACCTAGGTTCTCTCCTCCTTCTGTGTCTTTGCTCATACCACTCTCTCACCTGGAATGCCCTTCACCTCTGCCTGTGTCCCATGTCATCTCTCTTTCACCCCTGCCCTCTCCCACCCCTGTCCTTTTCTATTTATTCTTCAAATCTCAACTTAAACGCTAAGCCGTCTGGGTAGATCTAGCTGCTCTTTTTCCTTCATTCCCATAGCACCTTGACTTGTGTGTTCTATAGAATGTTTCTCAAACTTTAATGTGCATAGGAATCACCTGGGGATCTTGTTAAACTGAAGACTCTTTCAGAAGGAGAACCTGAGAGCCTGCATTTGTAACAAGTTCCCAGGAGATGCTGCAGGTCCGAGGACCACATTAGAGCTCTCACTACGTTGTATTAGGATTAATTATTTATGTATTCATGTAGCACTGAGCTCCTTCAGGGAAGAAATTAGACCTTAATCACCTTCCTAGCCCCACTGCCTAGAAGAGTGCCTGGTGCATAGCATTTGCTCAGAAGATGTGTTTTGTGTGCTGACCATGGGAAAGAACCAGAAAGTAGATGAGAACCCTGCTCAGTTTCTGATACATTAACCTACATTTTCTCCCTTCCTGGCAGCAGCTATCGAGGCTGCCGAGAGTAGCAGGTGATGGGGCACAGGGACAGGTACCTGGTGACCAGCAAAGCCCTCTGCAGGTACAGAGCTCAGAGTGTCCCTGAGGCTGGAACTTTAACACTCTCCTCCATCTCCCATGCCATGAACTTTACCTATTTGTTTCATTTAGTGTCAGTCCCCCCATATGAGAATAGAATCTCTTTGAGAGGTAGGTATTAATTTATTTTGTTCATGGACAAAACCTGGCTCATAGTCAACCCTCAATAAATATTTGCTGCATGAATAACTGAATGAGAAATCAACCCTTGGTTTCATGTCTCCCTTCCTTCATACGAATCTAATAACCAGGCAAGATCTGGGCTTACACGAGGCCAAGGCAGACAAGGCAGCAGCCAATGAGGAAGAAACTGCACAAACAACAGCATCAGCTTAAAAACTAATCAGACTGCAAAAATTATCAAGGTTGAATTTGCACGCCTCCAACTGAATCAGACCAAAGCAAGGATGTTGAGTCATCCACCTTCCCAGAGACCTTCTTAATAGCTCTCCAGTACTGGGCCCAGTATTCCCTGGACTGAGCCATACACTACAAATGTAGAAAAGAGCCATGTGAGGGCAATGAGCTGAGGGTCTCAGAGTCCCACGGCTTAACTTGGCTTTTAGAGATGCAGCCTGAAACTGCCCAGTACACCAGCGCCCTGGGAGGAGGACTTTCACAACCATTAGAAACTGGGTGTCTCCCTGTTTTTGTAATTATTTGAAGTAATTACAAAACACTAATAATGTTGTAACTATATAATCAACTATTAGTATATAAAATAAAAAATTAAAATATTAATACACAATAATTTTACATATATTAGATGAAAGGGATTCTATCTTCAGATATTTCCCCATTTCTAGCTGTTTATCCATTTCTCACCACCACCACCGACACCCACACCCCCAAGGGTTTAATTAGCAGAATCACACACCTGAGGGAGAGTGGTTTCTGTGCATGTACGCAGAAGGGTATGGAGCCTGCCGGTGGTGTCCTCGGAGGCCAGAATAGTGCTCACAGCCATGGTGGGTGTGGGGAGCAGACAGAGGCAAAGGAGTAGCATACTGGTAATTGGCGTTTCCTGCTGTGCATACTCCATCCGGATTGGAAAAGATCCAGCCTCCCACTAGAAGAGATAAGAGGAAGACACAGAGAATGGCTCTGAACTTCCACACCAAAATCAGGTTACCAGCCACTTTGCATAGTTATGTTTCTGTGTGAATGACACAATGTCTGTCCATGTGGAGTTACATACCACCACCCCCACTGCCACTCCCCTTCTATGTTAGCAGCAAAGTTGGCTTCTTTGGAAGTGGATGAAGAAGCAAAGTTGGTTTCTTTGGAAGTGGATGACAGGTCCTATCAAAGTTTGCAAAACCTCTTAAGAAATACTGTGGAATCACAGCTATATAAAATATTATTTGAATGGACAAGTCAATAGAAGTGCAAAAGTTAAGTTGCTTCTGACTTAATTGGGTTAAATTAAAAGTCAATCTAAGAAGGAAGTGTTAGATGTATATCCTACTCACTGATCTACAGCTACCAAATGTTTAATTTGGTTACCCAGAAAGAGTGAAGGCCTCTCTGTTTCTGCCCAGTGGGAAGGTATCTTTAGTTCTCACTCCAAGCATGAGGAGACATGATCCCTCCCATCACCACCCCACAAAGAGGATTCTGAAAGCAAAAAGAGAGAGAGCTGGCTAGACAACTTGACAAGAATCTTGTGACACATTTTGGAAAACTGCAAAATATTTCACAGAAATGTGTTTGTGAATGACCATCTCAATTGATGCAGAAAAAGCATATGACAAAAGTTAACACCCTATCGTAATAAAAACACTCAACAAACATAGAATACAAGGAAATTGCCTCAACATAATAAAGGCCATATGGGACAAGCCCACAGCTAACATCATACTCAATGGTAAAAAACTGAAAGTTTTTCTCTAAGATCATGAACAGGACAAGAATATCCACTCTCACCACTTCCATTCAACATAGTACTGGAGCAAACTGGAAAAAAGGAAAAGAAAGAAAGAAAAAGCATCCGAATTGGAAAGGAAGAATAAAATTATCTCTGTTCACAGTTGACACAATCTTACATGTAGAAAACCCTAAATATTTCACACACAAAAAAAAACTTTTGGAACTAACAAACAAATTCAGCAAAGTTGCAGGATACAAAATCAACACACAAAAATCAGTTGCATTTCTACACACTAACCATGAACGATCTGAAAAGTAAACTAAGAAAACAATTCCATTTAGAATAGCATTGAAAAGAGGAAAGTACTTTGGAATAAATTCTACCAAGGAGGCAAAAGACTTGTACACTGAAAACTACTAAACATTGATGAAAGAAATTGAAGAAGATACAAATAAGTGGAAAGACATCCTATGTTCATGGATTGGAAGACTTAATATTATTAAAATGTTCATACTACCCAAAGCAATCTTTATCAAAATCCCAATGGCATTTTTGTCAGAAACGTAAAGCAATACTAAAATTCTAGTATTCTAGCTAGTTGGTGAAAGTATGTGCTTCTTGTTCCAGGGCCTGTATTACTAAGTCTCGATCTTTTCCCATGAATTCACTTGAAGTAGAGGCTTCTACTTCAAGTAGAAGTAGAATGTTCTTCAGAATGTTCTTCAGAATGTACTTCAGAATGTTCACTAAATTTTTTTTATTGTGGCAAAAAACCATGACATAAAATGCACCCTCACAACAATTTCCACAAGTACAGTATAATATTGTTAACCACAGGCACATTTTAGTGCAACAGATTCCCAACACCATTTGCTGAAGAGACTATCCTTTCCCCATCATGTAATCTTGGCACCCTTGTTGAAAATTATTTGACCATATAAGCAGGGTTTATTTCTAGGCTCTCTATTCTTCCATTGGTCTATATGTCTTTATGCCAGTACCATACTATTTAGAGTATTGTAGCTTTTTAATGTGTTTTGAAATCAGGAAGTGTGAGGCCTCTAGCTTTGTTCTTATTTCTCAGGATTGTTTTGGCTATTTGGGGTTCTTTGAGAGTCTATATGAATTTTAGTATCCGGTGATATCCACATGCAAAAGAAAGAAGTTTAACTCTTATATTACACCATATAAAAAATTTAACTTAACTTAAAACAAATAAATAAAAAAATGTAAGACCTATAAAACTTCTAGAAGAAAACACAGGAGAAAACTTCATGAAATTGGATTTGGCAATGATATCTTGGATATGACACCAAAACACAGAAAACAAAAGCAAAAATAGACACACTATGTCAAACTTTAAAACTTCTGCACAGCAAAAGAAGCAGTCAACAGAGTGAAAAGGAAATCTACCGAATGGAAGAAAATATTGGCAAACTATATATCTGATAAGGGATTAATGTCTAGAATATATAAAGAACTCCTACAACTCAACAATAAAAACAACAACAAAACTCTAATTAAAAATGAGAAAAGGACTCGAATAGACATTTCTCCAAAGATATACAAATGACCAATAAGTATATGAAAAGATGTTCAACATCACTATTCATCAGCGAAATGCAAATCAAAACTAGATATCACATCATATTATTAAGATGGCCATTATCCAAAAACCAAAAAAACAAAATAGGAAACAACAAGTGCTGGTGAGAATGTGGAGAAATTAGAACCCTTGTGAACTGCTGGTGGGAATGCAGAATGGTGCAGCTGTCATGGAAAACACTATGGAGTTTCCTTAAAAAATTAAACACAGAAGTACTGCATGATCCACCAATCCCATTTCTGGGTATATATCCAAGAGAATTAAAGACATTTGCAAACCTGTGTTCACTGCAGCATTATTCACAGTAGCCAAGAGGTAGAAGTAATCTAAATGACCAACAACAGGTTATTGGATAAGCAAATTTGGTATATACATGCAAGTAAATATTATTTCAGCCTTAAAAAAGAAGGAAATCCTGTCATATGATACAACATGGATGAGCCTTGAGGGACATTAGGCTAAGCAAAAGAAGCCAGTCACAAAAAAACAAATATTGCATGATTCCTCTTACGCTAGGTAGCTAAAGGATATGCAAATAGAGATAGAAAGTAGAACAGTGGTAGCCAGGGGCTTTGTGGAGTGGGAGATGTGAAGAGATGTAGTTTGGTGAATATATGTAGTTTCAGTCATGCAGGAATGGGGGCGGGGGGCGGGCAGGTGGTTCTGGGAATCTGTTGCACTAAAATGTGCCTGTGGTTAACAATATTATACTGTACATGTGGAAATTGTTGTGAGGGTGCATTTTGTGTCATGGTTTTTTGCCACAATAAAAAAAATTTAGTGAACATTCTGAATAGAAGGCTCTACTTCAAGTGAATTCATGGGAAAAGATTGAGACTTAGTAATACAGGCCCTGGAACAAGAAGCACATACTTTCACCAACTAGCTCTCAACTGAGGGGCCCACAGATAAGGATTCAGACACACCAGAGATGTTCCTTAAGAATATTGACTAGGGATTGTCACCAGGGCTTCAGTAATATGGAAATGGAACTTTTATTAAAAACCATTTGCTTAATACTTTTTAAGTATAAGTAAGCAAATTGTACAGAATTCATATTATAAAATGTATGTCAGTCATTCTCAACAAATCCTTTTGTTATCTTCATTTTCTCATTTTTGTATAGACATGTGGCCCAAGGGATCCCTACTTGAACAATAGATCAAGATTCAGGTGTCCAGTGAGCAAAGCTAGGCAAGTGGTCCCACAGAACTGGACTTTTGTCCATGTAGTTTGCCACATATAAGGTATATACCTTAAGAAGCTTACTAAGAAGACTGCAACATATGAACTTTGAAAAGGTATGGTTCCACATGTGATACTATCCTATACAAAAATGCTTTTTATTCCAGGTCACTTAAAAAGTGCTTTTTCTATGGATAAATTTCTAGAAATGTACAATCTCCCAAGACTGAATCAGGAAGAAATAGAAAATATGAACAAATTGATTACCAGTAATGAAATTGAATCAGTAATCAAAAAACTCCCAACAAACAAAAGTCCAGGACCAGACCACTTTACAGTTTAATTCTACCAAATATTTTAAAAAGTTAACACTTATCCTTCTCAACTATCCCAAAAGCTGAAGAGGAAGGAATGCTTCTGAACTCATTCTATGAGTCCAGTATCACCCTGATACCAAAACCAGACAAAAGCACCACAAACAAGAAAATTACAAAACAAAACAAAAAGGAAAAAATAACAAAAAAGAAAATTACAGGCCAATATCTCTGATGAACATAGATGTAAAAATGCTCCAAAAAATTAGCAAACTAAATTCAACAGTATATAAAAAGGATTATATATCATGATCAAGTAGGATTTATCCCAGAGATGCAAGGATGGTTTGATATCTATAAATCAATGAATGTGATACACATTAATAAACTGAAAAATAAAAATCATATGATCATCTGCATAGAGGTAAAAAAAAAAGCTTTTGACAAAATATAACATCCATTTATGATAATAACTTTTAACAAAGTGGGCATAGTGGGAACATACTTCAACATATTAAGACCATATATTGACAAGCCCACAGCTAACATCATACTCAATGATGAAAAGCTGAAAGCATTTTCTCTAAGATCAGGAACAAGACAAGTGTGCCCACCCTTGCCACTTTTATTCACCATATTATTGGAAGTCCATAGCCACAGCAATCAGACCAGAAAAAGAAATAAAAGGAATCCAAATTTGAAAGGAAGAAGTAAAACTGTCACTGTTTGCAGATGATACTATATAATGAAAATTCTAAAGACACCACCAAAAAATTACTAGAACTAATAAATGAATTCAGTACAGTTGCTGGATACAAAAAATAATATACTGAAATCTGTTATTTCTATACACTAACAATGAACTATCAGAAAGAGAAATAAAGAAAACAATCCCATTTATAATTGTATCAAAAGGAATAAAATATCTAGGAATAAATCTAACCAAGGAGGTAAAAGACCTGTACTTGGAAAACTGTAAGACACTGATGAAAGATAGTGAAGATAACACAAACAAATGGAAAGACACACCATGTTCATGGATTGAAGTAATTAATATTGTTAAAATGACCATGCAACCCAAGGCAATCTACAGATTCAGTGCAAGCCCTGTCAAAATACCAAAGATAATTTTCACAGAACTAAAACAAAGAATTCTAAAATTTTTATGGAAACACAAAAGACCTTGAATAGCCAAAGCAATCTTGAGAAAGAAGAACAAAGCTGGAGGTATCATGCTCCCTGATTTCAAACTAAACTGCAAAGCTACAATGATCAAAACAGTATGGCACTGGCACAAAAACAGACACATACTTCAATGAAACAGAATAGAGAGCCCAGAAATAAACCTACACTTACATAATCAATTAATCTATGACAAAAGAGGCAAGAATATACAATGGGGAAAAGATAGCCTTTTCAAAAAGTGGTGCTGGGAAAACTAGACAGCTACATGAAAAAGAATCAAACTGGACTACTTTCTCATATCATATACAAAAATAAACTCAAAATGGATTAAAGACTTAAATGGAAGGCCTGAAAGCATAAAATTCATAGGAAAAAACATAGGCAGTAAACTCTTTTGACATCGGTCTTAGCAATATATATATATATATTTTGGATCTGTCTTCTCAGGAAAGGGAAACAAAAGCAAAAATAAACAAATGAGACTACATCAAGCTAAAAAGCTTTTGCACAGAGAAAAAACAAAAAGGCCACCTACTGAATGAGAGAAGATATTTGCAAATTATATATCTGGTTAATATCCAAAATATACAAAGAACTCATACAACTAATCATCAAAAAAGCAAACAAGCCAACTGAAAAATTGGAAGAGGAACTGAAGAGACATTTTTCCAAAGCAGACCTACAGATGGGCAACAGACACATGAAAAGATGCTCAACATCATTAATTATCAGATTAATGCAAATCAAAACCACAATGAGATACTAGCTCACACCTGTCAGAATGGCTATTTTCAAAAAAATAATAAGCGTTTGTGAGGATGTGGAGAAAATGGAACCCTTGTGAGTGGTTGGCAGGAATGTAAACTGGTATAGCCACTATGGAAAACAGTATGGAGTTTCCTCAAAAAATTAAAAATAGGGACTTCCCTGGTGGTCCAGTGGTTAAGAATCCACCCTCCAACGCAGGGGACGTGGGTTCAATCCCTGGTCGGGGAACTAAGATCCCACATGCCGCAGGGCAACTAAGCTCATGCACCACAACTGCTGAGCCCTCACACCCTAGAGCCTGCACGTCACAGCTAGAGAGAAGCCCGTGTGCCACAATGAAAGATCATGCATGCTGCAGCGAAGATCCTGCGTGCCACAACTAAGACCTGACACAGCCAAATAAATAATTTTTTTAAAAAATTAAGTTAAAAAAATTAAAAATAGAACTACTGTACAATCCAGCAATTCCACTTCTCAGTATTTTTCCAAGGAAAACAAAAACACTAATTGGAAAAGATATATGCACCCTTATGTTCATTGCAGCATTATTTACAATAGCTAAGATAGGGAAGCAACTTAAGTGACCATCAAGAGATGAATGGATAAAGAAGAGATACAGATATAGATATATCTAGAACTATCTATATCTATAGATAGATAGATAGATAGAGATATAATGAAATATCACTCAGCCATAAAAAAGAATGAAATCTTGCAACAACATGGAAGGACCTGCAGGGTATTACGCTAAGTGAAATAAGTCAGATTAAAAAAGTTAAATACCATATGATTTCACTTACACGTGGAATCTAAAAAACAAAATAAATGAGCAAACATAACAAAGCAGAACGGACTCATAGATACAGAGAACAAACAGGT
Source organism: Grampus griseus (assembly GCF_964374135.1). Taxonomy (NCBI): domain Eukaryota; kingdom Metazoa; phylum Chordata; class Mammalia; order Artiodactyla; family Delphinidae; genus Grampus; species Grampus griseus. The sequence continues at coordinate 50,857,521 of NC_139017.1, read as the reverse complement.
GGTTACCAGAGAAGAGGGGGGTGGGGAGGAAATAAATAGGTGAGGGAGATTAAGAGGTACAAACCTCCAGTCACAAATGAGTCATGAGGATGAGATGTACAGCATAGGGAGTATAGTCAATAATATTGTAATAATTTTCTATGGTGACAGATGGTAACTAGACAAAAAAAAAAGACTCCTGAGAAAAGTTTTTTTAAATGCTTTTCTGAGAGCTGCTTCTCTTCATGGGGCTATACTGCCACTTCTGCAATGAAAAATGCACTGAGGTTTAGGGGAAGGAGAGAGTGAGGAATACCATAGCTGGAAAACTGCAGAAGGAATCCTAGCAAGCCACTATCATCTAAATTAAAGAGTATCTCAGACACTGATGCCACTGACTGTGTGTTACTGTTGCAGGTTTAGAGGACCTGCTCCACCATGGGACCTTCTCTCTGATCTGAGACATGGAGAGAGTGGCACCCTGTCAGGAACATCCAACCTACCTGCAGAATCCCAGGTATATTACTCCACTAATACTGCAGCTTTCCAGTCAACAAATGCAGCTTCCTCATATGCAAAGCAATAGCCTTCCTGAGGCATTGCAACAGTGACCAACTCAAAAACTAGCAAGCACTAAGAACAAGGGAAATCCAAAACAGAGAGGCGAGAGCGGAGTGTAAGGGTAGGAGGTACACCCAGAATGCATTTTTATGAGCTCTCTAGCCTCACTGACACTAAAACGAGAGTCTAAGAAATTTACTATTTCCATTCTTCTCTCCTGCCTAGGATTTGAGTAAGCCCCCCATGAGCACTGGTTCTCTCTGGGAATTCTTGCAAGGGAATATACTTGTCTTGAGTGGAAGAAATAACCTGTTGGGTCTTGATAGAAGATTTGGGACAAGCCTGAAGCAGTCATGACAGGTAAAAAGTCTGAGTGCGGTGGAGATGCTCCAGGCCTCTCCCACCCAGTGTTCACCCAACTCACAGTGAGAATAGGCCACATGCTGGCTCTCAGACATAGCTTCCGGAACATCTTTGAGGTGGTTCCTGAAAGAGCAATGAGAGTGCACCATGGCTGTCCAGCTTATTATACAAGTTTCGTATCAAGTACACCCAAGATTCTCTTTGGAGAGCAATACATTTCTTGGAATAAGAAAATCAAACACCTTTTTTTCCCTCAAAGTTATTATCTTTCCCACAATATCCTTCTCCTACTTTACCTACTTGTGCAATTGCTATTTGAATTGCAATTTTATAGTCACTCCAGTTTACCTTATTTACACCTATCCCTAGTTAGCTTGATCTTACTGATTTGTGATCAGTGCTCCTGCTGACAAAATTCAAGCAACAATAACAATAGCTAAGATTTGCATAGGACTTCAGGTCACAATCACATCTGTGATATGCTAGATCCACCAATGATCCTGTGAGAGAGTATTCCTACACCCATTTCGCAGATTTAAAAAATGGGTCCCAGAAAAGTAAACTGACTTATGCAAGCCAGGAAATGGCAAAGCCAGGACTCAAAGCTACGATCTCTCACTCAAAGTCCTAATTTTTTTTTTATTATACTACTTTTCTTATCTGAAAAAGTTATTTCTTCTACATTGTCAAAATTAAATCAAGTATTGACAGCACAGACCCCTGTGACACATCACTGTAAATATCTGTCTATTAATCTAGAGCCTTTAAGATGAAAAGGAAAAATTAGACGGTTATAGGAGTTGGTGTAAAGATTTGAAACAGACAATAAAATCTGAACACTTCAAAGGAAATCATTCACACCCCCAAAATCTCTGACTTCTCTTCTCTCAGACCTGAAAGACATGAGCCTCTCACCTTTACGAATATCTCATATGAATTACTCACCTTTCCTTGGTGAAATCTAGTTTTTTTAAAAAAAACTTATTGAAATCATATTATTCAGATAATTGTAGGAAAGACAGAGTGAATTATTAAAAATTTAAATCACTTATTTTTTTTAATGGGATTGTACTACTTTTAAGAATCTGTAGTAAAACAGGGCTAATGAAACATGGCCAGTTCCGGGATCTCCTGGACCCATATTATAAGGGACAGGTAATTATGAGTTTGTTCTATTTTGCTGATTTTGTTGGACATTGAATTGAATATTAAAAACATGCTTCTATCAAAGGTAATGCAAGTGCTACTAGTTAGTTCCTTTTAAGATGATTATAAATTTCACATTTACAGAAATCATAAGATTTCACTGAAATTTCTCTACTCACCTTTCCTTAGCATCCAAGAAGGCTTTGGCAAAAGGGTTGTACTTGATTTTGAGAGCTGTTATCTTGTGTTTACAAAGACAAGAAGTGTTAGTGAAAGTAGAACATGCATGGGCAGACAGAACCCTTTATCTTCACCTGTGAATTTCTGTAAAGTCAGAATAATTCTCCTTTCTCTTTTTTTCTCCCTCTCCATGTCTCTTTGCTTACTTCTGCACAAAATCACTATTGCACTGTCCAACAAGAAACGTTTTATTGTCACATGTGGTAAAAATGCCAAATATAGTATAAAGTGAGCAAAGAAAGGACAAAGCATTAGACATGCACAAGCCTTATGTGCCAAACCCAGCATTCATTCCGTTACTCATTCATTCTTTTCAACAACAATTGAACACCTACCATCTGTCAGTTAGTTTTCCAGTCACTGAGACACAGAGGAGAGTTATACAGGTGAGAACCTGCCTCCAGAGTCTTGAGTACAGACTAATATCAACTCCCTAACTCTTAAATAATCACTTACCCTTTGGGCCATGTTAACACAAAAAACAAACTATCACTTCCAACCACTGTCACTCTTTATCCCCCCTGGCCTTAGCCTGCTTCATTTTTCTTCAGAGCCATCTGACCAAATATATATATATATGTTTGGTTTTCATCTCTCCCCACTGGGATTTAAGTGCCTTGAGGACAGTGCAGTATTACCAGCATGTAGTAATACTCAGCAAATATTTGCTGAATAAAGGAAGATTTTGGCTCCCTTATCCACCCCTGTGGCCACTCTCCTCTCAGGGTGCATCTACATCAAATTGGCAGGGATACGTCATCAGGAGACGATGGCTCTGAGGTTAGAGCTTGATTCCCCTGAGGCATGTTCAAGACCAGAATTACAGCATCAGGCTGGTAGCTTGCTGGAGGTGTGGCCTTAGCCCTGCTTGTAGTTCAGAGGGAACTGTCCAGCCCATGTCTAGGAAAAGCTGCTGAGCACTTACCCAGAGGGCAACCAGACGACAGGTTCCACCAGCCACGTACTAAGAGAGCAGGCAGCATGTAAGTGGATAAGGGGCATTGCCCGGAGGCCAGAGGAGGCCAGGATGGGGTCCCCAACTCCTCCCTACTTTCCGAAATTGCAAAAGCCCACCCTACCCTCATAGACCCAGACTCCATCCTACAGAGAGTAGCCGAGGGAGGAGGGCAATCTGATGAACAAAGTGGTTCAGCCTATAAAAACTGAACAGTACTTGAGGGCCTATTTAAATTAAGAGATATTTAGTTAATTTCTCTTCCCACTGACCTGCTGGAGGGGCTCAGCTAAGAGGCCAGATTACCTATAGAAGAGAAATTACATTTCCCTGCACATCTGTAGCGTGAGTTAAATCTGCAACTAATTTCACCTGTAGGCACTAAGGCAGCAGTTTCCAAACCTGGATGATTATCAGAGTCCTTTAAGGGGACTCTTAAAACTACAGATTCTGGGCACCGTCACTGGAGATTCTGACTCGTTGGCTGAGTGGGATGCCAAAAATCTTTTAAAGCTTCCCAGGAGGGCTTCCCTGGTGGCGCAGTGGTTGGGAGTCCGTCTGCCGATGCAGGGGACGCGGGTTCGTGCCCCAGTCCGGGAGGATCCCACATGCCGTGGAGCGGCTGGGCCCGTGAGCCATGGCCGCTGAGCCTGCGCGTCTGGAGCCTGTGCTCCACAACGGGAGAGGCCACGGCAGTGAGACGCCCACGTACCGCCAAAAACAAACAAAAAAAAAATGTTTAGGGGTGGGGGAGGGATAGATTGGGAGTTTGGGGTTAGATGCAAACTATTACATATAGAATGGATAAACAACAAGGTCCTACTGTAGAGCACAGGGAACTATGTTCAGTATGCTGAGATAAACCATAATGGAAAAGAATATAAAAAAGAATGTATATGTATAACCGAATCACTTTGCTGTAGAGCAGAAATTAACAACATTGTAAATCAACTATACTCCAGTAAAACAAATTTTTAAGTTAATCAAAAAGAATCCAACCCATCAGGTGTCCTGGTGACCAGCAGGCCTGGAAACTCCTAAAGTATGTGGATGGACCAAATAATCCTGCTCCCACAGAGTTCACGGAGACCAGATTCTGGCTACTCTGCTCTAACCACCAGAGGGGCTCAAGTTAAGCAGGAAAAGACCTACATGTGCTCCAAAAAAGCTAACAAGTGGGACAGATAGCATCACACAAACCCGAAGAAGATGCGCGATTGGATCAATTCCCACAGATTTGCTTTAAAATAGGAGAGACACGCAGCTCTTTGTAGGCCAAGGGCCCGGAAACAAAGACTTCTGAGTTTCTGCTAATTGTATTACAATGCACAGCTGTGCCTTATTGGCACCAGGAAAAGAAGCACTGGCGGGCCTTTGGCAAACGAGGAGGAGGGTGTGGAAAGCGACTACTGCACTGTTTAACTTCATTTTTGCTGAGTGTATCTGAGTCCTGGAAAACCTACCTTTCATCCATGCTTGGTCATGGCAATAAAAGCACCACCACCCAATCCTACCACATTCTCCCAGGTGACATATACACACACACACACACACACACACACACACACACACACACACACACACACACACACTCACCTCCTCGTTCTGATAGGCAGTCACAGCTATGAACTGGGTTTCAGGGAAGGAGCAGTTCATCACCATTCGATGGGCACCTCCAACACGCACTATGTGAACCTGGGGTTCATATTTATGCAGAGAATTCAACATTATCTGTTGAGGTGGAAGGAGAGAGAGGACATGCAAAGCCTGGGGCGGCACAAGTGACAGATGACCCAGCGCCTTTGGTTAGTCGCAAGCTCAGCACCCACCTCCGTAAGGCTACACACACCGAATCCCCGGTCGCCCGAGCTGCCTCCACCTCTCTGAGAAATTACTGAGGGGACATTTTTTAGAAGCTCTCAGGGAGCATAACTTTGGAGATGCTTATAGCAGGGTGAGGGGTGGGTTGCCAGGGAAGAGCTGGTCTAAAGAGTGTTCAGTTTTCTGCCAAAATCCTGGCTTCCTTTTTTTTCTCTCCCATTTTCAGCACAATGATGTGGATTTTGCTCTGTTAAAACATATTGGTTTTCTTCCTATAAAGAATCCTAATATCTCAAAATCCTGACACGGGCTGCATTACCTAAAGTATAATGACAGCTGACATCTGCCAGCTACATAAAATCCGCTCTTTGTGATTCAAACCAGAGGTTTATTGAAAATCTCATGTCGTGAAATCTGGGGGGGAATAATAGTTTACTTTTCAATTTCCTGTTTTAATAAATAACTGGAACCTTCTGAATATTGCAAAGACTTAGGTGGATGACTTCCGCTCTTAAAACAAGAACCCCTATGTCCCAGCTAGGTAAGCGCAGAGATCAGAGAAGGGGTGAAAACTCTGAGGGCTAAGAGGCTGACCAAAGGGAAATCTGGGGGAATGAGACCTCTTCCTCCCAGCTGTGTCTCTAATCCCCCAAAACAGTCTACATTTTATAAAGCAAATAACAACCTTGCACAGTACCCTAGTGTTCACAATCCTACCAGAGAAAACAAAAGAATAAAAAGCCTCAAAATCTTGTTTACTCTAATTGGAGACCTTAAATAAAACCTTCCTTATTTAAGGTTTGTTTGGATATTTTTTTCTGAAAACCCAAAGCTGATTCAATATTCTATTGATACTTATCACAATACCCAAGTGGAGGGAGCAATTATTTCATTTCGAAGCAGCTTTTATTAAGGTAGTTGTCTCTTGCCAACATGCCACTTACACCAAAAAGAGGGGAGAGGGAATAACAAAACCCTGGTACCCACAAACATCTCCCTCCTCCCCAGCTGGGTAAAAAGCACCACACACAAGACAAAACTCTGAAAGGCCCCCCGATGATGATTAAGTAAACTACTGCGCTCTCTCACTCTCTCTTAACATCAGGAAGTCCATTAAAAACTGAAAGCACCAATTAAGAGCTGTTTATTCCTGTTCACATTTGGACTCCGGGGAATAATTGGCTTCCCTGAGAGAAGAGGTCGGTGAGGACCCCCTAATTGCCTAAATGCACCCTTGAAATTTCTTGATTGGTGTAGTGGGGTTAGGGTGGCCGGGCAACAGTCGTACCTGCCCACCTCCGTTGAGCTTGTTGGTCAGCTTCACTTTGCTGAAGGAGATGGGTGCCTTCATCCAGTGGGCCCCGAAGTTGGGGGAGTCCGGGTGGATGTAGACACAGCTGTGGCTGGAGACCTCTGGCTTGCCCGCGGGCACCCATTCCCCATTGACGTACTTCCAGCGGTGACTGTCCGTTGGGACAAAGTCCAGCAAGAGCGAGTACATGGCATTGGGGTCCAGCCCCGTGACGCTAATCTTTAGGACCGGGAACATCCGTCTAAAAGAAAAGACAGAAATTGAGCCACAGGAAGGATGTTAGAGTGTTAGGGACATCTCCCTGCTTGTCCAGCCCTCTCTCCACTCAGAGGAGACCTTGCATTTTCTGTCCCAGGGGTGCAGAAAATGCCCCGGGGGAGGCCAAACAAAGAGGGGCCAGGCCAGCAGCCCCAAGTCCAGCTAAGCCTCTTTTTACCAATGTATTTTATATTGGGATTTTACTTTTAAATGTTGTGCTCCACTTTAAAGTCTGAAAACCACTGATCTAGTCATTTGACTAGAATGAAGTACCTCCTGAAGTTTAAGGTATATAGTCAGATGCCAGGTTCTCACAGAGCTTTCTCCAGAGGTTTCCACCCAGCCTACATCAGATTCTCATGCTAATGACACAAAGCAGCCCTTCTCCATCTCACAAAGAACACCAGTTCTGAATAATAGTAATAGCGTTATAGGGAAAACATGGTTTTTTGGTAAAGTGAGTGAAGGGAACACTTGACTATACATCAATTCAGACCACTTCCTTTCCTGCAGGACTTGTCAGAGGCTTTAATGTGCACCGTGAACCTTTGGAAAGGAGGTTCGGGGTTGTGCACACTCTGCACTTATGTACCAGTGCTACCTTCTCACCTATCATCTTGCGGGAATTTGCATTCAAGAAATACACTTTGAGACACGCTGATCTGGATTTGCTGGTCCCTTCTTCCACCCTCTAGGGCAACACCAGCAAGCTTACTCTCACAAATATTTGGAGAAGCTATCTCACCTGGCTTCTGATTCTCTTTAGTTGCCTTTCCCTTCACCAAACTTTCTGAGTTGCTCCAATCTCCTCAAAAGACCTAGTTTCCAGACAGACCCTCACCACCTCGCAATTGCCCCAGAGGCTGTCTTATTTGTCAATACATCTTTTAAAATCTGAATCCCCAAGTTGAGAAGCTAACAATCTAGGGTCTAGACATGTGCTGCTCAGAGTGGTCCATGAATCAGCGGCATCAGTATCAGCTGGAAATTTATCAGAAATGCAGAACCTCAAGCAGCACTCCAGACCTACTCAGTCAGGATCTGTGCTTTTGCAAAATCCCCAGGTGAGTCATTGGAACATTAGAGCTTAAAAGGTACTGGTCTAGGCAATCTTTAGCTTTTAAGACAATAACTAAGGAGATATCCAAGGGAATAAGGGGGAGTCACTCTGAGGATTTGTGCTTCTGGTGAGGCTGGGAGGAGAATGAAAAGGGGGAAACTGGAATGTGTCCACTGCTAAGAGAAGGGGTTGCCAGGAGCGGAAGTGTTAAAAGCAGAAAGGCCAGGAACTGGAGGGTCACAAAGAGCACCTCCTGGGTCCAGAGGTTCCTGGTTTTGAGGTGAGGTACAATGGGAATTGATACATATGTTAAGCGAAGAAACTGACCGACAGATGACAAAGGATGGATCTAGAGATGGACTCGACCCATCCAGGCTTCTCAGTCTCCTGAGTTCAGATTACATGGGCTCCCTGAGCTCTCTGGACAGAAAGGATTTTTTTCCCTCTGGTTCGCCCACCTCATCAATACTTCCTTTCCGACTCCTTTGCTGGATCCTCTTCCAGCTTAGTCCTCCAGTTGTGGATGCGTAATGGGGATCTGTTTTCAGCACCCCCTCTTTTCTAAATGTCCTACCGTAGAGACCACTTCTAATCTCATGGCGGAATACAAAGAACCTGGAGGATTTTATACCAACCAAGTTTCATACTCCTGGTAGGGTGCTTAGCAAGCATTAATAGATAGTACCTTTGAGTACTAGAGGGTGGGTGACTGAGATAATGAAATTGAAGCTTGGTGAGTTTAAGTAAACTAGCTTAAGTCCATATATTCAGGAAGGGTGGCAGTTGAAACCAAACAAACTGAACCAGAACCTACCCTTGAAATCATTCTTCACACTCACTAGGATGGCTATAATAAAAAAGGTGAACAACAGCAAACACAGGTAAGGATGTGGAGAAATTGGAACCCTCATACATTGCTGGTGGGAATAGAAAATGGTCCAGCCACTTTGGAAAAAAAGTCTTGCAGTTTCCTCTGTTAAAATACAGAGTTGTCATATGACCCAGCAATTCCATTCCTAGGTGTATATGCAAGAGAAATGAAAACATACACCCATAAAAATTCGTATACAGACAGTCATAGCAGCATTATTCGTTACAGTCAAAAAATGGAAACAACACACGTGTCCATTGATGAGTGAATAAATAAAACGAGGTATATTTATACAATGAAATGTAGTTTGTCAATAAAAATGCTATAACCTGGATGAACCCTGAAGACATTATGCTATACTTTAAATCGGTGAATTGTATGGTATGTAAATTATCACAATAAAGCTGTTAACAAAAGAAAAGTAAAGAAGTAAAGAAGCCATGGTGTCCTGGCTCTTAGAAGGACACATCCAAAACATGGTAGAACCATTTGTTGCTTTATTCTCTAGTACTTCATTTGCCAAGGATTTTACGATTTTTATTTTTTATCACAACACAAATGAACTAAGAGATGCTATATATTTTTATCTCCATTATGCCAATGAGGAGTAAATATAAGTCAGTCAACCAGCCAAAAGTCTTGTAACTGGCAATGGAACTCACCCTGCCTCTGAGCCAAGTTCAGTTCCTCCTGCCTCCCCCCTGCCTCTTTCTCTGGCCTCACAAGGACCGGGATTTGTTATCTATTTACTTATGGGCAGCACTCATGACCAGGCTATGCTGTGAGGGATAAACTGCACTTCTTATCAATTTGATCTTTTTTCCCGTTTCTTCCCAAGGTGTGGCTAACCACAGAGATGGCCAAGAGTCTTTGAGAAGCTAAGAAATATGTAAATCAGACCCGATATCAGAGAGAGAGAGAGAAGCAAATGTGGCAGGGCATATAAGCACTCCTCAAAACCGGGCTTGAGGAACCACACATGCTTAGGCTTGGCCAGTGAACTCTGTGTTGATTTGCTGTGAGGCTAGTTTTTCAGTTTTCATTTCTCTAACAGAGGATCTTGAGAGCCAACACTGCTAGAGAAGGCTCTGAGGAGTGAGGTCTGTGGGAAGGAAGAAAGAGGGCAGAGGGCTTCCCTGGTGGCGCAGTGGTTGAGAGTCCGCCTGCGGATGCAGGGGACACGGGTTCGTGCCCCGGTCCGGGAAGATCCCACATGCCGCTTAGTGGCTGGGCCCGTGAGCCATGGCCGCTGAGCCTGTGCGTCCGGAGCCTGTGCTCCGCAACGGGAGAGGCCACAACAGTGAGAGGCCCGCGTACCACAAAAAAAAAAAAAGAAAGAGGGCAGAGATAAAGCAGATTTTCTAGGTGGGAAAAAACAGCAGAGATGGTTAAAGGCAAAATTCAGGAAGTTTCACTTGTAAACTCCTTCCTCCATTTCCCCACAGAACTATAATAATCCTGAAACACTCATCAGAGCTTTTGGAGTGCGCGTGCTTGTGTACCCACAGGACATGGATGTTGAGGCGTATAGGAAGAGCAGCAAGAAACCAAAGTAGCCTGGTTAGAGGCAGATCACACAAATACATATGATCCTCATCCACTGCAATTGTAAACTTCAGAGACAAATATCCATGGACTACAGGGACATGGAAAATTACTTCCTGATGTGCAACCTTGGTTTCCTCTCCTCTTGCAACTCCATCCCTGGAAACTATGAACATCAGCTCACGGCACCAACATCACTTAATCACTGGCAAGTTCAACTTAATGATCCTAACACTTAATTTATGATAACAAATGGATACACCAATGACATCAGAAATCCTTCCAATTTCTTAAAATCTCCTCAAGGCATATTTAATCCAAATGAAATTAAATTATTTAACTGCATGGAAATACACATGAAATATAGCTGTTTCCCCTACGGTGAAGATGTTACCGTAGAGAAAACAAAAGGTGCAAGAGATTTCACTTACTTGCCACTGAAAGCTGAAATAAATTTTTTCCTGCAACCTAAAATATAAGTTCCTAGCTTAAAGGATGGAGATAAAAGGAAGTACTTACAAGCTGAATGCACTAGTGGTGATTCAAATGAGCTCTAGGGGAGTATTATAATTGTTATTGTTAGTTCTGAAAGACTATTGAATATGAATAAGTATTTTAAATAAATACTTTTTTAAAGAAAAGAAATAGTAAAACGGGGGCGGGGGGGAGGGACAGGAGTGGGAGGAATGAAGAACCATCATAATCCCAGTTTCTGGGGATAATTCAATGATTTTCAGGGAAAATCTCTGTTTACTACTTCTGATCAATGTCAGAAGCAAGCCTCCTATTTATACACATAAATAAATCTCCATTTGAAAATGACTCTTAATTCATCAGCCCGTCCTATGCTGTTTTTTTTTTTTTTGTTTTTTTGTTTTTTTGCGGTACGCGGGCCTCTCACTGCTGTGGCCTCTCCCGTTGTGGAGCACAGGCTCCGGATGCGCAGGCTCAGCGGCCATGGCTCACGGGCCCAGCCGCTCCGCGGCATGTGGGATCTTCCCGGACCGGGGCACGAACCCGTGTCCCCTGCATCGGCAGGCGGACTCTCAACCACTGCGCCACCAGAGAAGCCCCTATGCTGTTTTAAAACTTGCTATTACACAGAACAATTACACTCAAGTGTGCAAGAGCTATCTGATTACTCTCACTGAAGCTTTAGAAAAGCCAGAAAGTCAACTGCCTGCAGGGGCAGGTGAGTAACGCGAATGAAAAGGGCGAGGACTGGGTGTTAACAACCAGGAATGTTTTTATCCCCAGAGAAGGGCCACAAATCCATCTACCTCAGGCTCAGGAGTTTGTGTGAAAGGCAGGGATGCTGCATCTAGAGTAAACATCATTCTACAGCCAGAGGAAAATGGGTAAAATGGAGAGATACAGGAATAGATGGTGAGGAGAAAAAAAGTGCGGGGGAAAGAGATGAAGATGAGAGTAAAGAAAACAACGAAACAAGAAAGATGTGTCTATATCCAGAGCAGGAAAGTGTTGTTAACAAGTTATTCTGAGAAGCTAAGAGATTGAGAGTAATTCCAAACCACGCTCATTCATTACCAACCACATCAATTTCTTAGAGATCTGTCTTCCCTTCTTTATCTGAAGTACAAAGGGAACTTTCTATCTCCTGGCAAAATCTTGACGCTAAGGGGTTCAGAAACCCTAAGAAAAGATCAGTTCACTAAGGAGGTGAAACGTCGCCAGGACCTCCACAGAAAATAAGAATAACCATGTTGACCATAATTAGACTCTTTCTACAAAGAATAATTTTCACATAGTTAATGACTTTAAACATGTGAAGACTTTTCAGTTTTAAATATGAAGAAAAAATTATATAGGCGCAAAAAGGCAAGAGAAAGCTCTTCTGAAATTATAAAAGTACATACCAATGTGACATATTATTAAATTGAATTTTATAATGGTTTTAGAGACTTTTATTTATTCCTCATTGAAACAGATTAACTATATTTTTTTCTTGATGGTTGTACTTATTTTACTTCCATATATGACTGCTTTGACAGCCAAACAGATAGCATGAGGCTAAGTATTAGTGTAACTACAAAGAATAATGAACAAAAAGTTCTACCCGTCATCAGACATCATAAAATTTTTACCATTGTGTCATCACTCATCTTTGAAAGGGAAGAAAGTAAATCCAATTAGGAATTGGGGATGATTCTTTGAAATTAAAAACATGTTTTCTATTTCTTTCTACCAAAAATAATGTGTCAATACAGATCAAGAGTAGGAACAGGTGTAATTATAATTACAAATATTAAAAATAATAAATCCTATATATGAAATAAATATGGGACCCATTTAGAGAGCGAAAATAGAAGCATCAAGCAAGGTTGATATTCCTGCTACTATTAATAATCACAATTTATTGAAACGCCCTTATTTCTGGAACACGATTTACTTACCAAGCACTTTAATGTCACACAACAACACTCAAGTTCATAATTTTCCCGGATAGATGGGAATGGTTCATTCTCTATACCGTGCATTTTATGCAGAAATGGAAAAGTGAGACATCAGGAATGGAAGCATTTTTCACAAGGACAAAAGCCTGCCAGAAGTTCAACTAGCTTGGACTTTTCTGTCATTGGAGAACAGAATTTCTCTCAAGGGTCACAATCAAAGTTCTGCTGAAACTAACCATATTGAAAATGCCTTTCGACGTTTTGTACTTTTGTGACCATGTGAACAGAAAGATCAGTGTCAACTGAATGTTGGGACCTGTTTGGCCAAGCTGGGAGCACTGAGATTTTCTTTCTAAATATTTTTATCTCCTCTACTAAATAGAAGCTCTTAATATTACCTAGACGTCACTTGGCAGGGCTAGATTTAATAGAACCCAAGAAATGCCAACAGAGATCCATTTCAGTTAATCCCTAATTTGTTGCAATGAAAAAAAAAAGGAAGGCATCTTCTCTTTACTCAGGTCAGTATATTACGGTTTCACTAACTATTACTGCAACAACTCTCACATCGTCATAAACACACACAATCTCAAATGAACACTCACCACAAACACACAGGAAGAAGCAGATGCAGGGATAGGCAGTGAGATTAAATTTGCCTTTTTGCCTCTGAATCTTCAACTAGTCAGAAATGTCTGGCAAGTTCGCTACACTTCAGAGGAAACCATCCAGCTTCCAAATAAAGTTGCCTGTTACCTTATCTGAACAAAGTTGGGGCTCAAAGAATAATAATCTGCTCCAGGATATACAGTCAGTCAAAAATTAACATTATTTTCTGACATTTGAGTGCATTTCCCAAACCCATGGGACATGCCCCCCTTTATAATAATTTCCCAGAATTTCTTCATTTAAAATGCACGCAGGACAGGTGGCTTCACCCTCCACTTCTCTGATGATCTCAGAGAAATTAATTAAGTTGGCTGGGGGAAAGCCGTGGGAGACTGTCCTCCTCAGGAACATGTTTAATCAGACCCCGCTGCCTCTGAGTTAAGAGCGGCAGCCTCTGCGATACTCAAGGGGCTTCGCTTCCCTTGCCAAGCCCCGCCAGCCCAAACAGGGCCGTGGATAAACTCACCTGCCGTTCTTGGTCACGATCATTTCATTAGTGACTTCCTTGAACCTCTGCCAGAGAGGGGCATCCTCCAGGATGATCTGAAGTTGCTTCTCCGTAGGGTCGCCTTTTTCCCTCCCTGCCTGAAGCTCACTTTCCACCACATTGAGCAGGCGAGAGACGGTACCATCGCTGGTCTTCTGTGTGCCCAGCTCACTCATGGCCACAGGCCCCTCTCAAACTTTGCTGAGAAATGTTACCTACTTTGCCTGCTTCCACCTCTTTCCTCCTGTCACTTGCCTGCTTTTCAAATCCAGCTGGACATGCCTGGGGAGCTGGGGAAGAGACGCCCTGTCTCTTGCCTAAGCTCCTAGCATGACACCCCTGAAAGTCTCTAAATTATAACACCAACCTGTTAAGCTTCAGTTGGGGTGGGGGATGGAGGGAGGGGAGAGATGGGGAAGAAAAAGCCCTCTCTTAATTACTCATTGGATCAGGTGGGAGACAACCTGGCTTTCCCATTGGCTGCTGTGTATAGAGTAGACATTTAAGAAGAGTACTCCATCCAAATTATCAGGCTTTTATCTTGCCGTACCTGAAGAGGTCTAATCGGTGTATTGAGGACCATTTTCCTGTTAATTAAAATTGTTCTGGGCCCAGACTGCAACAATCAGGCAAATCATGTTTGTGTATAAATCATGGCATGTGGCACCTATAGGGAAAGAGGTCCTGGGGAGGATCGACAAACGTGATGCCAATACAGGTTTCCTGACCCAGTCGAGAACCTAAATCCATAAGCTATTCGCTAGCTCTGAATAGAACAGCATATATGGAAGGCCAAGGGCACCGTGCCAAGGAATATGACAACTGTGTCGCAGAATGAAGGAAGGTACTCTGTGCGCCACCTGCTCAAGGGTCAGAGATCAGGAGCAAAGCGCTAAGGACCTCTTTCTCCCAGGGTATCCCGTACTGTCATTGCTCTCCTGAGGAATCCTACACATTCACACCCTGCTCATCTCAAGTGTCCTCTTGTCTCTACAAGCAGACGAGCTCTGAACCTGGTTCCTCCTCCTAGAATCCACAGCCTAAGTATTTCTTCTCTCCAAACCCAGCCAGTGGGAGAAAAAAAAAATCATTTAGCATCATATTAATCTAAGGAAGCACTCTGCCCCCAGTGAGTGAAAATAAGCTTTTTACATTATTAGGCAGGACAATTTTAATCCCAAGTCCAGAAAGGCATTCTGGCTTTCCCCTTAGACGGTCCATGGCCTATCTGGCATTCTGGGGTGAATCCCCACTTTCCCTTGGGAGATAATACTAGTAGAAAACATTTCTTTTACCCATGACACATAGTACAACTGGGGAGGGGTGAAGGGCAGAGATAGCTCTACCTCCTCAACTCTGAGTAGATCCTGGGACTTTGTGAGTTTTTCTCTTGCTACAGCAGAAAGCTATAGAAGATACAAACAAAAGGAAAATAGTAGAACTGGCTCACTCTGCTGTACAGCAGAAACTAACACAACAGTGTAAGTCAACTATACTCCAACAAAGGAAATTTTTTTAAAAATGTATTTTCCCTTAAAAAAGGAAAATAAAAGCAAAAAGGTAAGATAAAGTCAGGGTGAGGATAATATACAAAATGCATTCAGTGCCTCCTAAGTGCCAAATACCAATGAAGCATCCAATGATGAATGAAGCAGAAATGGCCCTGCCTTCGTGGAATTAACAACCTGAGAGAGAAGATGAATGACATAAACAACAACTGAGTAATTACCAATAGTGATAAGTCTAGGAAGACTATGTAAAGGCGTGAGGTGGTGGAGAAAAGTGGGTGCAAAGCAATGTGGGGTCGTATGGACAGTCATCTCTGAGGAGGAGACATTTCAGCTGAGACCAAAAAGATGACAAGGATTTAGTCAGTAAAGAGTTGGGGGAAGAGTTCAGGCAGAGGAACCACAGGCAAGAAGCATGGCTTGGGCCATTTAGAGAAAAATGAGGGAGGCTGGCATGGCAAGAATATGGTGGTGAAGAGAGCAGAGCGAGATGTGCTTTAAGAGGGGCCTTATGAGCTCTAGGAGGGAGTTTAGATTTTATTCCATATGAGAAAGGAAACTACTGTATTAGTGTGTATTAAAGTGGGAAGATGGCATGTTTTGCTTTGTGGTTTTTGGTTTTTTTTTAATCTGGATGATTTATAGAGAATATAGTAAAAGGCAAGAGTTGAAGAGAAAAATTAGAGAGCTGTTATGGTGGTTCAGGCGAGAGATGGTGGTGGCTTAGCCTAGGGTGGTGGCTGTGGCCACAGAGACACGTGATTGGATTCTAGATACATCTTAGAAGTGGATATGGCCAAACCACATGAGGGACTGGATGTGGGGGGAGGGAGGGAGTGTCTGCGGTGAATGATTAGTAGATGGGAGGGCCATTTACTGAGATGGGGAAGGATGCAGGGAGAGGGGTTTACAGAGGTACTGCTTTAGTTTGGGAAAGAAAAATTTTCATTTGCACAGAATTAATATTGAGAAGATTGTGACAGTCTGAATAAGATGACCATGGCCTAATCCCCAGAACCTGTGAATATGTTACCTCACGTGATAAAAAGGAACTCTGCTACTCGACATCATATGTCCTCAGGAAAATGCAGGTTAAACCAATAATGAGTTAACACTACATGACTATTAGAATGACCAAAACCCCAAACACTGACAACACCAAACGCCGATGAGGATGCAGCACAATAGGAATTCTCACTCACCACTGGTGGGAATGCGAAATGGTACACCCGCTTCGAAAGACAGTTTGGTGGTTTCTTATGAAACTAAACATACTCTTACCACACGATCCAACAATCACACTCCATGGTATTTACTCAAATAAGTTCAAAACTTATGTCCACACAAAAACCTGCACACATGTTAACAGCAGCTTTATTTATAACTGCCAAAACTTGGAAGTTACCAAGAAGTCCTTCAGTAGGTGAACGAATTAATAAACTGTGGCACATATCCCAACAATGGAATATTATTCAGTGCTAAAAAGAAATGAGCTATCAAGCCACGAAAATACTTGGAGGAAATTTAAATGTATATTGCTAAGTGAAAAAAGCCAATCCAAAAAGGCTACATACTGTATAATTCCAACTATATGACCCTCTGGAAGAGGCAAAACTATGGAGACAATGAAAAGAACAGTGGTTGCCAGAGGTTGGGAGAAAGAGATGAATAGGCAGAGCACAGAGGAATTTTAGGGCAGTGAAAATACTCTGTATGATGTCACAATAATGAATACCTGTCATTATACATTTGTCCAAACCCATAGAATGTACAACACCAAGAATGTAAACAATGGACTTTGGGTGATGATAACATGTCAATGTAGGTTCATCAATGTGACAAACGTACCACTCTGGTGCAGGATATTGAGAGTGGAGGAGGCTATGCACGTATGGGGGTAGAAAGTATATGGGAAATCTCTGTACTTTCTGCTCAATTTTCCTGTGAACCTAAAACTGTTCTAAAAACTAAAATCTATTAAAGGGGCGGGGGGAGGAGGCTTTGCAGGTATGACTAAGTTAAAAATTTGAGATGGGGAGATTTTATCCTGGATTATCAGGGTAGGCTCAAGGTAATCACAAGGGTCTTTATAAGAAGGAGGAAAAAGGATCAGAGTCAGAAAGGATGTAGGCACAGAAGCAGAAGTCAGAGAGAAGAGAAGATAATGTGCTGCTGGCTTTGAAAACGGAGGAAGGGGTAACAAGCCCAGGAAGTTGTAAAAGATAAGGAAATGGATTCTCCCCTACAGTCTCCAGAAGAAACACCTGCCAACACCTGGATTTTAGTCCAGTGAAACTGATTTAAGATTCCTGAGCTCCAGAACTGTAAGGTGATAACTTTGTGTTGCTTTAAGCCACTAAGTTTATGGTAATCGTTACAGCAGCAATAAGAAACTAATAGAAAAACCACAAGACATCTAAGCAGAGATTTCAAGAAGGAACTGCTTAGAACTATGGCACAAGTGTGGCTCTGAGCTTCCTAGCAGCCCATGCAAAGTGGGGGAAATACAATCTGGCATACATTACACTGTGCTCCTAAACTAAAAACAAGCCATTTGCCCAAGAAAAATTTCTCCTATGAATCTTTAGAGAAAAACACTGTGTGATACAGAGCAGTGTTTTCTCAAACAATCCATAAACACCAGTAAGATGAGGATCCCTACCTTCAAAGACTGTAACAATCTAGAAGAGAGAAAAAGGCATATGCCCAGGGAATTCCAATACAGATATGTGTGAAGCGTACCAGTAAGGGAGAAAAGAAGGAAATAATACTATTTTTCTTATCAGTTATATCCAAATCAGTGTGCTGCTGAAAACTAGGTTAGCACATGAATATCTTCGACCACTGGGCCCAGTAAAGAATGGCCCTTGGAGAATAGCACAGGCAATGGCTCTGGGGTGAACCCCAAGAGTCACCTAGCAATAAAAGATGGTTTACATTCTCTTGACTTTTAATCTGACCTGAGTAGACAATGGCTTCAACTTTCCAGGCTATGTCTCCTCTAAGGTTTGTACTATATTAGATAGTTTAGATTGAACCATATGAAATGACTGTTATTCAACCTTTGTTTTATTTGAAAAAATAGCAATTTCATATGATTCAACTAATCAGATTTTAAACTAGTATAAAATGCTTTGACTGAGACAGCTATCTAATAATATCATTTTACTTAGATCATTGTTTTCTAGTTACTAAGTATCTTGCTATAGATAATTTTGAAAAATATAAGCAAGTAAAGAAAAACTACCGGGCTTCCCTGGTGGCGCAGTGGTTGAGAGTCCGCCTGCCGATGCAGGGGACACGGGATCGTGCCCGGGTATGGGAGGATCCCACATGCCGCGGAGCGGCTGGGCCTGTGAGCCACGGCCACTGAGCCTGTGCGTCCGGAGCCTGTGCTCCGCAACGGGAGAGGCCACAACAGTGAGAGGCCCACGTACCGCAAAAAAAAAAGAAAAAGAAAAACTACCCATAATCGCAACACCCAGAGATGACCTCTGCTAACAAGTTTGGTGTAGATATTTTTTATTTACAATATATGCATACTTTTTCCTTTAAAAATGGAATTTTTAAATGCTGCTGAGTAGGTATGGCAGATTGAACACATTCTTTTCTATCTGCTCTCCAAACAGCTCTAAAATGGTACTAAGGTAAAATGAAATGTAAACCCACAAAGTTGAGGAGTACAAGAGAGGAAACAACAGCAGATAAGAGATGTCAACAAAATTTTGGAAACTGACAAAACAAACGACTGAGTGGTAACTGACGAGGCAGATCAGAGAAAGTTGAAATCTAAGTTTCAAGGTGAAGAAGCCAATAAGAAGCAAGCCAGTTGTGCCACAAAACTCTGAACTATCTCAGGGATTTAATGAATCATCTACTTCCGAAAGGAAGAGTGGGCAGGTAGTTCTGGCTAGGACCAAATAGGAAAATTTCTTGAAATTTTATTTAAGAAACGGTTAACTTTTGAGATCTTTACCCCTCAGCCAGGCAATTGGGCCTACCCATCGCAGCAGAAAACAAGAGAATGACTTTCAGAAGAGAGGGGATTTGAGAGGATTTGTACTCAAAGACAGCAGTCGCTGGTGGGGGTAGTGGTGAGGAACATACTGAAAACAGAGTATTATGATACACTCCTTAGGTAATAGACTTGGTGATTCCTCAATGCAATGACCCATCCCCAATGATCACCAACCCCAATCAAATGGGAAAAGCCAAACTTTGTAAAACTCTGCCCATGCACATAGGCATTCCATTGGCATTTACAGGCACACCTCAGAGATATTGTGGGTTCAGTTCTAAACCACCACAACGAAGCGAGTATTACAATAAAGAGAGTCACATAAATTTTTTTGGTTTCCCAGTGCATATAAAAGTTATGTTTACACTATACTGTAGTCTATTAAGTGTGCAATAGCATTATGTCTAAAAAACAATGTACATACTTTAATTAAAAAATCTTTATTGCTAAAAATGCTTTATTGCTAAAAAAATACTTTATTGCTAAAAAATGCTAACCATCAGAAAATGCTAGCCTTCACGGACTTGCCTGGTCGTCCAGTGGCTAAGACTCCACGTTCCCAATGCAGGGGGCCCGGGCTTGATCCCTCATCAGAGAACTAGGTCCCACATGCTGCAACTAAGGGTTCACATGCCACAACTAAAAGATCCCACATGCCGCAACTAAGACCTGGAGCAGCCAAATAAATATTTTTTTTTTAAAAAAAGAGTGGGGGCTTCCCTGGTGGCGCAGTGGTTGAGAGTCCGCCTGCCGAAGCAGGGGACACGGGTTCGTGCCCCGGTCCGGGAGATCCCACATGCCGCGGAGCGGCTGGGCCCGTGAGCCATGGCCGCTGAGCCTGCGCGTCCGGAGCCTGTGCTCCGCAACGGGAGAGGCCACGACAGTGAGAGGCCCACGTACCGAAAAAAAAAGAGTGAATTTAGAAAATGCTAGCCTTCAGAAAGTTATAATCTTTTTGCAATAGTTACATCACACAGATCACAACAAATATAATAATAATGAAAAAGCTTGAAATATGGTGAGAATTACTAAAATGTAACACAGAAACATGAAATGAGCAAACACTTTTGGAAAAATGGCACTGATAGACTTGCTCGACACAGGGTTGCCACAAACCTTCGATTTGTAAAAAGAACCCACTATCTGTGAAGTGCAATAAACCAGGTATGCCTGCATGGGCCTCAGCCTTAAATATGACAGTAAGAGACCATCAGACATCAGATGCGGAAGTCAGAGACCAAAGCAATAAATAAATAAATTTAAAAAGGAATTCTGAGTAAACAGAGACCATGCAGGGAGCAAAATATAACAAAAGAAAACTATAACTATTTTCCAGTTAAACATAAAAGAAAATCTTGCATTCATGAAATAAGACAAAGAGGAAGGAAGGAAGGAAGGAAGAAAGGAAGGAAGGAAGGGAGGGAGGGAGGGAGGGAGGAAGGAAGGGAGGAAGGGAGAAAGGAAGGAAGGAAGGAAGGGAGGGAGGG
Organism: Grampus griseus; assembly: GCF_964374135.1. Taxonomy (NCBI): domain Eukaryota; kingdom Metazoa; phylum Chordata; class Mammalia; order Artiodactyla; family Delphinidae; genus Grampus; species Grampus griseus. The sequence continues at coordinate 50,836,827 of NC_139017.1, read as the reverse complement.
AGGGAGGGAGGAATTGTGGAGGACAGGAGAGAAGGAAGGAAGGAAGAGAAAAGGAGTCAGAAAGGAAGGGAAGGAAGAACTGGAGGACAAAATAGAGCTCTTGAAAATTAAAGACATCAAAACATGAATTTAAAATTCAATAAGAGCTTGGAAGATAGAGTTGATGAAATCTCTAAGAAAGTAAAACAAAGTGACAATGAGTTCCAAAAAGAAAGAACAGAGAAGACAAAGGGGCAGAAATTCTCCAATAAATAATACAGAAAAAGTTCCCAGAATTGAAGAACATAGGTTTCCAGAATGAAAAGTCCATGGAGGGCCCAGCACAATGAATAAAATATATATCTGCTCCAAAACACATACATCATTATGAAACTTTAAACACTGGTGATAACGAGAAAAAAAACATAAAAACCTTTTAGAGAAAAAAAACAGGTCATATACAATAAATCATAAATTATAATGCCATCAGCCTTCTCAATAACAACCTGAAAGCTACAAGAAAATTAATTAATGCTCTCAGAATTGTGATGGAAAATTATTATTCATTCAGAATTCTATACCCATTCAAACTATCCAGTGTGAGACTAGAATAAATACATTTTCAGACCTACAAGGTATCAAAAATTTTACAATACTTCCCATGCCCTTTTGCTCAGAAGTTGCTAGGTAACTTCTTTTAAGTGTTCACCTGATGAGGCCAGACCCACCTAAGATGATCTTCCTTATATTAACTTAGAGTAAGCTGATTAGGATTCTTAATTACATATGCAAAGTCCTTTTTGCCATATAATTAGCATAATCACAGAAGTGATGTCTCCTCATATTTAGAGGTCCTTCCAACACCCAAGGGGCGGGGATTACACAGGGCATGTCCACCAGGGAGCCATCTTCGAATTCTGCCTAGCAGAATATATTAAAAACAAACAAGCAAGAAAACAAATGAAATAAACTGAAGCAACTATGAACTACAAGGGAAAAAACAAGTTGTCCAAGAAAGGAAACGTAATCACAGTATATAACAGCTCAGCTGGAACCAAAATTGTAAAAAAGTAAATATTAAATGTTGATTTAGTAGAATGATGACAGTTGAATGATGAGAAGGGGAAGCTTGTATTGTGAGAGGAAGGGGATGCTAAATTCTCATCTTCTATGGTAGGAAGACAGTAAATATTGCCTAAAATTGAAAAATCAAGAAAGAGCAGTACAAATACGATGTTTAAAAATCTGGAGATAAATGGCTGAAGAAATAGTAAAAAGAAAGGAAAGTGACTACTTTTGGAGAGAGGGACAGATGAATGCTGGGTTTTTCCTTAAAATAAGTTTTTAAACATATGAGTAAATAAAATACTAATAAGATTTATTATTTTTAACAATGTATAAAGAATATTTTCCCATATCATCAAATAACTTCCTACATTGTTATTTTAATGCTTGCAACTTATTCCATCTTATGAATGGGTCATGTTTTATCTAAGCAATCTTTTATACTTACATATATGCTGTTTCTCCATTTTTTATCATTTTAAATAATTAGATAAGAATTCTGGACAACAAATATTTGGGAAAACATAATGATTGTTTTCTTACACATTCTAAAATTACACATGTAATTTTAGAAGCAGCGCTAATTGACAAGAACAAAATATGCTAACTATGTTATATGCATTATCTTATTTAATCCTTATAACAAGTCTATAAGGTAAGTGCTATAATTATATCCATTTTTTAGGTGAGAAAAGTTGAAACTCAGAGTGGTGAAGTAACTTGTCCATGGGCATCTAGACAATGAGTAATAAGGCCAGTATCTGAGCCTAAGGATAGTTTATTCTCTTAACCGTTACATTATACTGATTATTTACTATAGACCAGGCACTGTATTATGTGTTATATGAGTGACCTCATATAATATTCATAACCTTGTAAAGAATCATTGCCATCCCCTTTTTTTAAAATGAGGAGGGCACTCCAGCTCTGAGAGATTATATATGCTGCCCATGTCACATAACAAGTAAATGGTAAATTCATTTCAGTCTGGGTCATTCTCGTTCTGAAGGCTGAGTACCAATTTATAGTCCAAATAGATAGACTTTATTTTAACCCATCTATCTCCAGGAATTTATTCATTCAGCAACTTAATGATGAAATCAGGAGATCCTAATCATCTCCATATTATAGTAGATGAAAAAACTAGGTAAAGAAGGAAAAATGATTTGTCCAATAAGACGTGAACCAGGGAAAGAGTTAGAAAAGAAATGACCCTCCCACCCCCAGTGAATCTCCACCTGAGTACACAGCATCCCAGTGCATAAACAAGTGCACTTTTAGGGATCAAGGAATACCTCATGGGTGGTCCTCTATCCCCTTGCTAGGCTGGACAGTTAACAGGAAACTAGCAGGTGGGAATCTTCAACCCACCTTCCTCTTGCTCCACTGAACATCCTTCAATCACAGAAATTTTTTTCTACATTAGATAATGGGCTGCCATGGAAATTTTTGTTTGTTTTTTAAAGAAAAGGTGGGAAGGTGTTCTCATATTTTAAGAATAGATATATAAACTTTAAATATACATTTCAAAATCCTTGGACTAAATGATGCCAAAGGTGTTTCCCAGCTCTAGCAATCTAGCATTCCCTCTGATATATATTGGTGGTACTACTATAACTGTTGTTATTTTACGTACTAGCAAAGGACCTTTTTTTTTTTTTTTTTGGCTGCGTTGGGTCTTCGTTGCTGCATGTGGGTGTTCTCTAGTTGCAGCAAGCCAATTATTTTACATATTAAAAAAAAAGCTCAAAACCCCTCTTGGAAGTCTTCTCTTCCTCAGATATAATATGCTATTCCAGCTTTCCATAACAGTGAGTTGCCACTTTCTGAATTATTTTCTAAAAGCCTCACATGTGGGTCCCTGGCATATTTTATAAGTAGGGGGTCTGGTCAAGCTTCTTAGAAAACAAATCACTCGTTTTTTTTCTCTCTTCAGGTGTCTTTACAGCACGATGCCTACCTGTAGAGTTAAATCTTAGACAATATGTGATTCGGTATCATATCTTTGATAGTTTAAAATAGAGCTTCATATCTACATGTTAAGATTAAATCACTAAATTGTTTTGCCTCCAATATCATAAGCTCTTACTACTTTTAACCATAAAGTCAAGTAGCTAGCATATAGTAGGTCCTTTATAATTAGTGATTGATTTATTGTTTAATATGTCAGATGCAATGAAGTAAAAATTCATGTTTATTAAGAAAAAACCATTGTGTTTATTTAATGACATACTTTTAGAGGCATCATAACATATTTTTATTAAAGTATAGTTGATTTACAATATTATATTAGTTTCAGGTGTACAGCATAGTGATTCAGTATTTTTACAGATTATACTCCATTAAGAGTTATCAAGATAATGGCTATATTCCACTATGCTATACAACGTATCTTTGTTGCTTATCTATTTTATACATAGTAGTTTGTATTTCTTAATTCCATACCCATAACATGCCCCTCCCCCCTTCCCTCTCCGCATTGGTAACAAATAGTTTGTTTTTTATATCTGTAAGTCTGTTTCTGTTTTGCTATATACATTCATTTCTATTATTTTTTAGATTCCACATACAAATTATATCATACAGCATTTGTCATTCTCTGATTTATTTCACTAGTATAATATTCTCTAGGTCCATCCACATTGCTGCAAATGTCAGAATTTCATTCTTTTTATGGCTGAGTAATATTCCATTGTATATATATATATATATATGTATATATATATATATATATATATATATCTTCTTTATCCATTCATCTGTTGATGGACACTTGGGTTGCTTCCATATCTTGGCAATTATAAATAGTGACGCTATGAATGTTGAGGTGCATATATCTTTTCAAATTAGCATTTCCTTTTGTTTTGGATATATCCCAGGATGGGATTGCTGGATCACATGGTAGTTCTATTTTCAGTTTTTTGAGGAACTCCCATACTGTTTTCCATAATGGCTGCACCAATTTATATTCCGACCAATAGTGTATGAGGGTTCCCTTTTCTCCACATCCTTGCCAACATTATTTGGAGGCTTTTTCACAATAGCCATTCTGACAGGTGTGAGGTGATCTCTCCTTGTTTTGATTTGCTTTACTCTGATGAGTCACAATCTTGAGCATCTTTTCATGTGCCTATTAGCCATGTGTATGTCTTCTTTGGAAAAATGTCTACTCAGATCTTCTGCCCATTTTTTTTTTGATTGGGTAATTTTTTTGATGTTGTATTACATGAGCTGTTTATATATTTTGGATATTAACCCCTTGTCAGTCACATCATTTGCAAATATTTTCTCCAGTTCCGCAGGTTGTCTTTTTCTTTTGTTGATGGCTTCCTTGGACATGCAAAAGCTTTTAAGTTTAATTAGGTCCCATTTGTTTATTTTGCTTTTATTTATTTTGCCTTGGAGACAGATTGCAAAAAATATTGCTATGATTTATGTCAAAGAGTGTTTGTTCTATGTTCTCTTCTAGGAGTTTTATGATTTCAGGTCTTACATTTAGGTCTTTAATCCATTTGGAGTTTATTTTTGCATATGGTGTGAAGAAATATTCTAATCTCATTGTTTTACATGTAGGTATCTAATTTTCCCAGCACCATTTATTGAAGAGACTGCCTTTTCTCCATTCTTGCCTCCTTTGTCAGAGATTAATTGACCATAGGTACATGGGTTTATTTCTGGGTTCTCTATTCTGTTCCATTGATCTATGTGTCTGCTTTGGCTCCAGTACCATGCTGTTTTGATTACTGTAGCTTTGTAGTATAGTCTGAAGTGTGGGAGGGTTATAACTCCTTTTGTGTGTGGGGGTGGGGTTCGTATGAATTTTAGGATTATTTGTTCTACTTCCGTGAAAGATGTCATGGGTATTTTGATAGCAATTGCTTTGGATAGTATAGCCATTTTAACAATATTAATTTTTCCAATCAAAAAGCCTGAGACATCTTTTCATTTCTCTGCATCATCTTCAATTTCATCAATTTTTTTATAGTTTTTAGAATATAGGTCTTTTACCTCCTTGGTTAAATTTATTCCTAGGTATTTTATTGTTTTGATGTGGTTTTAAATGCGATTTTTTTCTTTACATTCTCTTTCTGATAGTTCATTACTAGTGTACAGAAAAGCAACAGATTTCTGTATATTAATCCTGTATCCTGAAACTTTGCTGAATTCATTTATTCTAATAGTTTTGGGGTGGAGACTTTAGGGTTTTCTATATAAAGTATTAAGTCATCTGTGAGTAGTGACAGTTCTACTTCTTCCTTTCTAATTTGGATGCCTTTTCTTTTTCTTGGCTGACTGCTGTAGCTAGGACTTCCAATACTATGTTAAATTGGTGAGAGTAGGCGTCCTTGTCTCATTCCTGAATTTAGAGGAAAGCCTTTCAGCTTTTCACCATTGAGAATGATGTTAGCTGTGGGTTTGTCATAAATGGTCTTTATTATGTTAAGATATGTTCCTTCCATACTCACTTTCTGGAAAGATTCTATCATGGATGTTGAATCTTGTCACATGCTTTTTCTGCATCTATTGAAATGATCATATGATCTTTATTCTTCCTTTTATTAATGTGGTGTATCATATTGATTGATTTGTGAATGAACCATCCTTGTGTCCCTGGAATAAATTCAACTTGATCATGGCATATGATCCTTTTTATATATTGCTGGATTTGGTTTGCTAATATTTTGTTGAGGATTTTTGCACCTATATTCATCAAAGATATCTTTTTGTAGCATCTTTGTCTGGTTTTGGTATCATGGTATTGGTGGTCTCACAGAACGAATTTGGGAGTGTTCCCTCCTTTTCAATTTTTTGGAATAGTTTGAGAAGGACAGGTATTAGTTCTCCTTTATATATTTGGTATTATTCCCCTGTGAAACCATCCAGTCCTGAAATTTTGTTTGCTGGGAGCTTTTATTACAAATTCAATTTTACTACTAGCGATTGGTCTGTTCAAATTGTCTGTTTCTTCTTGACTCAGTTTTGGAAGGTTGTATATGTTCAAACAATAACAAGGAGTCAAGCCTGTGGAATATTAGACTAGAGAGGAAATGATAAATGGCTTTGGATACTCAGTATTTCCCACAAGGAAACAATTTTAGGTGGCACGCGGCCTAACACTGATTATTATAGTAGTTACAGCAGAGAACTGTAAGTAGCATGTGAAACCCATGCCTTTAAGGATAGTATTTCCGAGGACAAGTAAAAAGTAAAACTAAAAGGAGAGATGTGGTTTAAATTAAAATAATAATAAAGCAATAGTGAAGGTAAAATTTGAACATCACAAAGATGGTAAGAAGATGATTGAAGATTAGCAAAAGCAGCTATAGGTGATTAGGAGCCACTGTGTAACTTTAAGCAAGTAGACAACCTGAGGAGATTGACACTTTAGGAAGAGTGCTTTGGTGGCAGTGTGGAAGCTGGACAGAAAAGTGATGGGATTGCAGGCAGGCAGGGAGAATGCTGCAGAAACCCTCAAGAGGGGTGGTGAAGGAGAACAAGGCAGGTGCAATGGAAAAGGAGAAGATGCAGTAGATGCGAGAGCTATTTAGGAGGTAGAAGGCATATGCAATGATATCAAGCATCTGGCTGGATGACTGGGCAGACCATAGGACCATTCTCAAATAGAGAAAACACAGAGGAGACGAGTTGGGAGGAATGGCATTCCACATTCACCAGGAGCTGGGGCATTAACTTCCAAGAACAGCCAGTAGCTCACAGGCTGTCTGTGAACACACCCTTAGACACCACTTGAATATTCGGAACTGGGAACTTGAGAAAGCAGATGCCCAGTTCTGTGACCTCTGGTGCTGAATGCTGCTAAACGGATTAAGGGGGCTAAATGTTCCTCTTCTTCCTGATGACTTAATGGAGTTATACCCCACAGGCCCAGCAGCTGCCCTGCTGGAGGTGGGGGGCTACTAATTAAGGTGTGCAGTCTAGCTGATACCTGATAGCACTGCTGTGTCCTCTGGCACACGGCAGCCCATGTCTCAGACTTAAAGGGCAGAAATTGAATGCCACGCAACCTGAGCTCATGAGCTTGAGCTCCCCTGAACAGTGTCCACATCCCTGGCCATACACCAGGCAGAATTCATGTCTGCACATTCAGTCCTTGCTGCGTGCAGAAACCTAACACCTTTCTCCACCCACCTACAGTGCCACCAGGAAATTAACACTCACCCAGGTACTGGGTCATAATTAAACTGAACAAAAAGACAGCTGCTCCTACCTTTCTTTTTTAATCACCAACATGCAGCCCTAGGGATTACTAGCTTTGGGGTGATTTAGGGAGGATTACTCTTTCATTAGTGTCTGGGGTCAGTTCCAAATCAACGTCACAAGAGCTTTTTAAGATACCCTCCCATGCCAACAGCTCATCCCTTTTCCACGTCTGAAAGGTTAGATTTTACAAAGCCACTGGCAATCTATTTGTCAGATCCCCAAATATCTGTGATTTTTCACCAGAAACCTCACTCAAAAATTAATTTGGCCCTGAGTTTCTAGGTGGCAAATGGCAAGTTGGAGCCCACGATCATAAACACAATTTGGGTTGCTTTTCACTGTATGCTTAGTCATCTACCACTTTTGTGACAATTCATAAGATTTGGTTGGATTTTCCTGCATTTTTCCATCAGCTCAGAATTTTTACTTTTCAGATGGATTTTGCATTACCTACAAATTTCTCAATTTCACCTGTAATTCCTCTGGAGGAATATTTATGAAAATGTTGAAATAGAAGCAACCTCAAGTTTGATCCTCAATGGACCTCACGGTTTGACACATTCCTTTATTTCTTACTTTAATCCCCCAATCCCATGATAATTGAGTAAAGTTTTACTTGCTTGTTTAGAAAATAAGACATTTCTATGTAGAAACTTATTAGTGATTTTTGGAGATATTGCCCATTGGTTGATTGGCTTATCTACCTTAAATCAAGTTCTCTGATGTTCTTCCTAGAGGCCAACATTCTTCCCTCCTTCCTAAGTTAGCTTTAGGATAAACATAACTCCAGAAAACAGAATCATGAGCTCCATGAAATAATTCAGATGAAAATAAATTGAAAGATTTTTATTAATTACCCACTATGAATATACATGTCTAATGAGAATTTTTAAAATTATATATATATATATGAATAACCAAAAGACAAGTTTTTAAAAAATGTACAGCTCAAGCGTTTTACCTAAATTACTAAATATTATAGTATCTTCTAATACTAAATCCCCAAACAAAAAATTTCTAAGGCCCAACAAACTACTCTTTTTATGAGGAAGACAGGAAGAATGAAAACAAATTTTACCCTGCATATATAGACATATTCACAACACAATTTTTTTCTTTTGCATTCAGCTTTGATATAACTCGAGAAAAGATGCCAAATAAAAAAAGAAAATGTGAAAGCTGAACAAAAAATGCAAAGAAAATAAAAAAGGCAGGGAAGGAGGCTAAATAAGGTCATTACTCTTATTAGTCAAAAGCTTAAACATCATAAAAAGCATGAAAAGGCCATTTGTGACTATGATAGAGGGCATCGCAAAAGTTGATAGGAGGGCATTTTTGCTTCCATTAATAGCAAGCCAAATAATCTGAACCAACCCTCATCCTGAGAACAAACAGAAAATCTGGACAAAATATAATTATCTACTTGAAAGCATCAGAGATGCAACGAAGTGGTGAGGAATTATAAAGTCAGGATAGGGAAGAAGACAGAGTCTGGGGAAGTGATCTGGGTGTTTGGGGTGCTTTTTCTGGGAAGGTTTTGATGATTCCAAAAGAAGAGACTAAGGGTCTAGCAAGCACTTCTGAAGGCTTCCTGAATCTTGGTAGGGGCAAGGAGACTAGGACATAAGGAGGGGAACAAGTGATGGATCCTCCTTATCTTTGGGTTTGGCCTTGAAGAGCTGTGCACCAGGAGAGAGAGTAAACCAGGAGTAACTTAGCTACCAATCACCTTGAAATTACCCTCAGTGCTGGTACTTCCAACCACTTGCCAGAAGTAAATATAAATTATCTATGGAAGATTCTAGGCTTCAAATTATTCCAACATAGCTTTCTGCAAATGCAACACCTAGCACAAAATAAAAATAGGTAGGGGCTTCCCTGGTAGCACAGTGGTTAAGAATCCACCTGCCAATGCAGGGGACACAGGTTCAAGCCCTGGTCCGGGAAGATCCCACATGCCGCGGAGCAACTAAGCCCATGCGCCACAACTACCGAGCCTGTGCTCTGAAGCCCGCGTGCCACAACTACTGAAGCCCGCGTGCCTGGAACCCATGCTCGGCAACAAGAGAAGTCACCACAATGAGAAGCCCATGCACCGCAACAAAGAGTAGCCCCTGGTCACCGCAACTAGAGAAAGCCCGCGTGCAGCAACAAACCCAACGCAGCCAAAAACAAGTAAATAAAATAAATAAATTTATTTAAAAAAAAATAGGCAGGTAAACAAGGGAACGAGACACGATGAATGAAAACCAGAAAAACCAAAAGACACTATAAACAGAACTATTGGGGCCTTCAGAAAATGGATTTAACAGACACATGCTGACCATTTTCAGGGAGATAAAAGATAGTATAGGGATCTTTCAGCAGAAAACTGGAAACTATTTTTTAAAGTACTAAATGAAAACTCTAAAACTAAAAACACAACTGAAATTAAGAATTCAATGTGGATAGGTTCAACGTTATATAAGACACAGCTGAAGAGCAAATGAACTGGAAGAAGCCAGAAGATAATACCTAGAATTAAATGTAAAGAAATTAAAGAACTAAAGCACACAGAAAATAGGGTAAGAGATATAAAGTATCAAGTGAGACTGTCTATCATATTAATTAGAGTCCCAAAAGGAGAGGAGAAAACTAATGTAAGAGATAACAGCTAAGACCTCTCCAAAACTAATGGAAGACACTGAGGTAAAGGTTCATGAAGCCCTAAAAATTCTAAAAAGATAATAAAAAGAAATGGACGTTTAATTACATCACAGTAAAATACTGAGTACAAAGAGCCAGGTGGGAAAAAATAGATTGCTTTCAAAGATGCACCAACTATCATAAAACTGATTTCTTAACAGAAACAATGAAAGTAAAAGATGATGAAAATGCTGAGAAAGTGGCAGAGTAGAAAGCACCAGGAATCTGTCTCCTCACCTAGACAATAACTGGACTGGCTGAATCTATCTGATATAACTATTTTGGAACTCTGGGGTCTGTGGAAGGCTTGCAACTTTGAGGAGAAGGCTTGGACAATAAATTGTGGTTGATTTTAGTCAATTTCAGCTCTTACACAGTAATGGCTACCCATCACCCATCTCCAGCCACCTGGAAGGCAGCTAGGCAGTGTTCCTGGAACAGCCTGCACAGAGCTTATGGGAGCTAGGGTGGTAAAAAGGATTCAAAGGTGGATTTAAGCAGGTAGAAGAAAGAATCAGTGGATTTAAATATAAGACAATGGAAATTATCAATGCTGGGAAACAAAGAAAAAAAGATTGAAGAAAAGCGAACACAGTCTAAGGAACCTTTCCAATACCAGCAAATACACCGACATATGCATTGTGGGTATCCCAGAAGGAACAGAGAGAAAGGGAAAGAGAAAATATTTGAAAAAATAATGGCTGAGAACTTCCCAAATTTCATGAAATACATGATTATAAACATCCAAGAAGCCTAACAAACTCCAAGTAAAGTGAATTCAAAGAAACCCACACCAAACTTTCAAAAGCCAAAAACAAAGAGCAAATATTGAAAGCAGCAAGAGAGAAGCTAATCATCACATACAGGGTATCCTCAATAATATCCTCAATGAGATTTCTTATCAGAAACTTTGAAGGCCAGAAGACAGTAGGCCGATATATTCAAAGTGCTAAATGAAAAAAACTACCAGCCAAGAGTCATATTCAGCAAAACTGTCCTTCAAAAGTGAGGAATAAATCAAAACACCTAGAGATAAACAAAAGCTGAGGGAGTTCATGACTACTAGACCTGCCCCACAAAAAATGCTCAAGAGAGTCCTGCAAGGTGGCATGAAAAGATACTAAACAATACCTCAAAGCCATATGGAAGAACAAAGATCTCAATAAAGGTAAATACCTAGGCAATTATGAAAACTAGTTTTATTGTAACAATGGTTTATAATTGTATTTTTGTTTTCTACACGATTTTAGAGACTAATACATTTAAAGAAAAAAAGCAATTATTAGTCTAAGAGCTTGTATTATTATAACTTTGGTTTGTAACTCCAAATTTTGTTTTCTACAGAACTTAGGAGACTAATGCATTTAAAAGAATTCTTAGTTTATATTTTCAGGCACACAATGTATAACGGTGTAATTTTATGGCATCAGCAGCCAAAAGAGGTGACAACAAGAGCTGTAAAGGAACATAGTTTTTACATGTTACTGAAGATAAGCTGCTATACATTCAACTTAGGATGTTAAACATAATTCCCAAGGTAAACACAAAGAAAATAGCTATAGAAAAGCACCAAAGGAAACTGTGAAGGTTTTTAAATAATTCACCACTAAAAAATCAACTAAACACAAAAGACAAAAATGAGGGGCAAAAAAGTTGTAGGGCATATAGAAAACAAATAACACAATGACAAAAATAAGTTCCTCCTGATCAGTAATTACTTTAAATGTAAATAGATTAAACTCTCCAATCAAAAGACAAAAACTGGGGCTTCCCTGGTGGCACAGTAGTTGAGAGTCCGCCTACCGATGCAGGAGACATGGGTTCGTGCCCTGGTCCGAGAAGATCCCACATGCCGCAGAGTGGCTAGGCCCGTGAGCCATGGCCACTGAGCCTGCGTGTCTGGAGCCTGTGCTCCACAACGGGAGAGACCACAACAGTGAGAGGTCCGTGTACGGCAAAAAAAAAAAAAAAAAAAAAAAAAGACAAAACTTGGCAGAATGGGTAAACAAACATGGTCCAACTACATACTGTCTACAAGAGACTCACTTGAGAGCCAAAGACAAACAGGTCGAAAGTAAAAGGATGGAAAAAGATATTTCATGCAAATGGTAATAAAAAGAGAGGAGGAATGGCTATACTTATATCAGACAAAACAGACTTTAAGCAAAAAAGTTTACAAAAGACAAAGAAGTACATTATATATTAATGAAAGTTTCAATACAGCAAGAGATATAACTATTATAAACATTTATGCACACAATGACAGAACATCGAAATATACGAAGCAAAAACTGACAGAACTGAAGGGAGGAACAGGCAGTTCTGTTATAGTTGCAGACTTGAATACCCCACTTACAATAATGAATGGAACAACCAGACAGAAAGTAAGGAAACAGATGACTTAACACAATAAACAAATGAGATTTAATAGACATACAGAACACTCCAACCAACAACAGCTTAAACATTCTTCTCAAATGCACATGAGACATTTTCCAAGATAGCCCATATGTTAGGCCACGAATTAAGTCTCAGTAGATTTTAAAAGATACATATATCATACAGAACATCTTCTCCGACCACAAAGGAATTAAGTTAAAAATGAATAACATAAAGAATACTGGAAAATTCACAAAATTATGGAAATTAAACAACACACTGTTAAACAACCAATGAATTAAAGAAGAAATCACAAGGGAAATTAGAAAATATTTAGAGATGAATGAAAATGAAAACACAACATACCAAAATTTATGAGATGCAGCAAAGGCAGTCCTGGGGGAAATTTACAGCTATAAATGCTTACATTAAGAAACAAGAAACAGTACTTCCCTGGTGGTCTAGTGGTTAAGAATCTGCCTTCCAATGCAAGGGACACAGGTTCTATCCCTGGTTGGGGAACTAAGATCCCACATGCCGCAGGGCAACTAAGCCCGCACGCCACAATTACTGAGCCTGCACGCCACAACTTCAGAGCCCACGTGTCACAACTACAGAGCCCACACGCTCTGGAGCCTGTGTGCCACAACTACAGAGCCTGAACACCACAACTAGAGACAGCCTGTGCACCACAACTACTAAACCCACGTGCTCTGGAGCTCACGCGCCACAACTACAGAGTCCGCTCACCACAACTACAGAGCCTGTGTGCCACAACTAGAGAGAAGCCCACATGCCACAATGAAGAGCCCACACACAGCAACGAAAGATCCCGCATGTTGCAACTAAGACCCAACGCAGCCAAAAATGAAAGGAAGGAAGGGAGGGAGGGAGGGATGGAGGGACAGAGGAAGGAAGGAAGGAAGGAAGGAAGGAAGGAAGGATGAAAGAAAGATCTAAAACCAACAACCTAACTTTACAACTTAAGGAACTAGGGAAAAAAAGAACTAAACCCAAAGCTAGTAGTAGAAAAATACTAATAATAAATGTTAGAGCAGAGATAAATAAAATAGGGAATAGAAAAAAATCAATTAAACAAAACAGATCAACAAGATCTATGAAAAAAAGAGCAACAAAAAGATCAACAACAAAAAAAGATCAATAAGATCAACAAACCTTTAGCCAAATGAACTAAGAAAACACGAGAGACAACAGGAATTACTGAAATCAGATATGAAAGTGGGGGCATTACTACCAATCCTACAGAAATAAAAAGGACAAGAGAGTTCTATGAACAATTATATGCCAAATAGTCAGATAACCTAGTTTTAAATGGACAAATTTCTAGACACACAACGTTTGGTAGTCCTTTACCAAGACTAAATTACAAAGAAATAGAAAATCTGAATAGACCTATAACTAGTAAGGAGGTTGAATCAGTAATCAAAAATATCTCCACAAAGAAAAGCCCTGGACATGATAGATTCACTGGAATTCTACCAAACATTTAAAGAAAAACTAATCCTTCACAAACTTTTCCAAAAATTGAAGAGGGAAGACTTCCTAACTCATTCTATGAGAACAAAGAAACCATTAAAAAAAACTAGAGGCCAATATCCCTTATGAACATTGATGCAAAAATCCACCCCCCCAAAAAGAAAAAACCAGCAAACTGAACTCAGCATGATATTGAAACACACACACACACACACACACACACACACACACACACACACACAGGAATACTATTCAGCCATAAAAAAGGAAACCCTGCCATTTATGACAACATGGTTGACCTTGAGGACATTATGCTAAGTGAAGTAAGTCAGACAGAGAAAGACAAATACCGTATTATCTCACTTATAAGTGGAATCTTAAAAGACAAACAAACAACAACAACAAATAAAACCTCACAGAAAAAGAGATCAGATTTGGAGTTAACAGAGATAGCGGTTGGGAGGTATGAAAACTGGATGAATGTGGGTAGAAGTTACAAATTTCCAGTTATAAGATAAATAAGTGTTGGGGATGTAATGTACAACATGATAACTATAGTTAACACTGCTGTATTGGTGTATCTGAAAGTTGTTAAGAGAGTAAATCCTAAAAGTTCTCATCACAAAGGAAAAAATATATTTTTCTTCCTTTGATTTTTTTTTTTGGATCTAAATGAGATGATACATGTTAACTCTACTTATTGTGGCAATTAATTCAAGATGTATATAAGTCAAGTCATTATGCTATATGCCTTAAACTTATACAGTACTGTTATGTCAATTGTATCTCAACAAAACTGAAAGAAAAAAACTCTGAAGAAAACCAAGGAAGTGACACTATAAAATCAGGATACTGGTCACCTTTGTGAAGGAGGAATACAAGAAGCAATAACTGGAAGGAAGCATAAGGGAACTTTGAGATGCTAACAACATTCTATTCCTTGACCTGGGTGGTGGTTATACAATCATTTCGTAATAATTCATTGAGCTATACATTTTTGTTTGTTTCATATTTTATTTTGTTTCTCTATGCATATTTTATTTTTTAATGTTTTAAATAAATTATAAAAAAGCTGGTTGAATGGATAGTTAAATTCAAATTATAATTAACACATCTCTCTCAGTAACTTATAGAAGTAGACAAAATCAGTAAGGTTAGAACGTAAACAGTACTATCAACCAATCTGATCTAAACTGATAGCTATACAGCACTCCACACAGCCACTGCTTAATATACATGCTTTTCAAATATACAAGGAACTTCCATCAAGATGGACTATATGCTGGGCCATAAAACAAGTCCCAATATATTTAAAATCATGAAGATAATATAGAATATGTTCTCTGACTACAATGGAAATAAGTTATAAATCAATAACAGACATCCAGAAAATCTCCAATATTTGAAAATTAAACACACTTCTATATAATCAACAGGTCAAAGAAAAAAATCATGGAGGAATAAGAAAATATACTGAACTGAATTAAAATGAAAATACAATGTATCAAAATTTGTGAGATGCAGCTAAAACAGTGCTTAGAGAGAAATTTATAGTATGAAATTATATTAGAAAAGAATGATCTAAAATCAATTATTTAAGCATCTAACTTAAAAAGCTGAAGACAGCCTCATCCACCAGAGGGCAGACAGCAGAAGCAAGGACTACAGTCCTGCAGCCTGTGGAACAGAAACCACAATCACAGAAAATTAGACAAAATGAAATGGCAGAGGTATATGTCCCAGATGAAGGAACAAGATAAAACCCCAGAAAAACAACTAAGTCAAGTGGAGATAGGCAACCTTCCAGAAAAAGAATTCAGAAGAATGATAGTGAAGATGATCCAGGATCTTGGATAAAGAATGGAGGCAAGGATCAAGAAGATGCAAGAAATGTTTAACAAAGACCTAGAAGAACTAAAGAACAAACAAATAAAGATGAACAATAAAACAATAAAGTAACTGAAATGAAAAATATGCTAGAAGGAATCAATAGCAGAATAACTGAAGCAGAAGAACAGATAAGTGACCTGGAAGACAGAATGGTGGAAATCACTGCCATGGAACAGAATAAAGAAAAAAGAATGAAAAGAAATGAAGACAGCCTAAGAGACCTCTGGGACATTAAATGCACCAACATTCACAGTATAGGGGTCCCAGAGGAGAAGAGAGAGAGAAAGAACCTTAGAAAATATTCAAAGAGATAATTGCTGAAAACGTTCTTAACGTGCGAAAGGAAACAGTCACCCAAGTCCAGGAAGCGCAGAGAGTCCCAGGCAGGATAAACCAAGAAGGTACATGCCAAGACACACAGTAATCAAATTGACAAAAAGTAAAGACAAAGAAAAATATTAAAAGGAACAAGGGAAAAACAACAAATAACATACAAGGGAACTCCCATAAGGTTAACAGCTGATTTCTCAGCAGAAACTCCGCAGGCCAGAAGGGAGTGGCATCGTATATTTATGATGAAAGGGAAGATCCTACAACCAAGAATACTCAACCCAGCAGGCTCTCATTCAGATTGGATGGAGAAATAAAAAGCCTTACAGACAAGCAAAAGCAAAGAAAATTCAGCACCACCAGACCAGCTTTGCAACAAATGCTAAAGGAACTTCTCTAGGTGGGAGAGAGACCAGCAACTTAGAACAACCTTGTACATATATAGACTACTATATTAAAACCTCATGGGAACAGCAAACCCAAAAACTACAAGAGATACACATGCAAAAAAGAAAAAGCAACCCAAACACAACACTGAAGAGGATCATCAAACCACAAGAGAACAAAAGAGGAAGGGAAGAAAAAAGACCTACAAAAACAAACCCAAAACAATTAAGAAAATGGCAACAGGAACATACATATTAATAATCACCTTAAATGTAAATGGATTAAATGCTCCAACCAAAAGACACAGACTGGCTGAATGGATACAAAAATAAAACCCATATATATGCTGTCTACAAGAGACCCACTTCAGCCCTAGGGACACATACAGACTGAAAGTGAGGGGATGGAAAAAAGGTATTCCATGCAAATGGAAATCAAAAGAAAGAAGGAGTAGCAATTCTCATATTAGACAAAATAGACTTTTAGATAAAGACTGTTATAAGAGACAAAGAAGGACATTACATAATGATCAAGGGATCAATCCAAGAAGAAGATATAACAATTGTAAACATATATGCACCAAACATAGGAGCACCTCAAATACATAAGGCAAGTACTAAAAGTCATAAAGGGAGAAATCAACAGTAACACAAGAATAGTGCGGGACTTTAACACCCCACTTTCATCAATGGACAGATCATCCAGACAGAAAATCAATACGGAAACACAGGCCTTAAATGACCCTCGAGGACCAGACAGACTTATACTTAATTGATATTTATAGAGCATTCCATCCAAAAGCAGCAGAATACACATTCTTCTCTTGTGCACATGGAACATTCTCCAGGCCTGACCAAATGCTGGACCACAAAGCGAGCCTCAGTAAATTTAAGAAAATTGAAATCATATCAAGCATCATTTCTGACCATAACACTATAAGATTAAAAATAATGAAAAAAAAACTATAAAAATCACAAACACGTGGAGACTAAACACTATGCTACTAAACAACCAATGGGTCACTGAAGAAATCGAACAGGAAATCAACAAATTCCTAGAGACAAATGAAAACGAAAGCACAATGATCCAAAACCTATGGGATGCAACAAAAGCAGTTCTAAGAGGGAAGTTGATAGCAATACAAGCTTATCTCAGGAAACAAGAAAAATCTCAAATAAATAACCTAGCCTTACACCTAAAGCAACTAGAGAAAGAAGAACAAGCAAAACCTAAAGTTAGTGGAAGGGAAAAAAGCATAAAGATCAGAGCAGAAATAAATGAAATAGAGACAAAGAAAACAATAGCAAAGATCAATGAAACTAAAAGCTGGTTCTTTAAAAAGATAAACAAAATTGATAAACCTTTAGCCAGCCTCATTAAGAAAAAAAGAGAGAGGACTCAAGTCAATAAAATGAAAAAGGAGAAGTTACAACTGACACCACAAATATACAAAGGAGCATAAGAGACTACTACAAGCAACTGTATGCCAATACAATGGACAACCTGGAAGAAATGGGCAAATGCTTAAAACGGTACACTCTCCCAAGACTGAACCAGGAAGAAGTAGAAAATATGAACAGACCAATCACAAGTACTGAAATTGAAACTGTGGCTTCACAGGACAATTCTATCAAATATTTAGAGAAGAGCTAACACCTATCCTTCTCAAAACTTGTCCAAAAAAATTGCCGAGGAAGGAAAACTCCCAAACTCATTCTACGAGGCCACCATCACCCTGATACCAAAACCAGACAAAGATACCACAAAAAAAGAAAACTACAGGCCAATATCACTGATGAACACAAAAATCCTCAACAAAATACCAGCAATCCGAATCCAACAATACATTAAAAGGATCATACAAATGATCAAGTGGGATTTATCCCAGGGATGCAAGAATTTTTCAGTATCTGCAAATCAATCAATGTGACACACCACATCAACAAATTAAAGAATAAAAACCATATGATCATCTCAACAGATGCAGAAAAAGCTTTTGACAAAATGCAACACCAATTTATGATAAAAACTCTCCAGAAAGGGGGCACAGAGCGAACCTACCTCAACATAATAAAGGCCATAGATGACAAACATACAGCTAACATCATACTCAATGGTGAAAAACTGAAAGCATTTCCTCTAAGATTAGGAACAAGACAAGGATGTCCACTCTCACCGCTATTATTCAACATAGTTTTGGAAGTCCTAGCCATGGCAATCAGAAAAGAAAAAGAAATAAAAGGAATACAGATTGGAAAAGAAGAAGTAAAACTGTCACTGTTTGCAGATGACATCATACTATACATAGATAATCCTAAAGAGGTCACCAGAAAACTGATTACTAGAGCTAATCAATGAATTTGGTAAAGTTGCATGATACCAAAAAAATGCACAGAAATCTCTTGCATTCCTATACAGTAACAATGAAAGATCAGAAAGAGAAATTCAAAAAACAATCCCATTTACCATCAAACCAAAAAGAATAAAATACCTAGGAATAAACTTACCTAAGGAGACAAAAGACCTGTACTCCGAAAACTATAAGATGCTGACAAAAGAAATTGAAGATAACGCAAACAGATGGAGAGATATATCATGTTCTTGGATGGGGAGAATCAACACTGTGAAAATGACTATACTACCCAGGGCAATCTACAGATTCAATGCAATCCCTATCAAACTACCAATGGCATTTTTCATGGAACTAGAACAAAAAATCTTAAAATCTGTATGGAGACACAAAAGATCCCAAATAGCCAAAGCAGTCTTGAGAGAGGAAAACGGAGCTGGAGGAATCAGGACTTCAGACTATACTACAAAGGTATAGTCATCAAAACAGTATGCTACTGGCACAAAAACAGAAATATAGATCAATGGAACAGGTTAGAAAGCCCAGAAATAAACCCATGCACCTATGGTCAATTAATCTACAATGAAGGAGGCAAGACTATACAATGGAGGAAAGACAGTCTTTTCAATAAATGGTGCTGGTAAAACTAGACAGCTATATGTAAAAAAATGAAATTAGGACACTCCCTAACACCATAAACAAAAATAGACTCAAAATGGATTAAAGACCCAAATGTGAGACTGGACACTATAAAACTCTTAGAGGAAAACATAGGCAGAACACTTTCTGACATAAATCACAGCAATATCTTTTTTGACCTGTCTCCAAGAGTAATGGAAATAAAAACAAAATTAAACAAATGGGACCTAATTAAACTCAAAAGCTTTTGCACAGCAAAGGAAACCATAAACAAAATGAACAGAACTCACAGAATGGGAGAAAATATTTGCAAATGATGTGACTGACAAAGGATTAGTCTCCAAAATATACAAGCAGCTCATGCAGCTCAATATCAAAAAAACAAACAACCCAATCGAAAAATAGGCAAAAGAACTAAATAGACATTTCTCCAAAGGAGACATACAAATGGCCAAGAGGCACATGAAAAGATGTTCAGCATTGCTAATCATTAGAGAAATGCAAATCAAAACTACAGTGAGGTATCACCTCACACCAGTCAGAATGGCCATCATCAAAAAATCCGTAAGCAATAAATGCTAGAGAGGGTGTGGAGAGAAGGAAATTCTCCTACTGTTGGTGGGAATGTAAATTGGTACAGCCACTATGGAGAATAGTATGGAGGTTCCTTAAAAAACTAAAAATAGAGCTACCATATGATACTGCAATCCCACTCCTGGGCATATATCCAGAGAAAAACATGGTTCAAAAGGATACCTGCACCCCAATGTTCATTGCAGAACTGTTTACAGTAGCCAAGACATGGAAGCAACCTAAATGTCCATCTATAGAGGAATGAATAAAGAAGTTGTAGTACATATATACAATGGAATATTACTCAGCCACTAAAAAGAATGAAATAACGCCATTTGCAGCAATATGGATGGACCCAGAGATTGTCATACTGAGTGAAGTAAGTCAGAAAAAGAGAAATATCATATCACTTATATGCAGAATCTAAAAAAAAAATGATACAAATGAACTTATTTACAAAACAGAAACAGACTCACAAACTTAGAGAATGAACTTATGGTTACTGGGGGGAAGGGGGGGGAGAGGGAAAGTTAGGGAGTTTGCGATTGACATGTACACACTGCTATATTTAAAATAAATAACCAACAAGGAAAATAAAAAATAAGAGACTGAGCCTTAGTCCATTGGGTTTTATCCCCAAAGTCTCCATTTTTTTAACTAAATATGTTGTTTTAAATTTTTATAACTTGAATGCTGGATGTATAAGAATAAACAGGAAAAATGTAAATAAATTTTAAAAAGGTGGAAAAGATAAATCTAAAGTAAATATAAGAAAAGAAATAATAAAAAGAAATCAATTATTGTAAAAGCAAGCACAATAAACAGTTATTGGACAAAACAAAAACAAAAAGAAATCAATTAAATAGAAAACAGACAACCAATAGTGAAAATCAATGAAACCAAAGCTGGTTCTTTTATTATAAAATATAACACATCACAGAAGTGCACATACACAGAAAACACACAGTGCGATGATTTACCAGTGAACACCTTGTAAGTACCACCTGATCAAGAAATAAAACACAACCAATACCCAGGGTTTCCCTCCACATCCTGTCCCTTCCCAATCATTAACCTCTCCGTCCCTCTCAAACCAATCACTATGCAAACTTTTATGCAAATAACTTCCTTGCTTTCATTATAGTTTTACCACCTAAGAATGTGTCTTTGAAGTCTAGAATTGAGTTTTACCTGTTTTCATTAAACTTCATATAATGATAACATTGTATGTATTAGATGTGCTTGCTTGCCATTCACATATCTTCTTTAGTTAAATGTTCAAATTTTTTTAACTGAGTTATCTTTGAAACTATCAATACAATTGATAAACCTCAAGCTAAACTGATAGAGATAAAGAAAGATAGAAATAACCAGTATCAGCAATGAAAAACTGGCATAACTACAAGTGCTACAGACATTAAAAGAATAAGGAGATATTATTAAAAACCTTTTAGTAATTAATTTGACAACCTAGTTTACATAAAGTGACTTATCCAGCTAGGTGTGTGGGAATATTCCAAAATAAACATTTGAAATGTCTTACCTTTCAAAAACCTTCAGAACTGTCCTTAGACCTGTGTTTATCCTGAAGTCATTTGAAAGAGAGGCTAAACATATCAATTTATCTCAAAAAACATCTTTTAAGTGCCTACGATGTACACTACCATTAAGGATTCATATTAAAGACATGGTCTTTTCTCATAGTCCTGCAATCTTCATTTGGCTCAGTGACTCCTGGAAAAACAAACATGAATAAGAGACAACACTAGATTTACTAAAGATCATAATGCTATCATTTATTGGAGGAAAAAAGCAAAAAAAAAAAGAATTGTTTTGTGATACTTGGAGGAAAAAACCAGCTTACTTAACAGTAAAATTCTTTCTCTGAAATGAGTTAGTAAAAAGAAAACAATCTTCACTGTATGAAAGAGCATCTCAAGGTAGGAAAAGCAGCACACAAGAATATATTTTGCGATATGAAAATTTAGGTATGCCACCAGCAGCATTCAAAATTAGCTGAGTATCTATACAATTACAAAAATTGATGTTTTAACAAAGTGTTTTAAAAGCTCATCATACTAAAACAGGTACAACGTTCTGAACGCATATAAATTCCCCATGGGCTTTTGAGCATCCTTACCCTTAACTGCACAATCAGAATGTACAAAAGCAGTGAAAGATCAGAGGTTTTTTTTGTTTTCCTTGTTCCAAATGGCAAAGTCAAGCAAAAATATTGAAAAAGGCAAAATAAGCACTTCTCATAGCACAAAGACCACAAGATTGCATGTAAACTATGGTTCCCCTTTAAGACATTACACAAGGTTCATCTGTACTTAAGGCTCATTACTTCTTCTTGCAGTATGGTAGTTCAACAGGCAGAGGGCAACATTCTCTGACAAGTCTCAGTTTGGTCTCAAAGGATACCTCCCAAGGATCCACAAGGATATTAAGTCTACGCAGCCATTTATATCAGGGAACTTTTGTCCATGCTATGTCTATTTTTTGGTGCTGTTTATTAAGTGTAGTGTCATTACTTTGTTGTGAATATCCACATCAGTAGTAATTGTTTATTACGATGCTGTGGACTGACCTTTCACTCCAAATAGCCATGTTCCTCCTATCTAGTGAACACACTCTTCCCTGCTTTCAGCTCATCCCGTCTATAGAAAATGTTTTGTACATTTCCAAGCCCATCGTCAGTTTATCAGCTCCTGCTAAGAAGCACATAATTTTATTCAGTCAATGTACATTAACAAAGGCTCTGATGGACCATGGGCTCTGCTCACAAGCTCTGTGGTGAGACCTCTGCCGGTGCTTTGTGAGGCCCTTTGTGAGGTCAAGGGACAGAAATCTGAGCCCTCAACAGCAAAGCTTAAGTGTACCAGGGGCTTAGGAGTGTCACCTATGCATTCAGGGTAGAACTAGAAATAACCGAAAAGCGGGACTAAACGCCCTATCTCAAGTAAACTGGAGGCAAGAACACTGCACGGCACTCTCCTCTTCACTTGACAAAAAATCCTCCAGATCTCAGAATTGCATAAAATTATGAATTAGAAGGTGCTTGAAAGTCACATGATTTAATCCCCCAACTTCTTAAATAGAAATTGCTAAAAAATTTAGACTTCTAAATGTAAATTCTTTTGTCAATCTTACCGAGAGCTACACAGATATCAATCAGTATTTAACTTCAGGTGAAGGTCTGTTCGTTTTCTTTAAAATGCTATCTGCAAGGAAGCTACGGCACATCTTCAAACTTATCTTAAAAATTTTGTCTTGGATTTTTAAAACCAAAAGAACAATGCCTGTAATCTAGCAACATGGCTCTATAAACCTTAAACACTGATTTCTGTCGTTGTTGATCTGCTGAAAATGAAGTTGAAGGATGGGTTGTGGATTTTGAAGTATCTGGAATCCTACAGCAGACTCTAGTCAGAAGTTATCTAAGGAAAGAGACGAGAAGGCAAGACAGGTGTAGGCAGCCCCATAGAAAAAGGACTCCACAGCCACAGGGCTGCAGCTCCATTCCCTAATTCATTCCACCAAGTCTCATCACACGTGTTCCAACACATGTCACTCTCGTGGAGCTATCAAAAGCAGAAGCAGCCAAACCGGTATCCCCACACCCCTTTTGGTTTTTTTTAAGGTATGACCCACTTCTTAATTATCTTTTCTAACAGAAGTATCCAAAAGTAATTTTATTTAGAGGCATTTCATGATTGTATTTCCTGCTCCCTGAGCATGTACCGATTAGGGTGGAAGGTAGCACTCAGGTGGATAACCCACAGTCACCGTACAGGCGTGATATGCACAGGAGCTCCAAGCACTGAGACAGTGAAGCCGGTGAGAATGCTCAGCTGCGGAGAGTGGTCGGTCCTTCCCAAGGACAAGACGGCCCGTCTGTGGGAGGGAGGGAGAGCAGGAACCTCGACCGGGTCTCTGCAGCAGTGGCCACAGGCACAGCCACGCAGAGGGGCTGGAGAGCCAGAGGTTCCCCTGAGCACATCAGGCAAAAGGGGAGACCTCTTAGACAGCGAGACAGGAGGAGATGGGAAGCAGCAAGTTAGTAAACAGACCTGCCCAGTCTCTCAGGGGTGGGGTGAAGGCAGAGAGGGCCAAGAGCACTGGAAGCCGGTTCTCCAAGTCTGGAGAGCAATGCTGCTCCCAACACAGCGGTCACAGGCAAACACGGCCAGGGAAGAGCGTTCAGGCCAGCGCTCCCACCCAGCGGTTGGAAGCACAGCCTTGCATGAACACATTCCTTGTCTACAAAACAGCTGCCTCAAGGGTTCCCTTCGTTCCAGAATGCAAGGATCTCTCCTTCACCCAGCAGTGAACGGGGTAGGATAGAAGGCAGGGGAGCAGGGAAACAGAGACCACAACCAACCACAGGACCTAAAACCCTAACTCTCCACTCGTCATCTCACCCACGAGGTTGCTTTTAACCAGCACAGTTGCTTGGTAACAGCTTTCAGCATATTTGAAGTAGATTTCTTACTCCTACAGGCCGGCAGACAAAAACAAGTAGGGAAGCAACCAAAGGGTAAGGCGGCAGAAGGAAAATTTCAGTCTGGAAGATCCTGGAAGGCGGGATCACCCACAAGCTGCCGAGGTGTCCGGACTGGAGCTGTCTGAACAAACTGGCCACAGGCCTCCAGAGATAAGGCAAAGCATGAGCTTTCACGCAAGAGCTAGCGCCCTCGGCTGGTGAGATCTGGTACAGACCTCTTACCCGCTCTGAGGCTCTCTAATAATGGAGACAAGCCTGCTAGCCTGGCAAAGTGATTGGGAATATTCAACAAGATAGTGCATGGCAATGCCTACAGTGCCGGACACATACTACCAAATAAGCTTTTTCAGATGAATTAATGGCCAGAGATAGTCACCCTATCACCTTCAATGGTCATCCATTATTTCCGGGATTAAATAATAATACCCACCTTTGACGGAGATATCATTTACCTATGCTGGGCCCCATGCTAAGCACTTGACACGTTTCTCATTGACATCCTGTGATGATCCAGCAGGAATCATTATCCCCATTATTTTTAAACAGATGAGCGATGTGAGGACGAGAGGTTAAGGAGCTTGTTCAACATGACACTAGCAGGTGACTGAACCACAACTCACACCCAGCCCTGTTTCATAGCCCACGTTCACCACCACTACATTACACAGGCCTGGTGACATCTTAACCTCATGTCTCACAAAGTCAAGTCCAGCCTCTGAAAAGGGCCCAGAGGGGTCAGCCTTTTAGGTGTATTACTCCAGGCTATTTGAAGCTCATAGTGACCAGGCTAGCCTCACATCAGCTCTAAAGAGAAGACGACTTCTGACCGCCTTCACAGAGCCCTTCTGAGATCTGAGCTGCCTCCTGGAAGCACCTGGCCTGTGAACGAACCCCACACAAGCCAGATGGTAGCATATACTTTCCACTCCTGGCTGAAGGTAGGTTAGGGGCCTCGGCAGAAGACAGGATGCCCTCAACAGCCTAGAAAAGGACCCAGGAACATTGGCCCCACACTCTGGCCCCGTCAGGCCTGTTCATACCTCCCCAGTTCAGAAGAAAAGCCTCACCGGTCTGAGGTCTTGGCCGCAGCAGGAAAATGAATTCAGCAATCGGCCACAAGCAAGGAGACAAGCAGTGGACCACTGCCTTTGGTTTGGAGATTCCCAGAGCAAGAGCCTGAGCGGACCGGCCAACCTGGGAGAAGAAGAGAAAGGCAAACCCAAACAGACTTCTCCTCTGGAGGTGACTTTGGAGGTCCTGTAATGCCAAGAACTCCAATGATCAAGATAGGGCATTCTGATGGTCAGGCCTCAAGGAGGAGCTAAAGGGCACAAAAGGCCTGATGGAGATCCTACAGAACCAAGAGGAAGCTTCCCAAAGGGAGACTGAGCAGGAGAAGATACAATGACGTAGAGAGCTTGCAACAGAAAAGGCACAGGCCTGGCGGATGAAAACGGGGAAAACAGTTACAGGAGGTAACACCAGAGCCACACTGGCAAAACGCGGTGTCATGAAGGGGACAGAAGCCGGGGCACCCAGGCTTGGGGCTCAGTTCTGCCATCGACTGTGGCTCTGGGCAGATCTCGTAACTTCTCTGAGCCTTGATTTCCTTGACTGCCTAGTGGGATAACAATCCCTGCTTCATCACAAGGCTCCTACAAGGACTAGACAAGATCAGGGACATGAAAGCACTTTGTCTGTGGCCAGACATCAAGTTGCAATATGGCCACCCCGCTGCGCCTGGTGTCTTCTCCCACCGTTTCCAGGACAGGCTCCACTGCAAATGCTGGGACTATTTAAAGGTCACTGGGCAGGCGTGCCTACTTCCTGCTGCCTCCACGGCAGGGCTCTGTCTTCCCACCTACTCTCCCCTGGCCCCGTTTTAGGGGAGAATGGAAAACAAAATCATTTTAAAAGCAAACATTTATAAATAATGGGGGGAAAAAATACAGCAGAGAGCAGCAACATTTTTCACCTCCTACCAGGTCTTGTCCAAAAGGAAGCAGTAGTGTTTGCTGCTGCTGCGTTGTTCTCTCTCAATCTCGTTCCAAGAGGTCAAGAGTAAAGATATGTGGCGGGGAGAAAGAAAAACCCAAGAGAAGAAAAGTGTGCACTGAATGTTAGAAAATACATTCTATGGGCAGGTGTGGAATCAGAACAGCAAAAGAGCCACGGCTCAGGTCTAAAAACAACACACATCACCAAAAAGTGCTCCTTTTCTACTTCAGTCCACGGCCAGACTCGCCACGGGCTCGTGTGCAGCTGTCAGGAGGGCAGAAGCACTTGTTCCCAGACACCGGAGTAGAAGCGTGTCCACGCTGTGTGGGGCAGGGGTGACGGATGCCACGCTGAGGAACAAATCTACGAAGTCCCTGTAGACCCCCAAACTCTATCCCTTCCTGTTGCACCCTTGTGACTCCAACAGGGCGGCCTGTTGCCAGCTGGGAATCACTGGCTCCCAAGGCTTATCTGCTGCTGCTTAACAAGGTTTTTATTGACGAGAACTCAGTGGAACACCATGCAAAGGCGCATGAGGAAGATTCCACTCCATCAGATACAGAACCCACCTCTCATATCGTGCTACAGACATTTGCGTTTGGGAACACACCGTTGCCTCCAAAAGCAACCCTCAGGTGTTCAGAATGCAAGCAGCATGTCGCTGCAAGATCAAAGGCACATGTCTGTGAGACAGAGATTTAGAAGATATTTACAACACGGTCCACGAGCTTCCATCCACCATGCCTTCCAAAGCTTTGCAAAACCGGCCATGTGTTATGCAAGACATACAGCAAAACACTTCTTCACAGCGTTCCTAGGAAGAAAAAACACAAAGATAAATGGGAGATCATCACTCCAAAGGCTCCTGGAAGTGGTAAAGACCTTCCTTGAGATTTTCTGGGTACCCAGAGTAGCACGCTGCAGAGAAGAAAGCACCCAGACCATGGAGTCAGATCTACATGGCATCAAACCTCAGCTTCAACATCTACTACTAATATTATCCCGGGGAAGGGACTTGCCTTATTTGAGTATCAAATTCCTCATCTGTAAAAGGGCACATCCCCACTTACCCTGTAGACCAGTCTGGGAATTAGTGCATTGAACAGAGTAGGTATTTAATAAAGAATCGCTACCATGACCATCAGAGGAAAAGATAGGAAGAAAGTGGAAACTATCTAAAACCAAGAAATTAGTCAGGACTGTATACTTTAATATCAACCAGAATCACAGGACGCACCGAAAGCATTCAGTCAAATAGGCACTAGGGCCTTTCTCCTTTCTAAGCAGGCAGCAGAAGCTTGTTAAGGGACATCTTGCAGGAGTTCCCTAGCACAGGGAGCTCTCTATAGGTACTGAGCACTTGCTACCCTGATGTATGAGCTCTATCCCAGGCACTTGCTCCTTGGAATTCAGTGTAGAGCGTGCAAGGAAAGAGTGAGGGCTCAGCAAATTACTATTCTATTCAAGCAGGCACATCCATCCCACCGCCGTATCTGGCCATGTTCTAGGGCTTCTCACCCCAGTTCTACTCCTTGTGTTCTCAGCTGCATTTGTGCCAAGGACACTGGAGTCACATGAGGGAGGGAGGGAGGGAGGGAACATGAGAGAATGTATTCGCATGAGCGGGTGCTGCATTTTGCTATCAAGATAATTCTAGGACAGCATTAATTTTTTTTTTTTTTTTTTTTTTTTGGCGGTACGCGGGCCTCTCACTGTTGTGGCCTCTCCCGTTGCGGAGCACAGGCTCCGGATGCACAGGCTCAGCGGCCATGGCTCACGGGCCCAGCCGCTCCACGGCACGTGGGATCTTCCCGGACCGGGGCATGAACCCGTGTCCCCTGCATCGGCAGGCGGACTCTCAACCACTGTGCCACCAAGGAAGCCCTAGGACAGTATTTCTTAAGATACGCTCTGCACTGAAGTCCCAGCAGATGCTCTGCACAAGAAAGGGTTTTAGGGACAAATAAGGTCCCTTGTGGCAGCTCACAATACACATATTAAAGGACCTGGAAAGCCTACTCACAAAGCCACCCAGCTGCCTTTAACGTGGTGGGCTGGTTAACTTCTCATCTAATCAGTCACTCGCCACCGTCTTCCGATCACTGTCAGCAACAGCCTCGGAAGGCCTAAGCTTGCTCTCCCTCCTTCCCAGCTCTCGCACATGTCTCATTGCCTCAACACAGTTAAGGAAAAGCCTCTTTTTAGTTCACAGGTCATGAAAGAGAGGAATGGAAATTAAATGGTGACATGAGAACAGAGTCAGAGGCAAAGATCACTGAAAGTGCTAATTAAAGGAGGTTTGGAGGTCAGAAGCTCGGAGTGAGAAGGGGCCAACCCAAGTCAGTTATCATGAGTCCTTTCAGGCCGGGTGGGGGGGCAGTCAAGTGAGCTGCTCAAGGTCACACTGCTAATTAGGAAACCCTGGTCCTCCAGAGTCCTGGCCCTGCCTACTTTCCCTTTATGAATTCTTTTCTGAAATGTTCCCATCAGTGCGATAGTATAAGAAAACAAGCATGAACGTAGACCCCCTCCATCCCTTGCTCAGTGATACTAAGGTGATATTCACCTTTAGGAAAATCTCCTCAAACCTACAGGTTAAAAGAGTGATAATGAGCATATACATACTGTCTATCACAGCAGAATGTTCCCAGCGCCAGGAATCGGTAGACCTGGGTCAATGCCCATCACTGGTTGTATTATGGGGTGGGGGGAGGGGCACTAACTTACTAATCTATAAAATAGGTGCATAACATCTGCCTATTCGTCTCCAAGGATCTTCATAAAGATAAAATGGCATGAACTCTCTGAAAGCACCCTAAACTAAAAGGCCCCAAGCAAACTATCCTCATCCCCAAATGACAGACATTATAATCCTAAAGACAGTCTTACCTTGCGAATGGTATGTAGGAAAGGCTATACCTACAATGAAAAACAAACAAAAGATCAAGTCAAATGAAGGGAGTGGAAGATGACACAGTGGATTGGGTTTCTGAGCTGCAAGAGCACCTGCGGTGATGTATCCAGACCCCCTCCCTCCTCAGCGTGGAGGGCGTGTGCGCACACGCACACATTCACGCGCGCGCGCGGTGCCATGTGTATAACAGGGAATGGGGTGTCCTCTGTAGCCAAAGTAGGAGGGCAGAAGGCCCGTATGGAGACAACTCTGTCACCTCAGACTCACGGGGTTACTGCTTTAACCAAATGAGCCAGCAGCCTTACCTACAACAGGCAGATTCCAGACAGCCAGATGACCTGGAAGCCCTATGCTAAAGGAACATCAAATAAAATGCAGATCAGCTGTCCTCTAACACGTTACAAGTTCGCAACAGAATACAGCTTCTACCCCGTTGGCATAAATTTTCTGCTCTGTGCCTAATAATTTTAAAAGAAGAGAAAAGAGAACAGGAAAAGAAAAAAAAAACGCACTACCAACTGCCCTATGGATGAAAGTATACGCAAGCTATGATTCTTTAAGAACCCAAGCCCACAGATATCTTGGTGGTCCCAGTTATCTCAGCCCCCTCGCCCAGAATGGAGCCACAGAGGGGAGGAAGCTGGCCACGCCCCCGAAGACCAGGCCTGGGTGTCAGGCGGGCTGGAAGCCAATCAACTCTAAGAAGGCACATATAGTTGGAACACATCAGGGTTGGAATAGGGCCATCTGACTGCACATATGAATGCGGAACCTTTAAAAAATGGCGTCAGAATCAGTCTATATGCAAAGAAAGGCATGTGTACGTAGGGATTCATTTCTGCCCCGAGAAGAAAACCAAAATATAAACATAAGCCATCACACCAGGCCCTTTCAGTACCCACGACACACTGTATGTGTCACATTAAAATCAGGCCATCATTCTCCTCCATAGCTGACACTCACCACGTACAAAAGCTGACTTACTTGGAATAAATTCCAAAGGGCATTTTGAAAGTACATTTATTCAAAAGTCCAAAATTACTAAAAGGAAGGATGGGTGTTAAGCTTGCAGTCTCAAGATGCATTTCTATCAAATAAGACAACATTTGATCCTTGGAAGCTTTAAAACGTTCACAGTCTTCCTTTCTTCACATTAGAGCCAACATTTTTTCCCAAAGTAGATCAAGTCACATTTTTATGAAACTGTTCTGGCAGATACCATCCCTTGATAAACCGTGAACATATTATAGAAACGTCTCAGAAGTTATTGATTCCATACGTGCCACCACCCCCGTACTTTGACGTTGGACAGGTTTGAAATGGCCATGAAGCTACATGATAATGTCTCCAGTGGTCCTCTCACTATGCTTGGCCCCTAGGGCACAACTCCCTGGTTTTGCTACGGCGCACAGCCACACGGTTTTCCATTGCGTCAGTCACTGCTACTCATCTGCCGCTGACAATTCACTCTTTGTCCTTCTGTTAAATGATTCATCCCACCACAAATGTAACACTCACGATTTTCCTTACCAGTTTCCCTTTTCTTTAATGCCTGTTTAACTCACAAGCGTCTTTTTACCAGCCCCTACACAACTTCATTGTCCTTGCCCTTACCAGACGTGAGTGGTTGAATAACGTTTGTAACATCTCAAAATCAACCCTGAGCCCAGCAAAAATGCCACAGTGGGCAAAGAGCCTCCCACGACCACTCAAGGCCACTAACGCCACCTACTGGCGGTGGGCTGAGTCGACAGGCTTTGGTGCTCTGCGGCGTGATTTGACTCGCATCATTAAGGATTCTGAAGTCGAAAAGCTTCTGTTTTCCCAATCCTCCTACCCACACCATGTGGGATTTTATCTCCTTCAGCTGCGTTAGTCAGAGATCGATGTGGGAAGGGACTGTCGAAAAGGTTACTTACCACGTCAGGGCCAGAGACTGCAAAATGCAGAAGATGAGAGCAAGCCCTCTGTTGTGCCACTGGAAGAAAAATGATACGGTTACAGGTACGTGTGTGACAAGAGGCACACACCAAAAAGGTTAAGGAAAATTAAAATACACACTTACCCAAAAGGCAGAACACAGGGTAAGTGTAATGCACAACTAGAGAGAGAAAGAAAACTTTATTTAATTAATACAATAACAGGGAGGGGAAGAAACTGTAAAGACATCATTCTTGACAAACTTACAACAACACATCAAACTGCAGTAATCAGATTCTGTAGTTATCACAGCAACCAAATGCATCCTTCATTTCAAAGCACTGAAGCTATGCGAGCACCCGTCTTCGGCAGAGCAGTTCAAATCCCAGTGAAATGAAACTGGCCAATAAGGATTCATGTAGATTAAAAAGAGAAGGATCCTCTTCTACTTTCAAATTTTCCCACAATCTCTGCCCAGCAAACACAAGCACATTTCTGGTCCACCCATCCATCCATCCTTCCATTCCAACATATACTAAAGTAGGTAAAACACACACCTCTTTAACTCCTGCCAAACACTAGCGTCTGGAGGAGAAAGGGCATGTGAGGACAAAGGTTAACACTAGATGTCAATCTCACAGCCAGAGAGTCAATTATTTGTTTACACGTCACCTAACACTGTCCCTGAGTCCTTTCTTAGTAAGTTCTTTTTGCAAGAGACTTATCCAGGCCATCTACATCCAGGGATGGCCAAAAACAATGAGTGGTCCAGCTGTCAGTCATGCCTGTCCTCTCCATCCTGCTGTATCAGTAACCACTCAATAAATATGACCGAAATAATTTTTTGGTGTCCAGCATGGTGCCCAATGCTCTGAAAGGACACAAAACAGGAGCAAGTGTGGCCACGGCCTTAGAGAACTTACCCACCTGAAAAAATGAGATGTACACAAATGAAACTACAAAGTATGCTGCTCAAGGTCTGGACATTGCAATACTGATAACTGTAACAGCAGTCCAGAGGACGTGGTCTGGAATGATGGGATGGTCCCATGGAAGGAAAGGGCCCAAGGAAGGGAGAGGCATTCTGGGTTAATGGGACAGGAAGATAGGACAAGACTGAAGACACTGTGGTGAGAGCAGGGAACGGGGGTGCTGGGCCATGAGGAAACCACACCTGCTTCAGGAAAACTGACAAAAACAAACAGGATCCCAAAGTCAGAGAATGACAAGGGGAAAAACAGCCCATGCTAGGAGACTGGACACCTACTTGAGAGAATGAACCCTGTGTTCCCCAGTTATTCCCTCTAAGCTTTCCTTGTATGTGGCATCACCCACCACCAGGAGGGTGTCAGAGCCCTCTTATTACCACATGAGTTTGCCAAATTTAAGAAGCAACACCTTCTGGAGGGGCTTTATAGAAATGGCAGTACCTTAACACCAACTGAAACATAAGTCGGGGGAAGAGAGGAAAAATTATTAGATGAAGAATGCTCCCTTCTGCCACAGTGGTTACAGGCATCAGATAGTAAGTCAAGATGAAAGGGAAAAGGATAGAAGTCTTTAGGTTTAAGAGGAAAAAAATTGCAAACAGCAGAAACAAACACTCCTACTTTAGACATCCAGGGAACAGGCAGCCCTTACCAGCACCATGATGGTTGCAATCAAACGCGTAGGCTCTATCATTCGCTTCAGCTGTTTCATTGGTCCCATGAGGAAGACAGTGCTAAGAGGCAAACACACACAAGCCGTTCAGACCGGAACAGAACCACACGAGGTAAACCAAGGTGCCTCCCCATCACCTCCCCCAGCTCACCTGCGGCAATAATAGCAGTAATAGTAGATGACCCTTGAAAAGCTCCGACTGAGCTAGGCACTGTGCCTCAGGGCCTTTTGTGCCTTATTCTTATTTAGTCCATTAACAATTTATGAAGTTGATTATAGGAACAGTCATCATACTTATTTTGCAGACAAAGAAGCTTAAGTCCAGAAAGGACCTGTTACTTATCTAAGGCCACCCAACTAGAATACGGTAGAGTGAGGATGTAGGTGCACGTAGGTCTGACTCCGGAGCCACGTCCATAACCACTAGGTTAGAGGACCCCTCCCTTCCAGGTGCTGCCTTGCCTCCTTCACAACCTACCCACGGAAACAAACAAACCAAAGTGACTCCGGTAATCTAAAAAAGAAAAACCGCATCTTACAGGCTTAGGTAGTTTATGTTAAAAGGCAGAGCATTTCATTTTCTTTTGTAATCTCCAGAGGACAGTTCTAATGTTGATAGGAATATCATCTGTGATGCGTGGAACACTTGCTAAGTGTTAGATATCGCGTACATGATCTCATTTCATCCCCTCAACAACTCTGTGAGTTCGGTATCATTACACTTATTTTAGAGCTGAGAAAATAAAAGCTCAGAAAGGTTAATTTACTTATCCAAAATCACACAGCTAAGCCCATAAAAGAGCTGGCATTCCAACCCACATCTGTTGGATTCCCAAACTCCAAAAGACAGCCCCAGCATGCCTTCTGTAGGGATGGAACTTGATAGGTGGCCAGTGAGAAAGAGTAAACACAAACGAAGCAGACACTCACGCCTAACACGGCAAGTGCCAGGGCCCGGTATAGGTCATGCTTCCCGACTCCTTACAGAAACGCCCCGTGTGGCATCACCCCAGGCGTAGCTGGTTTACAGCCAGCATTTAATACAAGCCAACCAGCAGATGACATTAGCTACTGAGTGTTCTAAAAACAAAACTTTGTTAAATAAGTCTACCTCTCTTTGAAGTGTCATTAAGCTTCCATTTGAACTCAAAGCTGCACTCCCAGGTCAAGTGTTTGCGCTGAGTGCACTCTTGAGCCTACGCTGAACAAGAAGCGATAGCCAAGGGTGGCCTTAAAAATTACATGCAGCATATATACAAAAATATAAAAGATTACAGGCAGAGCCACAAACTCCTAGACACACCCAGTAATAACAATTCGCTCCCTTTATTATCTCCCTGGGCAATGCTTCGAAAAGTTGGTCCCATTAGGATTTGCTAAATAGTTCTTTTGGACTAACCAACACACCCATATATTTATGCTCAGTCTAGACTATACATTATAACCTATGCTGTCTGCCCAAAGCAAAACCCCCCAAAAGTTAGTATTTGAGAGAGCTTTGGAGGCAAGATTAGACATCTCCAAGGGCCAGCATTATACTATCATAAGAATTAATAAATTTAGAGATTATCATACTAAGTGAAGTAAGTCAGACAAAGAAAGACAAATATCATATGATATCACTCGTATGTGGAATCAGAAGAAAAAAATGATACAAATGAACCTAAAAAACAGAAACAGACTCACAGACTTTGAAAACAAACTTATGGTTTGTTTTCAAACCATAAGTGGAAACATGGTGGGGAGAGATAAATTAGGAGTTCGGGATTAACATATACATACCACTATATGTAAAATAGATAATCAACAAGGACCTCCTGCATAGCACAGGGAACTCTACTCAATATTCTGCAATAACCTATATGGGAAAAGTGTCTGAGAAAGAATAGGTATATGTATATGTATAACTGAATCACTTAGCTGTACACCTAAAACTAACATAACACTGTAAACCAACTATACTCCAATATAAAATAAAAATTAAATTTAAAAAAAACAACTTGAAAAAAAACAGAATTAATAAATTAAGTTTAAGCATGGCCAGTGCATTGCACTTAATCATTTGGTTCACATTTCCAGGCAGAAGAAGACCTAGGTTTGGGGACAATTAGGGACAAGTAAGACAGAAGTGCAGCCCTTGTCAAGTGGTAGATTTGTAACAAGTCAGTGTAATAAAATGCTATCTGTGTTGTCACATAAATATATATGGGATAGACAGAGCCCATATAAAGGAGGAGGTCATTGATTCTGGAGGGGAAAAGGGAATTAAGAGAAGTCTCATGGAAGAGGTGACTTCTGAGTCAGGTCTTGACAAATGAGCAAGTACCCATCAAAGGGGGGGCGCAGACGGGGTAGCATCCCAGGCACAGAAAACAGCCCAAGCAAAGCACAAGGACGTTTGGAGAAATCCAAGTTCAGCCTGGCTGAGGAGAACGACTCGAAGAGTCTGTCCTGTATGCACGCTGAGGGTTTTGGACTTCACCCGTTGAGAGGGAATGGGAAGCCACTAAGGGGGCTAAGCAAGGCTATAAATGAATGGCTCCACAGCTCTGTGGAAAATGGCCTGGCGAGGGTCCATAAAAGAGGCAGAGAAGCCCACCAAGGAACTCCTGTAGTGAGCAGTGATAGAGACCAGAGCTAAAAGCAGCTCAGATGTCACCTTCTACGGGAAGCCCTCCGGTCTCCCCAGGTCACGTCAGACCAGCTCACTTGCACTT
This sequence comes from Grampus griseus, assembly GCF_964374135.1. Classification (NCBI taxonomy): domain Eukaryota; kingdom Metazoa; phylum Chordata; class Mammalia; order Artiodactyla; family Delphinidae; genus Grampus; species Grampus griseus. The sequence goes on along the minus strand of NC_139017.1, from coordinate 50,801,113 downwards.
CCCTGAGCATTGCTCTCCCCATACCCTATTATATTATCAGTTTATATGTCTGTCTGCCTGGCCAACCAGTGAGCTCCATCACAGCAGGAACCAAACCCTGCTCGTCCTTGAATCCTCAGAGCCCAGCACAGGGTGTGAGCATGTGAGTCAATCAGCAAGGGGCAGCAGCAGTAAGACTAGAGCAATGGAGAGGGCAGTGTGGTAAACTTTGAAGAAATCATTCAACTCTTCCGTGCCATGTAAAACCACAATGGTAGTACAGTTCCTGCCTTCTCCAGTGGTACTTCAAGGATGAACTAAGATATAAAAATATGTTGAAGTTAAAAAAGAAAAAATATATATATGTTGAAGTTTGGAGGGTTTTTTGTTTGTTTGGTTTTTTTTGCAGTACATGGGCCTCTCACTGTTGTGGCCTCTCCCATTGCGGAGCACAGGCTCCGGACGCGCATGGCTCACGGGCCCAGCCGCTCCGCGGCATGTGGGATCTTCCCAGACCGGGGCACGAACCCACGTCCCCTGCATCGGCAGGCAGACTCTCAACCACTGCGCCACCAGGGAAGCCGGAAAGTGATGTATTTTAACTACTTCTTTTCTCTCCAAATCCTTAAAACTATGGAAGCATCCTCTTTCACCTCCCTCCAAACACAACGCACATCCATTTTCCCATCTAATAATTGGCTAAGGTTAGATTTAAAAAACTGTTACCTCCCAAGAGATGCGATGTTGCCAAAGGTGTAAAACACTGCGAAGAGGTATAGTCCCTTCCTGGGCACCCAGAGCAGAAGAGTTCCCTGAAAGATAAGGCACAGCGTATCCGCACGTGCGGAACACCCCACCACAGCCACCGAACCAGGAGTGCACAGAGGAACCTTTTCCCCTCCGCGCCCCCCTTACCTCCCTCACCAGTTCCCTTTCCTCCCCCTCCTCTTATCCATGCATTTCAGTGAAGAGCAGAAGAGAAAAGGAGGTAGATGAAAGTGGAAAGATAGCGGGAAGGAACGCAGGGGGAAAAGATGGCGGAGGGGTGGGCGGTCTTACCAGCAGTGAGCAGAGAATTCCTGCAGCAAAACAGGCAATGAAGCCTTTTATTCTGGTGCTCGAGCTTAATGAAGCTGCCTCCACAACCTGAAATATTTAAAAAACTAATTACATACATGTATATGCATATTTAATCACCAAAAACAAAGGACACATACTTAAATTTAGAATTTGTACAGAGAAAGGCAGCAACACAGAATCCTAGTTGTGCATAGCTACAGGAGCCCTCATGATCACTGAATCCGGCCATGAATCTCTTCTCCAGCAGCTGATTAGAGGCTACCGATCCTCTGGTTGGACATCTCCAGAGGTGGAAACTCTGTCTCAAGCACAATGCACTTCACAAACAGTGAAGTGGATTGAAGAGATGGGCTGGTGGGACCCGAGCTGTGTCCCACAGCTATGCTGTGTCTCATCCAGGAGCCCAAAGTTCACGAACCGGTTCGAATTGCCTATGACAGGCCTCGGGGTCGTCCCGTGTCCAAGAAGAAGAAACGCCAGGACTTTGATTTCGCCCAGCAGAAACTGACCGACAAGAACCTGGGGGTCCAGATGCTACAGAAGATGGGCTGGAAGGAGGGCCACGGCCTGGGCTCCTGTGGGAAGGGCATCAGGGAGCCCGTCAGCGTGGGAACTGCCTCGGAAGGGGAGGGGTTGGGTGCCGACAGGCAGGAGCACAAAGAAGACACGTTTGACGTGTTCCGTCAGAGGATGATGCAGATGTACAGACACAAACGGGCCAACAAATAGTTCCAGGGTCTCTTCCATGAGGACGACAGGCATCCGGAAAGGGCTAACTCACCACTTTGGGTGCCTACTGTCTCTGCCTTGTTTCCATCACTGGAAATCATATAGAGAAATTTAGCATTTTTGGTTCTTGGTAAAATCTGTGGCACAAACGGAAGTCCCTTAACTTTATCTTGACAATGTATAGGTATTATCTACTTTCCTACTCCATAATGAACTGCAAAATCGTCCATGGAAATTTAAAGATAACTTCTGGTTTCTTACTCCGTAGGGAATTATAAAATTATCCAACAGATGCTATTGAGTTCGAAAGAGGAGTTAAAGAAAACTGGAAAAATAGTGAATGGAATGATCACTGGGTTCTTTCTTTTGAGTGCACTGTTCTTTATATTACAAAATTTTTAAAGTTTTATTGCTTTAAAGATATGTGCCTTTGTAATAGATTTAGATCTTAGAAAAATTATATTTGAAAAACACATGCATTCCATTTTTCCTAAAGAGTGTTTATTATAAAAAAATCTATCTAGTGCTGTACTGTGTCATGTATGCTATATGTACTTTCTCTTGTTTTTACCACAAAATGATTTGACCACGTTTATGACGAAATCACGGTACTTAGAATAAGATACCGTTAAACCACAAGTCAAATTATGCCAAGGTTGACCTCAGAGACTGTTCCAGAATATTATCCTATGCATAAATGCTCCACCATGTTCTGTTTATTATAAGTAAAATCATCTTCAAATATCTTTGACATTAAGTAAGGACAAACATATTAGTATGGGATATTATGTAGCATGAGACAGTTATATTTCAATTTAGATGATTCAAATTCCATGAGAAGAATGGTCACTTATTACTGTTTTAATAATAGTAAAATATCTTCTTTTTTTTTTTTTTTCCGGTACGCGGGCCTCTCACTGCTGTGGCCTCTCCCGCTGCGGAGCACAGGCTCCGGACGCGCAGGCTCAGCGGCCATGGCTCACGGGCCCCGCCACTCCGCGGCATGTGGGATCTTCCTCGACCAGGGCACGAACCCACGTCCCCTGCATCGGCAGGCGGACTCCCAACCACCGCGCCACCAGGGAAGCCCAGTAAAATATCTTTTGATAACATTTCCACTCTCTCTGATGTGGAAAGATATTAGGTGTGTGAGTACAAATATGGCCATTTTCTCTTGGTCATTTATTAAATTATGTATACTATTTGTTGTTATATATGAAGTAGATATTCAAATACAGAAGCAGAATTAAAGGATCCAGACCAACATAAAGAGCTGACAGAAACCATACATGTGAAAAAAATACAGAAACCTGGAAACGCTGAAATCTAAAAAGGACCCATATTTAAGAAATTTTTGGCTACGCATATGTCAAAGACTGTTACGTCCAATTTTCTGCTGGTTTCACAGCTATTTAGAAGTGTATCGTTTACTGTCCTTAGAATAAGATGTACTTTATTATAATCACCACTCCCCTTTAATTAATTTAATTAGTCTTACATTGTAAATGAGCTTGTTTCCTCAAATTTTAGGTAGATACAATTACTCAGTCTTTGAGTATAGCATGATTGTTTTTTAAAAACTGTAGTTGATTTACAATGTTGTGTTAGTTTCAGTTGTACAGCAAAGTGATTCAGTTATACATGTACGTATTCTTTTTCAGATTCTTTTCCATTATAGGTTGTTATAAGATATTCACTATAGTTCCCTATCCTATACAGTAAGTCCTTGTTGTTTATCTATTTTATATATAGTAGTGTGTATCTGTTAATCCCAAACTCCTAATTTTATCCCTTCCTTCTCCCCCTTTCCCCTTTGGTAACCATAAATTTGTTTTCTATGTCTGAGTCTGTTTCTGTTTTGTAAATAAGTTCATTTGTATCACTTTTTTAGATTCCACATATAAGTGATATCATATATTTGTCTTTGATTACTTCATATGATAATCTCCACATCCATCCATATTGCTGCAAATGGCATTATTTCATTCACTTTTATGGCTAATATTCCATTATATATAATTAATATGTATATTAATATATATATTCCATATAAAATGGAATATATGTGTGTGTGTATATATATATATATATATATATACACACACACATACACCACATCTTCTTTATCCATTCCTCTGTCAATGGACACTTAGGTTACTTCCATATTTTGGCTATTGTAAATAGTGCTGCTATGAACATTGGGGTACATGTACCTTTTCAAACTACAGTTTTCATCTTTTCTGGATACATGCCCAGGAGTGGGATTGCTGGATCATATGATAACTGTATTTTTACTCTTAAAGGAACCTCCATACTGTTCTCCATAGTGGCTGCACCAATTTACACTCCCATCAACAGTGTAGGAAGTTTCCCTTTTCTCCATACCCTCTCCAATGTTTACTGTTTGTAGACTTTTTGATGATGGCCATTCACGCTCTAGGCACGTGGACTTCAGTAGTTGCAGCATGTGGGCTCAGCAGTTGCAGCACACAGGGCCTACAGCACACGGGCTTCAGTAGTTGTGGCATACAGGCTCAGTAGTTGTGGCCTGCGGGCTCTAGAGCGCAGGCTCAGTAGTTGTGGCGCATGGGCTTAGTTGTTCTGCAGCATGTGGGATCTTCCTGGAGCAGGGCTCGAACCCATGTCCCCATGGACACGGCACCCCACGTCTGCAAGACAGCAGACCCTAGAGCAGCCTCAGCCTTTACGGCAGCCTAGGCAGGATAAGGACCACAACTGGAAAGCTGTGAGCTCCCCCAGGCAGGGCCCAGGGAAAGGGGAAAAGACAGGGGTGGCACTCGCGCAGCTGGATCCAAGGGGCACCGTCTCCTAAGTCAACCAGCCAAGCTTCAGGACTCACTGCTCCTGCTGGCCTTTCTGGGACCCGGGAGGGCTCAGGCTCTCATCCTAATCAGGACTCTCAGCCGAGTCTATTCACTCTTGGTGCAGAAGTTGTTCTTCAAGGTGCCAGCATCAGTCAAGTCACCCACATGTGAGACGGATCCTAGTTAAGTAATGACTGCCCTACTCATCCCTCTGTCACCACGCTTAATCCTTCCCAAGAGCAAAGTTCAGAGGAGGCCAAGATTTCCAGAAAAGCCCCACTAAAGCAAGGGAGCCTGTGAGTAACTCCTGAGGATTTCTTCCCCATGTCAAAGATGACAGTCACGTGTCTGCACCAGAGACCTTCCTAGTCTGTCAACCTCATGCAGTGGCCACAGCTGCTCCAAGCTGCACAGGCAGCTGCCAGGGAGACCAAAGGCCTTTCCTCCTGCCCAGCCAAGGCAGGGCAGCCAGGCCCCCTGCATATTCATTCACCCAGGGCTCACCTCAAGTGGCCAGCACAGTCCCCATCTGGCAATGTGGTGACCACACGTGCCCCCAGCTGATGGAGGAAGGCAGTGGTGGCAGAGGTCCCCAGGGTCACTAAACCGGCAACTCCCTCAGCCTTGACTGCTCCCAGCTCAGGGGCCTATTCTCAACCCTGTCTCTAAACTTCCTGTCAAACTAGAAGCTGGAAGACCAGAGGCTTCCTCAGGCGTGGCAGGCTTCACTACAGCATGGCTTCCTCCCCACTCATGAGACAGGTATTCAGGGCAGGTGATCTGCCCCATATGTTCACACATATTGAAAGTGGGGCTCATCACACACACACAGCACTTGCAGAAACATATGGCAACATATGACCCTACACAGAATGGCACGCTCAGGATGGTGACACTCCGGGGGAGTAGGGTGTTAGGAGCTGACAGAGGGGCCACCTGGTCCCACGTTAGGAACCTCTCCCCCAAAATGAGCCCTGTGATGCTCTGTTACCAGTCTTCACTGGCACCCCAGACACTCGGGTTAGACCCCTTCTGACTCACCTGTTCAACCTCCCACAAGGACAGGAGAAAATCGAAAGCCACCACTCTTCCTACTCATGCAAGCACCGAAGAACTTACCTTGCCAAGGTGGAAAACTGAACAGAGCTACGTGGAAGAAGAAAATTGTGGTAGTGGGATTGGACTGGATTCAATCCAATGCTTGCCTGAGCATTACTTGGCATCAACAGAGACATTTTAAAAGATTCACCCGTTTGTTTGATTGTTTTTTGCGGTACGCGGGCCTCTCACTGTCGTGGCCTCTCCCGCTGCGGAGCACAGGCTCCGGACGCGCAGGCTCAGCGGCCATGGCTCACGGGCCCAGCCGCTCCGCGGCATGTGGGATCCTCCCGGACCGGGGCACGAACCCGTGTCCCCTGCATCGGCAGGCGGACTCCCAACCACTGCGCCACCAGGGAAGCCCTCACCCATTTTTTTACAGGATAAGCCACAAGGTTAAGTATCAATTTGACATGGCCTTGGTATCTAGAGCACAAAACAGTCTCAACAGGACAGTGAGATGCCAGCTCTTGTAAAAATTAAAATCACTCGTGATAGGAAGCAGTTCTGGTTTCTGCTTTAAAAAGGAAAGTAACACGCTGGTTCTACATGTCTCTCAAGCTGACTCCCATCCAAATGTCACCCTATTTGCCAAAATGAGGGAGGGGGCGATAACTTTTCATCTACGTGGTTGCAAGTTCTCTCACTAAGTATGCTTAGTCACAGGCCAGAGGAAGATGTTGCTCCACTTCCAGCCGGATCCAGTGAAAGCTAAACACTTCTTTGTGCCAATGTGTGAAAATCAACTCCATTGATGTAAAATAACTCCTTAAATTCATGGTTTCTGGAAACTGTGCTAGCGCACTTTTGGGAAATTAGAGTAGCTGGAATAGCACCTGGATAGAATCTGTAGGCAAAGAGCTCACAGGCTGTCTGACGGGCAGTTATGCACAAGGGTCCCTTTGACTCTGGGATGTGGAGAGAAGAGGGGCTCTTGCCAAAAGAAGAAAAGCTGAGAACTGTTCGGGGAAACAGAGTTGGTAACAGGAAGAAGGTGAGAAAGGAACACTGCCTCATTCCTGTGCTTTCAAACCAGGTACAATTCAGACCCTCCGTGTCCCTGCAATCCTGTAGAGAAAACATAAAGCCCGTAGTTTCAGAAAGAAGCCCATAGAAACTGAATTGAAGATTGAAGGTGGGTTTATGAAGACCAGGTATCAATCACAAAACTCATCAAGAGGCCATCTGTGATTAGACATCACCAGGCAAGTTTTATAATTCCCCAGTTTCATATGTAGGAGAAACAGAACTAGTCATATTTTTATTTTTTGCATTAAAAGAATAATAATTTTTTAACGTCTTTATTGGAATATAATTGCTTTACAGTGTTGTGTTAGCTTCTGCTGTATAACAAAGTGAATCAGCTACATGCATACGTGTAACCCCATATCCCCTCCCTCTTGTGTCTCCCTCCCACCCTCCCTAGCCCACCCCTCTAGGTGGTTGCAAAGCACCCAGCTGACCTCCCTGTGCTATGCAGCTGCTTCCCACTAGCTAACAGGATAACAGTTTTTTAAAGCACTCACTTATGGTGACGTCTGACTGTTTTTATAACTGAATGTGAAGAGACTTTAAGGCCACCAAGTCCAATATCCCCCACAAAACAGAAATTTCACCAGCATCCTCCAGCCTTGCCAGCCTCAAAACCATGGGAAATGTGAGACAATCAAGTCAGTACCAACATTTTCAAGGAGGCCCTGCCCTAATAAGTAAAAACGGAGCCAAAAACAACCCTGAGAGTGAATTCAGCTGGACGCAAAATGCTTCCTGGTTAGTTGCGGACTCAGGAAGTGCCACACAATGATGTAAACAGGAATCTCACACTCAGAGAGAGGACACTGACAGCAGTGTTTTAGAACCAGACAGAAGCACCTAGTCTTTCTAAAATAGGTTCTACATGCCTGAGCTTACAACTCTTTAAAGCCCTTCATTGTGTCCAACACAGGCATTCACTATTTTAGGTAAAAACTAACTCAGCATTTTATGTTTTCAATCTGCACTACATCGTTCACTCCTGAGTGTCTGTCCACTTCATGATGATTTTCTAAATCAAAATATCTGCATCATCCCCGCTCTCCCCACAAGAGTCCACAGGAAGAGAAAGCAACGACCTCTTGAACCCCAGCTGCTCTAAAACCTTATTGACAGTCCGTGCAACAGAAAGCTTTAGATAAGCATGACTGTCAACCACATAAGTTTTCTTAGGCCCAGTCTGAGGTTTGGCTTGTGAGTTCATACAAGAAGCCAGATATCAAAAAACGAGGAACTCATGAAATTATTAGCGAGCCTTGACCAATTAATAAAGGCAACAGATTTAAAAGAAGCCACAGGCTGTTTGGAAATGTCAAAAAAAAGTTAAACTCCAATTTCTAAAACACTCAATGTCTGTAGTGTTGCTTCTTCAAGGTGAAGATTCAGAGAGCAACTTTTAGGGTTCCAAGATTTCATGGTGGGCGTGGAGGTATCAGGGTCACACAAAAGTCAGAATAAAATCAACAACCACAAAAGCGAGTGAAAACAGCATGCTGAGATAGCCACGTGAGACACTGATGACAATCAGAGGAAAAACTTAGGCTCCAACTTGAAAGAAGCCATATTATCTTGTGCAAGAGCTTCATTTTACAGATGAGGAAACTGAGGCCCACGGAATATGCCAAAAAATAAAGAGAAATCTTATTTTATCATTCACGGAGAAAAAAAATAACAAAACTCTAAGCACTAGAAATAGGAAATAAACATCCTGTGTGGCTCTAGAAGATAGGGCATTAATGCCCAAGTTTCAGCTCGACCAAACCTTTCTAAAAAAAACAAACAAGTGTGCAGGCGGCCTCATGAGGTCCTGGGCGCCTACGGAGTCTACGTGAAGTGTGTGCACAGAGAAACAAGATGTGGTCCCAGCCGTCCAGGAGTTCACGGTTTTCCTGGGGGTAGTTTACAGCAAGAGTGCGCACAAGGTCGGGTGCGAGTGTCACACCCCACAGCCTAAACTGGGCAGGAACGCAGCCGGGAGCACCTGGGCACGGCCACCAGCCCCGCCTCGCGGTGGGCAGCGAGGAGGGGCGGTCACCCAGGCCCCCGGCGCAGGCGATCTACCCTAGAGGCCCCAGCCTAGCTCGGCCCTAAAGCCCTTTCCCTGGCCTGCAGGGATGGGGCCGCCGAACGGGAATATCCGCCCTCCCCTTCGCAGATGTTTCTAGGTTTTGCTCCAGCTCGGCCCTCCCTTTGTGGGGGGATGGGACGCGGAAGGCTGAAGGGTGCAGGACAAAAAAGTAAACAGGTGCCGACTGTCCTGTGCAGAGTGTCTGGGCCCTGGTACCTGAGGTGGGGAGTGGGGGGAGCGCGGGGGTCCGGAGCTCTGGAGAGGAGGGGGAAGGAGCAGGGGCAGAGCTGCTTTCCACGAAATCCTGGAAGTCCTGCTTGCCTTTCCTACCAGCCAGCAACAGGCGCCGGCGGAGCTGGGGGCGGGGCTCCGGTGTCACCCGGACCCCCGAGCCCCGGCGCGCTCCCAGGCCCCCCGCCGACCCTCCACCGAGGCGGGGGCGCAGCAGCCTCGGGGCGGAGAGGGCGCGGCCAGGCGGCTGGGCGCCGCGGCGCACTCACCTCTGACAGGCCGCCCCGGTCCTCGGTGTCCTGCCCGCTCAGCACCTTCTTCAGCTTGTCCATGGCGGGCCCGGTCCACCCCGGTTCCAGCCCCCGGCCAGCCGTCTGTTGCTCTGGCTGAGTCGCGGGCTCTTCCGAGTGCTCGGCCCCCGCCGCAGCCAACCACGGCGCGCCCCGCCCAGCTACCTGCCCACCTGGCGGCTGCCTGCGCAGGCGCCCGGCGATCCCGCACCCGCCTCTAGCCTGCGCCTAGCCCGCGTTTAAGGGCTGGTTTTGGTCCGGGAAGGAGGGGCGGGCAGGAAGAGGTTTAAGGTCGACCGAGCGTGGCTAAACCTCAGTTCTGCGTCCGGCGCAGCGTTCCACACCCTAGCCGGCTCCCCTCCCTCCCGGGGCCCTCGCAGGTTCAGTCGACAAACGCAGAGTCCCTAGCACATGCGAGGCACTGCAGAAACAAAGACGGTGAAGCCTGGACCCCCCTCTCCCCGTATCCTACACTCCCTCTGGTGTGGTTGCAGACTTGTAAACAAATGCTGTGGGGAATCCGCGTTCTGATTGTAGTTATACTGGAAACAACTGTTTAAAAATCCCTTGAGGCCAACTGGAGCAAATTCAATCTCTAACAAGCTTTGTGGAAACATTAACAAGAAAAACACTACTGTAGTTCCAACTGAAAATGCATCGAGAGGAATGATTTGGGCAAAAACTTGAGAAACGGGTAGAACTTGGGTTAGGGAGTGGGGAAAGGTATACCAGATCGTTTTGTGTTTCTTGGATGGTTTGTTTTACTGACCTCAAACTGGACTCCAGCGCTAATGATTCTATGTTGGAGAATCCATGTAACCCCCAGGATGGTGCCAGAGACAGGACGTGGGCTCACATCTCAAACTGCTTGCTGGAGAATGTCTGGAATACTAACTTGGAGATTAAATAGGCTTAGAAAAAACAAATCCAAGAGAGGTTACCAGGAACAGCCACTAGAGAATCTTCCTGCACCCTCCTGCACCCCCATACACACACACACACACACACACACACACACACACACACACACACGCGCGCGCGCACAGGAGAATATTTATGAAAGAGTAGGAATCTGTGTCTGAATGGAGAGAATTTAGATGTTACCAAGAACTTGTTAGAAGGTATTATAAATCAACCAAGCAAAGGGATTTGCAAAGGACCCTATACAAGTCAGTCAAATGGCTGTAATTACACCCCTATGTGATTTCATCTTTATGGAAGGCAAATATGCTATGCTTTATAATTTTAATTTACACCTGAAATCTTGAATAACAAATGCCGGTGCTCTTGCCTGGGTGCTCTTTACCCTCTTGTTTCACTCAAGTAAATTCCTACACATCTTTCAAGGCTCTTGAAATATCAGCACAGAGTGGAAAGTCCATCCATAGTGGAGTTAGGAAGATCTGGGAGTTACAACTCTGACACCACCACATACTAGATGTGGGGTATTGAGTTACTTAACCTTTCTGGTCCTCAATTTTCTCATCTGTAAGATGGACATAAATGACCACCTCTGAAAGTTATTGTGGGAAGTAAACATGACAGTATATGTAGAGAGCCTGGAACATGGCAGGCATTCAGTTAGCAACTAATGGAAGCTAGTATTACTCTGCCATGTCCTCTGACGCCTTCTCTAAGCCAACCCACACTGATGTTGCAGTTGCTCTTTCCTCTGTGTTCCCAAAGCACCTTAAACACACCTGTAAGTACTCACCTCACAGTGTTACCTTTATTCATGGTCAAGTCTGTCTCCTCTACGTTGTGAGACCCACCTCACAGTGTCATTCAGTTCTTTACTCCCTGAACCCAGAAAAACACCCACAAAACAGGTGCTCAGAAAATCCACATTGAGTGAGTGAATGAATGAATGAGAAACTTTGTATCTGTCTTTTGCAATTCAGTGAATTGTAGCAGCCAGATTGGCAGATAGGGCAACACTTAAATGACTATGCTACCCAAGTCAGCCGGGAAAGCCTATTTTTGTCAGCAAAGTGAGAACGTTGGGCCGCCCTCCACCTCCACCTCCACTCTGCATTCCTCACAGAAAATGAGATTTTGATCAGAAAGATCATATACCTGTAATCTCACCCCATGCGTAAAATCAGTATTTCTCTTAGGGCTGCGTAGGGATAGACTCCGCTCCTGGCCCATGCTTGCAGGGAAGCCTGCCAATCACAAACACACACAAATGCGTTAAAGAACACACGACTCTTTGGTTACTTGGGACCTGACACTCAGCACCGCGACACCCCCTCTCGTGGATAACACTGCTCAGGTCCCAGGGAACTGCTTCTTCATGTTTCCTGCCCAATGTCCTTGACACAAAAGGTGACAACATCTGAATGCTGTGAAGCTCCTGGGTTGTGCCACTACCTGTGCACACAGAGACTGTTTCAGAGCCAGTAGGATATGAAACAATGCAAGAGCTTAGGTAACAGGAAAAAGACAAGTGCACTTGTCAGATCCCTCCACTAAGATGCCTTGGATGCGATAGATTCTTGTATGAGAAAATACCACCTCCCAGTAGCACCAAGTATACATTTTCTTGTTTCTCTACATGCTCTAATTTAAGGTCCCAGAGGTACGCACAGATTAATGCAGTATCTGCAACATATCACATGGAGGCTGATGAGTATTTTGCAAAATTAAACACTTCACATTACTCTTAAATGTATATATGTAGGTCTAGGCATAACGTATGTGAAACGTGACACTGACTTGACACTGAACACTAGAATCATCAGTAGCTTTTGATAAAAATATTTAATAAGATTTTATTGCATTTTCAAAAAGTCAAGTAAAAAGTTTCAACTTTATTTAAATACTTGGTTTAATTTTTAACATTTGTTAATTATAAATTATATTTCTTCCCTTTAACTTTGAATATTTTAGAAAAATAATTCTTGAAAACATAAAAAGTGACAATTTTATTTGACAATTGAATTTATGTTGTCATGATAATATATTCCAATTTTGTAATAATAATTGGATTCAGTCATCTTTGATATTTTGCCAATTTTCAGTCATATGAAAACTACAGAGAATTCCCTGGCGGTCCAGTGGTTAGAACTGGGAGCTTTCACTGCCAAGGGCACAGGTTCAATCCCTGGTTGGGGAACTAAGATCAACGACAAAAAGAAAACTATAGCTCTACGTGTATTTGTCAATGTAGGAGGATCAAACATAATTTAACAATTGTTTAGCTTGATTTATAGCTTTAAAATATTTAGACAGGGGCTTCCCTGGTGGCACAGTGGTTGGGAGTCCGCCTGCCGATGCAGAGGACGTGGGTTCATGACCCGGTCCGGGAAGATCCCACATGCCGCGGAGCGGCTGGGCCCGTGAGCCATGGCCGCTGAGCCTGTGCGTCCGGAGCCTGTGCTCCGCAACGGGAGAGGCTACAGCAGTGAGAGGCCCGCGTACCGCAAAAAAAAAAAAAAAAAAAAAAAAAAAAATATATATATATATATATATATATATATAAATTTAGACATATGGACTTCCATTTGTACTATTTCCCAGACCCTACAAATCTTAGGGGCACACTTGCCTGTAAGTGGTCCAGTCAAAGGATTTGGGTTGCCTGAGGGGAAATGCTAGATGCGTTCAGATGTAAAAGGACAAGGATTTTCTGTTTTAAATTAGGAGAAAAACAAGCCTGCTATCAAAGTATCAGTGTACAAGCTTTATGTTCAAGCAGTGATGAAATTACCTGAAGCAGGGGATTATAAGTCTTATAACCCAGACAGCCCCACCTACAGCAAAACTCTTAACAGAATTTCAGCCTGAGGAAGACGGGTGAGGTATCTGCATCCAGCAGGATTGGAGCATGGGATCTTACCCCAGGGAAAACCTGGTCAGTCTCCTTTCCCTCCAAGGTCTCTCTACTTTCTCCAAGGCAGCCTCCCTGTCCCCCATTGACTTAACCTCACAGAGTCCTTCAGTCCTTTCACATTTATTGAGCACCTACTACATACCATACACAAGGCCAGGTGCTTGATGTACAAATACAAAACTAAAGAGACATTATCCCTGACTTCAAAGAACTTTAGAGACCAACCTCCTCTCCTGCTGGAAAGAGGAAGGAAGCACTTTGAGTTAATTGCAGGACCCATAAGAAAGAGGGAAGGAGGCAGAATATTAGAATCTGCGCTGGAGCCCAATATAACTAGTTATATCACTATGCAAGTAGTTATGTAATGCTTGAGGAACATTATCTTAAAATATAAGGTATCTTAAAATATCTTAAAACTAACTTCCTCCCCCCTCCTTGTTCTCAAGGTTGCTGATTCATTTTTTTAATTGGTCTGTTATTCAGTTAAAAAACATTTATTGAGTGCTATGTGCCAACGAAGAAATATGCAGTTCCTATTTTCAAAGAGGATAAAGTTACAAATGATGACTTTTTGACCATTTTAGCAGGGAAATGAGGTTTTGACCATTTTAGCAGGGAAATTTTAGCAGGGAAATGAAAAAAGACAAAAGAGAACCCACAGGACATATGTCAGCGCTTATGAAATATTTACTATGCAGTATAGGACAATGTGTCATGTGTATGTGGTGGTATAATCTCCACACTTCTTGGGAAGAATTGTTCTTTTTTCTGTAATTACTGTTGATTTTCTGAAGTGATAATGATAGAAAAAGGCAGGTGTTTTTAAAATATTCTTAGCAGGATTAAATATTTGTGGTCTTCCACAACTCTGTTCATAGCGCCTTGACCTGACGCTTATGTGAGTTATATACGTGATATTACGGTAAAATGGTCAAGATATCAGTTGTCATACTGTGAAAACCATGTCTATGAAATCTGTACGTCTGAGAACCACTGGTCTCATGGATCCCCATCTATAACTAGTTCTTCTCTACCTTCATTTCTTTTTCCCAACCATAAAATAGGTGTTGCCTGCTCTCTGTTTTCTCTCTTTACACATTCACCTTTGGAAAGTTTATTCCTTTCAGGGTTTCAACAACACGTTTCTACAGTGCTTTACAATTTATAAAGATCTTTTACAGCATAAAGTAGTCCCTGGTGTCGGAAGGATATGGGTTTAAATCTAGTTCCTCCTTTTATTAGTTTTGTGACCATGTGTAACCAAACTCAGGTTTGGCTGTTTGCCACTTGAAAGCCGATGCTCAAGAGAAAAGTGTTGGTTGGAAAGGAAAGGTTGCTTTATTCAGGAGGCTGACAACCTGGGGAGAAGGTGGACTCATGTCCAAGAACCAACTTCGAAGATTCTGCTTAACCATGAAAGTTTTTAAAGGGAGAAAGTGGAAGTTAATCACAGTTAATCATTTGGGGAGGGGGTCAGCATCTTCATTATCTTCCACTGTGTGCAGACTTTCTTCTGATTGGTTGGTGGTGAAGTAAGAGGGCAGGGCTCCAGGAATCTGGTGCTCAGCCTGAAGTTAGCATCATCCACCTGGGTGGGGGCCTCAGTTCCTGCAGAAGAACTCAGAGGTATATTTTATGTGTATTCCTTGAGGAGGAACTAGGATCCTTCTTTATCACTGCATTATTGTTTCTTGAGTGCTCCTCCTTTGTTTCTGCATTCCCTCACTTTTCTGATCAACAACTGTTTGAATCTGCCCTTTGGAATTCAGGGAAGGTCTAGGAGGCTGAAGTCTTTTTCCTACAAACAAGAAATGGGGGGACACAGAGAGGATTTGTACCCAGGACAGCCCCACAGAGTCCTGCTTGGTTTCACATGGTCAAGTTATTTCATCTTTCTAAGACTTGATTTCTTCATCTGTAAAAAGAGATAAAAATAATACCTGCTCCCAGGGTTTTATGGGATGTGAATGAGATAATCAGTATAAAATGCTCACCATCTCTTTTCAACAAAAGGTGCCAGGACTACTAGATATTGACATACAAAAGAATGAATTTGAACCCTTTCCTCAAGTCATATATGAAAATCAAGTGAAAATGAATCATAAGCTTAAATTTAAGAGGCAAAACTGCAAGCCCTCACCCCAATTTTGCCTATAAAACTCTTCCCTGAAACCCAACAGGGAGTTCAGGTTTCTTGAGCACAAGACACCCATTATCCTTGCTTGACCTACAGTAAACCTCTCTCTGCTCCACACTCCTCTGTTTTCGTTCGTTTGGCCTCACTGTGCATTGGGCACATGAATTTGCATTTGACAACAAAAGTATACAACTCTTGGGAGAAAATATAGGAATAAATCTTCATGACTTTGGGTTAGGCAAAATCTTTTCTAGATTTGACATCTAAAGCACAAATGACAAAAGAAAAAAAATAGAAAAATTGGACTTGATCAGAATTAATAGCCTTTGTGCTCAACGGACACCAAGAAAGTGGGAAAAAACAAGCCATAGAATGGGAGAAAGGATTTGCAAATCATCTATCTAATAAGGGACTTTTATCTAAGAGGTGTAAAGAACTATTACAACTCAATAATAAAAGGACAACCCAATTTTTTAAATGGGAAAAGGCTCTGTATAGACATTTCTCCCAAAAAGATACACAAATGGCCAATGAGCACATGAAAAGATGTTCAACATCATTAGTCATCAGAGAAATGCAAATCAAAACCACAATGAGATAAAATTTCACATCCACTAGGATAGGTATGATGAGAAAGACGGATAATGATAACAAGTGTCATTGAAGATGTGGACAAATTGGAACCCTCATACACAGGTGGTAGGAATACAAAATAGGGCAGCCACCTTGGAAAACAATTTGGCAATTCCTCAAAAGTTTAAAAATAGAGTTACCACATGACCTAGCAATTCTACTCCCAGGCATATCCTCAAAAAAAGTGAAACCATATGTTTACACAGAAACTTGTACACAAATGTCCACAGCAGCATTATTCATAGTTACAAAAAAGTGGAAACAACCCAAATAAATAAATAAATAAAATGTGATCGATCCATACAATGGAATATTATTCTGCAATAAAAAAGGAATGAAATAATGATACGTGCTACAAAATGGATGAACCTTGAAAACACGCTAAGTGAAAGAAGCCAGACATATAAGATCACATATTACGAAAAGACAGTCCTCGGAATGGGAGAAAATATTTGCAAACAAATCAGCAGACAAAGGATTAATCTCCAAAATATATAAACAGCTCATGTATCTCAATATTAAAAAAAACAAAAAACCCAATCAAACAATGGGCAGAAGACCTAAATAAATATTTCTCCAAAGAAGACATACAGATGGCCAAGAGGTACATGAAAAACTACTCAACATCACTAATCATAAGAGAAATGCAAATCAAAACTACAATGAGGTATCACCTCACACCGGTTAGAATGGGCATCATCAGAAAATCTACAAACAGCAAATGCTTGTCCATTGACAGATGAATGGATAAAGATGTGGTCTATATATACAATGGTATATTACTCAGCCATAAAAAGAAACGAAATTGGATCATTTGTAGAAACGTGGATGGACCTAGAAACTGTCATACAGAGTGAAGTAAGTCAGAAAGAGAAAAACAAATATCGTCTATTAAAGCATATGTGTGGAATCTAGAAAGATGGTACAAATGAACCGTTTACAAGGCAGAAATAGAGATATAGATGTAGAGAACAAATGTATGGACACCAAGAGGGGGGAAAGCTGGGGGGAGGGGGGAATAGGATGAATTGGGAGATTGGGATTGACATGTATACACTAATATGTATAAAATAGATAACTAATAAGAACTTGCTGTATAAAAAATGGATAAACAAAATAAAATTTTTTAAAAAAAGATCACATATTATAT
Source organism: Grampus griseus (assembly GCF_964374135.1). Classification (NCBI taxonomy): domain Eukaryota; kingdom Metazoa; phylum Chordata; class Mammalia; order Artiodactyla; family Delphinidae; genus Grampus; species Grampus griseus. The sequence goes on along the minus strand of NC_139017.1, from coordinate 50,784,026 downwards.
GATCTCATTCATATGAAATGTCCAGAATGGGCAAATCCAAAGAGACAAAAAGTAGATAGTAGATTAGTGGTTGCCAGGAGTTGGGGCAGAAGGGAATAGAGAGTGACGGCTAATAGGTACAGAGGTCTTTTGAGGGTGGAAATGTTCTAAAATCAGTTGTGGTGATGGTTGCACAAACTGTGAATATACTAAAATTTAAAAGCTATTGAAGTGTACTCTGAGTGAATTTTGTGGGATATGAATTATATTGCAATAAAGCTGCTTAAAAAATGCTTAGTACAGTGCCTAGTACGTTTCCCAATCCATGAATGTTATTTATTGTACAATGTAGCAGGTGTCCATCCTTATCTCACCCTAAATGTGTCCAAGTTTGAACCCTGAGTATTAGACTCTTAATTTATCTGTGGATACGTGCACATGCGCAAACTGGCCTGTGTACAAGGCAATTCATCCTGGCATTGTCTATAATAGCAAAAGATTGGAAACAACCTAAAAGTCCATCAGTGGGGGGAATAGTTAAATAAATTATGATATACTCAGTCACAAGAATACAAAATAGTCATTAAAGGACTACTAAAAAAAGAATGAGAGGGCTTCCCTGGTGGCGCAGTGGTTGAGAGTCCGCCTGCCGATGCAGGGGACACGGGTTCGTGCCCCAGTCCGGGAAGATCCTACATGCCACGGAGCGGCTAGGCCCGTGAGCCATGGCCGCTGAGTCTGCGCGTCCGGAGCCTGTGCTCCGCAACGGGAGAGGCCACAACAGTGACAGGCCCGCGTACCGCAAAAAAAATAAATAAATAAATAAATAAAAAGAATGAGGGAGTCTTAATATACTGATAATGAAACTCTTTCCAAGATATACTGTTAGGAGAAAAAAATCAAGTCTAAACAGTGTAGGAGAAGATAGATAGATGATGAATACATAGATAGATGATAGACATATGTGTGTATATATATGTATATTTGCTTTTTTTCCTTTGTCTTAGTTTTAATTAACTCTACAATAAATGTATAATCCGACAAAACACAATAAATTTTAATTTTAAGAAAAGATGGTGGGTTTAGAGTCAGATAACAGAATTCCTATATAGACCTGGTGAAAATATTCATCTTAACTCAAGTGATGGCATTCCATCATACTTATAATAAAGAATGGTAGATTAAAGAAGATATATATTTATATATGCATATTTGCTTTTATATGCATGAAATATACCTGGAAGGGCAGAAAAACAAAAACAATAATAAACAAAAGATACTGAGGTTACTCCTTACCTCCAGGGAAGGAATTAAGCGACCATGGGGCAGAGAACCTATCACTATCTTTCACTGACTTTTCAATTATGAAACTTGTGAATGTGCTGCTACTCAATAATAAATATAGACACAAAAGGTCACATATTGTATGATTCCATTTATATGAAATATCCAGAAGAGATAGAGCCATAGAAACAGAAAGCAGATTGGTGGTTGCTAGGAACCGTGGGTGGGGGGGGTGGGAGGCGGGATGGAGAGAAACTGGTTCCTGGGTAAGGGGCTTTACTTGAGAGTGATGAAAATGTTTGGAAACTCAATAGCGGAGGTGGTTGCACAATACTGTGAATGTACTCAATGCAACTGAGCTGTTCACTTTGAAATTGTTAATTTTATGTTATGCAGATTTCACCTCAATCATTTTTTTAAAAAAGAAAGAAAAATGGAGAGGTAGGGGAAAGAGAGAAAGAGAGAGAAAAAAGGAAGGAGGGAGGAAGGGAAGTATGCAGAATTTCCATCTGAGGCAGCTGGCTTGGAGGGGTTTTGTGCAAACAGCCTCTCATGGAGTAGCCTGTTGCTAAGAAAGGAAACGAGGGCGGAAACAATTGACACAGCGACCAGGGAGGTACCGGTGAGAGGACCAGGCACTGGGATCGGCGCCAGAGCACAGCGACGCATGCGTCCTTCTGTCTTCTGGGCCCTCCGCTGTGATGTTCAGTGTGTGTCCTTTAACTACCCGCACAACAGCTGGAATCGGCCGCGGCCTCGACCTCCCACCCTCGAGAGGACTCAGAACACTACACACTCCTTCTTCCCACCCCCTCCTCAGAACCACTCTCCTCCGGCCCCTCTGCGCTTAGGACCACTCCCATCCGGTTGCCTAGTTGGCGGTGGCCCCCATCATGGCCAGGCAACTCCTGCTTTTAAAATTTAACACAAACGGCTGATTCTCCCAGGAGAGTAGGGGTAGCTCCTGCTCCTCTCCAGGGCCTCCCAGAACTTCCCCTCTGCACAAACCTCATTTTGTCATCCTCAGCAGTGACCCACCCTTCCCAAGGTGAGCAAGCCAGCTCTGACACCTCCCCACGAGGGCAAGCAGAAACTCTCAGTGGCTCCCACCCCACGGTTGTCACTCTGCCTGCCTACCAATCTCTCTTGATCCTACCCTTGTACTGTTACTACTCTACCACCTGTCGTTTGAACCTACCCTTATCAGCTCTAATTTATTGGAAGGAAGATTTCCTTCAAGTTTTCTTCTCCCCTCCATTCCCCCTGCTTCCCTCCCAGTCGGGTCCCAGTCACCTCACATGTGGGAAACTGCACTAGCTTCCTAAGTGGCCTCCCTGTCTCTTCCTTGCTTCTACCCCAGATCCCTCCTGCCACCAATGCACGTTTTATCACCTTCAGTTACCGTTTTCATCAGGTCATGCCTCTGACTCCAAAGCCTGCACCTGCTTCCCCCTGTCTTCACCATCAAGTCTGAAGGTCTTACCTGCCACTCAAGGCCCCTTTAAACTTCCCCAAACTGACTTTCCAGTCTGTTCCCCAAGCATAATATTCTGTTGCCCAAACCGTTATGTTCCCCAAACATAATGATTTAAGCATCATGCTCTGCACAATATATAGTGATTGACTTTAAACACTACACATTAAAATTAAAAATGTGGGCTTCCCTGGTGGCGCAGTGGTTGAGAGTCCACCTGCCGATGCAGGGGACACGGGTTCGTGCCCCGGTCCGGGAGGATCCCACATGCCGCGGAGCGGCTGGGCCCGTGAGCCATGGCCGCTGAGCCTGCGCGTCCGGAGCCTGTGCTCTGCAACGGGAGAGGCAAGCACTATTCCTGCTAAGCATTTATCAATTGTACGGTGTCAAGTCATGAGCAGGCTCTGATAGTCTAAGAGAACAATATTACTTGTAGGTGATTTCTGCATTGAAATGTAGCTAAACCATCCCACTAAGAGCCAGGAATTCTTTCAGTGCTGCGCATAAACAATATCTATCTTTTCGTGGACTGGTTCAACAAGTTGATCAGAGGGCACTGGGTGAAATGTGCTCCATCTGATGGTTTTCCAGCCACCTCTGCTCAGGAACCTGATTCCAGAACATTAGTCATCACCAGAATGTGCTTTGTTGAGTCCTACTCATGTGCCAATCAATGTATCATATTTAGTTTACTCCTCTCAACAACCCCAAAAGGTAGATACTATTATCATAATCCAGCTTTCACAGATGAGGAACTTGAGGCTTAGAAAGGGGAATTCACTTGCTCTGGGTTTCTGAGTTCCACATTAATCCGTCTAACTCCTAAGCCCCTCTTCTAACCAAGGCTGCTACCCAGGGTGGGTACAGTGAATTTGCTGTAACTTCCTTCAATCCACTGTTCCACCATGCTATTTCATGTTAGGTTTGATAAATGTCTTCAGAGGGTTCTTTCTGACTGGGTCACTCCACTCCCTGTAGGATCTTTGTAAACCTAAGTGTTGCCCTGCTTAAAATCTCCCACAATGTGGTAAACTGAAAAATGTCCCCTACAAGATATCCATGTCCGAATCACTGGAATCTGGGGATGTCATCTTACATGGCGAAAAAAACTGTGTGTGTGGCAGGGCATGGGGGGATTATGCAGATGTGATTACTTTAAGAATCTTGAGATAGATTATCCTGGTTTATCCAGGTGGGTCCTAAATGCAATCCTTTGTATCCCTAGAAGAAGGAGGCAGAAGATTTGACACAGACAGAAGAGGAGAAGGCAACGTGACCAGAGACTGGAGGGACACAGCCACAAGTCAAGGAATGCCAGAGGCCACCAGAAGCTGGAAGAGGAAAAGAAAGGATTCTCCCCTAGAGCCTCCAGAGGGACGCAGCCCTGCCAACACCTCGATCGGTGCCTTTCTGGCCTCCAGAAGTGTGAGCGAACAAATTTCTGGTGTTTTAAGCCATCAGATTTGTAGTAATTTGTTACAGCGTTCCTAGGAAACGAATGCACATGAGTCCCCACTACCTACAGATAAACTGTGGCTGACTCAGCAGCACATACTTTCCTTTGTGAACTCATTTCTCCCCTTTCTCTGACATGCCTGGGCCCCAAACATAAGAGAAAGTAGTTCCTGAACTCATTGTGTTCCCCACCTTGTCCTCCGGGAAAACACCTGCTCTCTTACCATGCTTGACCCCTTCTCTCTCCCAGCACACAGTACTCCCAAGTCACCTGATTCTTACCTCTATTTTAACACTTAGCACAAAATGCTCTAGTTGTTCGCATGCTGTTTCTTCCATTCACAAAAAGGTCCCTACATGGCATGGACCCTGTCTTATTTGCCTTTGCATCTCCAGCACCAGCACAGCGCAGGAACACGTAGTAAGTGCTCAATGAATGAATAAGTTTAGCACCATAGTAGGTGTTAAGTAACCTACTGCATCATTGCTACTAGCCATTCTTCTCACTCACTGTGCAATGCAGAGGCAACCAGCTCCTCCAGGCTGTGTGATGCACTCCTGCAGAGCCTCTCTGTACGTCTGTCTTGCCGGGGCGGACAAGCAGGCAGCTTTTAGTTGAAATTTCATGTGTGCCTTGTCGAATTGCATCCTCAGCAAGAGCTAAAAGGAAAACAGCTTTTAGAGAGTCTCTAAGAAATCTGTATTCAGGGCACTTTACGGAGGTAGCCCCGAGGGAAGAGAAAACAAGACAGACCTCTGATCCTTAATGCATGAAATTAAGACAGAAACCGTTGGATTTATCCAATGGATTTTCTTTAAAATCACATTCCTGGTGATTTTAAAGAAAAAGGCCTAAAAGACGTTAAGATATCAAGATTGAATGTCTTAATATATCTGGAGAGGAAAAAGGGGGAGAGAGGGAAGGAAAGCCGATTCCTCAGACTGGTTCATCCTAGAGGCTAAAGAAGTGTCTAAGGCAATGTTGGCAAAGCCCATTTAACCACGGGGCAGGTAAGATGTGGTTCTGGTGCATGAATTCTGCCTAAACCAGGTGCATCCCCATCACACTTGTGAGAACCTGGGGCCACTGACTGTGCAAATCCTGAACTTTATTCTTTTGCCCTGGTTTCTTGCTTACCAAGCAGCTTTCTCCATTATAACCTGCCGCTCCCAGGAAGACATCAGACCTCCGAGTGGTCGCAAGTCAGACCTTGAACATCTGAAGCCAAAAGGCTGGACTAGGGAGACCTCCTCAGGGTTATGGCACCCTGTGGGGATTTGTCCGGGCAGCCAGACTTCCCCTCTCCATCCAATGCGTATTCTTGCCTTTTCTTGAATCCTCCACATGAAGTAAATAAGTGAAGTAGAAAAGGAGCCTTGGTGAGCCAATGAGGATAGCGGTTCTTATTCTCTTTTGGTGTCATAGACCTTTTTGAGACTATAATTGCATAGAGCCTCTCTCCCTAGCCCATGTGAAGAAAGTTTGCCTCCAATTCCAGGGGAGTTAACGTAGAGCAAAAGTTCAGCCATTGCTTATGGGTGCCTGGTCGAGAACGCAGGTTTAGCAGGGAAACAGACACCAGCTTTCTTTTGCTACAAGCCCTAGATTGTTTTGCGTGTTCACTTGATTTTAATGGTGGTGTGAGAGTTTAGATATATTTTTTCAAAGTCCCTTTGGGGAGAGGCATGATCATTTAAAGGAGGAAAGAGAACTGAAGAGAAATGGTTTGACGTCCTATCATCACTCTTCGGGGATTCTCACCACCTGGTAGCCCCTTGATCAATTACAACACAGCTGGCTGATAAAGGAACAGTTAAGTGGACAGGGGTCAGAGAAACCATTTCAGTTCAGGAGTGCACAGAACTGGGGATAATAAAAACAAGACTCTTCTCGTCATCACCGCAGGGGAGTAAGTTTGCAATACATGAATTTGGGGTTTTTAGTGAGGGCTGTTGATGCCCCCTTTCATATTCCTTCGCCCACCTGAATCCACTTGCACCTGTGGCAGACATCCTGGCATGCAGATAGCATCTCTTCCCAAGCCCTTTCTTGTGCATGCATGTGTGTGTGTGTGCTGGAGTGTGGCAGTTAAGGGGGGAGCTATCCCCTGGAGCCAGGTCCAGTGGGGTGGGATTATAAATGCCCCAGGCCCCCCTCCTCTGCTGGGACAATCCAAGGCTCGTTCCTTGGGACAAAGCATCTCAGAAGTCTCCAGCAAGAGGTAACCTGCTCATTCATTACACCACATTGTGCCTTGCCTCCCTATCTCCCTTTCTCCACGTTCTCACTTGTTTGTTCTTCCAGAGATCACGTCCCAACTACCTGCATCTTAGTGCTGGTCTCAGGTTATGCTTTGCAGAAAACCCAAACCAGACAGGGGTGATATTTGCTGTAATGAGCTTTTATTTCGGTCTCTGACAGAATCAGGTCTCATGCTCACACAGAGGCCTGTCACTCTAACACTAGTCCAACCTTCAAAGCCACACGGGTGTTTCTCTGCCAGTGCCCTAAATACATCCTGAGTAGGAAACCCCACACACCTAAACATGTTTCCTGGAGATGATACCAGTGCAGGCAGATTTCCCATAAGCACCGCCTGACCTAATAGTTACAGTGCAACTCAGTGAAGCCCCAAAGCAAGAACAGGGCTCACATTGACAGGAGTATTACAGTATGACATCCTAGGGACAACTAAGTGTGTGCCCCTAGCAAAGATTAGGGAAAGCCTTTGATGTTCTGTAAATGCCTGAGGGAGGCTATGTGGTTAAGCAAGTAAGGAAAGAAACTAGATAATTTCTGGTTTTTGGAACCAGTGTTATCTGGAATCTTATTTTGATAGACTTAATAATAATTCTTTACAAAGTTATTGTGAGAAATGGCTGATAAACGAGTATAAAGCATGAGGCTTTCAATCGCTTCACTTACAATAATACCAATTGTTCCACTGGTTATACCCTCTCCTGAATCACCAGTCTGATTACTGGACTATTCCCATAGATGTGACTGTCCCAGCAACACCACAGCTACCAGCCCGATTCTGTGAAGGCAGCTTTGCTGAAAACTCTGTCATTTCTACATTTGCTTTTCACAGTCCAGTCTGGCTTCTAACGTCACTACTCCCCCAAAACTGTATCAAAACCAGCTATACCTCCATGCTGCCATTAGAAACCCCTGTCCCCTTACTAGCTGCCTTGACAGCATTCCCCACGAATGACAACTCCTACCTTTAAATATGCTGCTCTTCCCTTGGCTTCTGCTGCTTTCCCCTGGTTTCATCTACTCACTGGCTGCTCTTTCTCCCGTCTTTGACGTCCAAGGGTTGCTCAGGGATCCCTGCAAGGCCTTCTTCATTTCCTTAAAAAATTCTCAAAGCGATCTCATTCATTGCTATGACTTTAAATGTTATCTATATTAGCGATAACTTTTCTCTCTTTTTAAAAAATATTTATTTATTTATTTGGCTGAGTTGGGTCTTGGTTGTAGCGCGTGGGATCTTTGCTGCAGCAAGCAGGGTCTTTCGCTGCGGTGCACCGGCTTACTCAGGGCATGTGGGATCTTAGTTCCCCGACCAGGGATTGAACCCATGTCCCCTGCATTGGTAGGCGGATTCTTAACCACTGGACCACCAGGGAAGTCCCCACTGAGCTATAGATTTCATTACCCATTAAACTACACATTAAACATTTCCACTTGGACATCTCAAAGGCATTCCAGACCTCACGTGTTCAAACAGAACTTTCATTGCTTTAAATTTGTCTCTCCTTTCTGTCCCCATCACATTGCATAACACCAATATCTCCCTACTTGGTCAAAAAAAAACTTAAACGTCCCCCTTCATTCCTCCATTTCCTCCATTCTTCATGTTGAATTTATCAGAAAACCCAGTGAATTCAACTTTAAAAGTATGTATGTATGTATATATATATAATTTTTTTTTTTTTTTTCAGTACGCGGGCCTCTCACTGTTGTGGTCTCTCCCATTGCAGAGCACAGGCTCCGGACGCGCAGGCTCAGTGGCCATGGTTCATGGGCCCAGCCGCTCCGCGGCATGTGGGATCTTCCTGGACCGGGGCACGAACCCATGTCCCCTGCATCAGCAGGCGGACTCTCAACCACTGTGCCACCAGGGAAGCCCCAAAAGTATATTTTGAGCCCAGTTTTCTTAATAAGCTCTGCTGCAATCCTAGTTCAAATGGCATCACCCCTCACCTGGCCTACTGCTACAGCCTCCTTAATTGATTCTCTGCTTTGCCTCTTCACACCTTCAACCCATCCCCACGTCACAGCTAAAGTGAATGGAAAATATGTCAGATCACTTGCCTCCATACTTAACTTCTCATTGTTTCTCATTGCATCAAAATCTATCCTCCTTACACATGGACTATAAACCCCTAAATGATCTGGCCTTAACCAGTTTCTTTAACCTCACTTTGTGTTCAAGCAACCCAGCTCTGTCCACTTCCCTGAATTTGCCGGTCTTTCCTACCTCAAAGACTTCTCATACTGTTCCTCTCTTAGAAAGCTCTTTCCACTCCCAAACAAATCACATGGCTAAATTATTTTCACCCTTCAGGTTTTAGTTTAAATGCCATGTCCTCAGAATAGTCCCCAGACCAACTCTTCTTGTTTTTTAAATTGCTCCTCAAATTCTTTTTGTTTCTAAATTCATGTTTATTGAGGTATAATTACATATAAGGAAATTCACCCATTTTATGTGTACAATTCAATGAGTTCTGAGAGACCTATATGGTCATGTAACTACCACCGCATAAAAACATGGCATATTCCATCACCTCCCCCAAACTTCCCTCATATCCCTTTGTGTTCAATAATCTCCCTTTCTCTTGCAACCACTGATCTGATTCCTGCCCAGTAAGTTTGCCTTTTCCAGAATGTCATTGTGATGGTTAATTCTATACATCGACTTGTATGGGCCAGACGGGTGCCCAGACATTTGTTCAGACATTACCCTGGGTGTGTCTGTGAGGATGTTTCTGGAAGAGATTAACATTTGAATATGTAGACTGAGTAAAGCCAATTGTCCCCCCTAATGTTGGTGGGCCATATCCAATCAGTTGAAGGCCTAAATAGAACAAAAAGGCTGAATAAAAATGCACTCCTGGCTACCTTGAGCTGGGACAAAGGTCTTTTCCAACCTTTGGACTTGAACTGAAACATGGGCTCTTCTTGGGATTGGCTTTCAGACTGTAATTTACCCCATTGGGTCTCCTTGGTCTCTAGCTTGCTGACTATAGATCTTGGGAGTTTTCAGCCTCCATTATCACATGAGCCAATTTCATATGATAAATCTTTTATACATGTATATATCTCCTATTGGTTCTATTTCTCTGGAGAGCCCTAATACAGCTATATAAATGAAATCATACAGTGCTTAGTCTTTCACGCCTGGCTGCTTTCACTTAGCATAATGGTTTTGAGATTCACCCATGTAGTTGCATGTATTAGTAGTTAGTTCCATTTTATTGCTGAGCAGTAAAGATACACCATAATTTGTTTATCTGGACATTTGGATTGTTTCCAGTTTTTAGCAATTATTAATAAAGTTGTTACAAACATTTGTACATAGGTCTTTGTGTTGACGCATTTTATTTCTCTAGGATTATTGGGTTGAATGGTAAGTGAAAGAAACTGCCGAACTGTTTTCCAAAGTGGTTGAACCATTTCACATTCTCCCTGGCAATGTGTGTGTGAGATTGCAGCTGTTTCACATCTTCACTGCCAATTGGTATTGTCAGATATTAAAAGTTTAGCTATTATAATAGGTGTAGTCATATCTCATTGAAGTTTTCATTTGTATTTGCCTAATAACTGATGAATTTTTAGCATTTTTTTTCTTTTTAGCATCTTTTCATATGCTTATTTACCATCCACAACTTTAAAAATTGGATTGTCTTATTATTGAGTTGAGTTCTTTATATATTCTGGATATAAGTCCTTTATCAAATACATATCTTACAAATATTTTCTTCCAGTATGTGGGTTATCCACTGATATCCTTAACAGTATCTTTCAAAGAGTAGTTTTTCATTTTAATGAAGGCCATTTTATCATTTTTTTCTTTATGTTCAATGCTTTTTGTGTTTTATTGACGAAACATAAAGTCACTAATGCTTTTTGTGTTTATTGAAGAAACCTAAAGTCTAAACCTAAGATCTTTGTTTACCTCCACAACTTTCTTCATTTTAGGTTTTACATTGAGGTCTATGATTTAATATTTGTACATGGTGTGAAATAAGGTTCAAAAAAAAATTTTTTTTGCATTTGGATGTCTAATTGTTCCAGTGCATTTGTTGAAAAGACTATAATTTCATATAAAATAAACAAGGACCTACTGTATAGCACAGAGAACTATACTCAATATTTTGTATATTGAGTATACAATATAAGGGTAAAAAATCTAAAAAAGTATATATGTATGTATGTGTATATATATACATACATATATAACTGAATCACTTTGCTGTACACCTTGAACTAACACAACATAGTAAATCAACTATACTTCAATAAAAATATTCTTAATGTTAAAAAAAAAAAGACTAACGTTTCTCCACTGAATTACCTTGGCATTTTTGTTCAAGGTAGATCTTTAGGTCTCTTTCTTACTATTCTGTTCCATTCATCTGTATGTCTATGCTAAAACAATTGTCATGTGGTCTTGACTATTGTAGCTCTAAATGTTGAAATCAGGTAATCTGAGTGCTCCAACTTTATTCTTTTCCAAAATTGTTTTGGCTGTTCTAGATTCTTTGGATTTCCACACATATTAGAATCATCTTAAAAAATGTCTAATGAAAAAGCCGCCTAGGATTTTGAATGGGATTACATTGATTCTGTAGGCCAATCTGGGGAGAACTGGCATATTAACATCTTGAGTCTTTCATTCTATGATCATGGTATTTGTCTCCCTTTACTTCTTTCTCTCATCAGAGGTTATTTGGGTATTTTCCAGATATCTGTTACTGGTTTTTACTAGTTTAATTCTGTTATGGTCAGAGAACATAATTCACAAGATTTCAAGTGTTTTATTTATTGAGGTTTTATGGCCTAGAATATTCTCTATCTTGGTGAACGTTCTAGATGCACTTGAAAACAATGTGCATTCTACTGTTGTGTGAATTTCATGCCCATCTCCCAGTGGTAGACTTCTCTTTTTGCTATCCATATAGTATCCTGGGCCCAGGTTTTTCTGTTCCTCCTCCAAGGTCAGAGGTTACTTGCTTATACTCCTTCTCCAGCAGTAATGGTTCTTCGTGGCCTGAAGGCAGAGCATTTCCTATTCCTCCTCCCAGAAGCAGATGGGTTTTGCTTTTATTCCTCCCCCAGAAATAATGGATTTTGCTGGGGTCCTGGGGGGTGATATTTGTTGCTCTTCCCCCAGCAGCTTAAGTCTTTTGCATCCTTCAAAAGAGGGGTCTAGGACAAATGGGCAGGGTTTCATACCTATCCCTAAGCAGGAGCCAATTACCTCCTGCATGCTTGAACCACTGACAGGGACTTTCTGGTCCCCTGCCCTGCCCCAGTGTTTCTTGTGAGCACTGGGGTAGGCCCCAGGGAAAGAACCTGTGTGAGTGTATGAAGTCCTCTTACTTGAGACTCTCAGCTCTTCCAAACTGACAACTAGCCCATAGTAAGCCTTTCAGAATTTATTAAAATTTTAGTTAATTTTTTTCTTACCTGCTTGTACGTACAGTGGCCACCTGTTTCTCTCATGCTCTAAGATGAAATGATTGGTAGTTTCCACCTCTTGTTGGAGGGCTTATCACTCTTTGGGATTTAGTTTACTTTGCTTTGCAACCTCAGCTGTCTGATATGCTCAAGAAAAACTGTAATTGTATAGATTACCCAGATTTTTCTCCTGGGTAAGTTAGGAGTGACATTCTCTTGAGGCTTTATACATGCTTTTCCAGGTAGAACTCTACTTCTACCAAAGGTGATTTTGTTATTCTCTTTAAAGTCAGTATTATTTCTGTCATTGCAATTACTAAAATTTGTAATTATTTTTACTTTGTCTCCTCCATTAGACTTTAACTCCATGAAGACATATAATACAGTCATCCCTCAGTATCCACAGAGGATTGACTCCAGTCCCCTCCCCCCACCAAAATCTGAGGATACTCAAGTCCCTTATATAAGATGATGTATTTGCATATAACCTACACACATCCTCCCATATACTTTAAATCATCTCTAAATTACTTACAATACCTAATAAAACGTAAAGGCTATGCAGATAGGTGTAAATACAATGTAAATGCTATGTAGATAGCTGCCGGGTACACCGCAAATTCAAGTTTTGCTTTTTGGAATTTTTTTTCTTTTTTTTTTTTTTTTGCCACGCCGCGGGGCATGCAGGATCTTAGTTCCCCTACCAGGGATTGAACCTGTGCCCCTTGTATTGGGAGCACGGAGTCTTAACCACTGGACCACCAGGGAAGCCCCGTGGAATTTTTTTTTCAATATTTCAATCCATGATTGGTTGAATCCGCAGATGCAGAAACTGAGGATACAGAGGGCCAACTGAATCATCTCTTCATTACTGTAACCCCTGTACCTAGCACCATATTGGACAGTACTTAAAACTAAATGGAATGATACATACCACAAGTATTTATATTTTCAAAAACAGAAAGCATTAGCCTATCATAGAGAAAACAATGGCTAATTAAAACATCCATAGAAGTACTGGGTTGGCCAAAAATTTCATTTGGGTTTTTCCATAAGATGTTACGGAAAAACCCAAATGAACTTTTTGGCCAACCCACACTAGGGGACAGACAGAGAGGAAGAACAAGAGCCCAGTAGCTAAACTGGAGGATTATATTCTGGACTATCTGTTAGATTTTCATTTATAATCTGTCTGGAGAATCTGGCTATAATGTTGACCAAGTTCAAAACATAAAGCACAAACAAGAAAGGTATACCAAACCATTTTTTAATTAAGCTTCAAGAAAAACGAAATTAAATGAAATAGCAAAACACAGATGGGTAATTACTTATTGTTTATTCTCCTCTTACAAAAAGACACTTGGAACAAATAAATATAAAATGGTATATGTCTTGTTTAGCAATGGGCAAATATAAGTTTTCTTGGCATTCTCCACAGGAATAAACTAATGAAGCTTTCAAAAGTACACTCATCCTATCCACCTTCCACCTTCTTCTATAAAACAGTCAATTCTACAATTTTTAACAACGGATTCTCAAAATAAGTAATTTAAGACTGACTCAGGGACTAAGACATCTGAATCAAGTTAAAAATATATGTGTAATATGATGCTGCCCAGAAACCTCTAATTCAACTAATAAATATTATTACAGTTTTTCATTTTTTAATAATTTGTATGACTAAAGAGTCTGTTCTGTTCAAATCTGCATGGCAAATAAAATAAACAGAAAGCAGAGTACAATATATACACTTTTCTGTCCTAAGGGAAAACATTAAGTACCGGTATACTTAACATACAGTGAACATGCCATGTATTTTCTCAAAGCCAACAAAATCCTGATTTCCTATCCCTTGAAGGTGATGTAGCAGAGAGCAAACAAATACCCAAATCATTTGTGACCAAATTTAGCTAATAAAATTAGCTAAAAAAACAATATACACAACAACACACCAGAGTCTGAGTAATGATGAATATCCAACTGTATTTGTTTCACTAAAATTTATCTTCAGGCTAATACCTGAAGAGTTTTGCTAATACTTACAATTAAATATTCTTCTTTAATGATTTATGTATCAAGTGGAAATATGTACAATAGCTGTTTCAAACAAGAAAAAAAGGGGGTAATTCTTTTCCCCTGCCCTTTAAATAAAATATTTTTTTAAATCCATTTAAAGTAATTTCTTACTTGGTGCTTTATAACCACTTGCTACCATTTTAAAAGGAGACCATTTTAAAAGGCAGAAAAGAATATAAAATGTTTAAAGGGTCACCATCAAAATAACCAAATGAATTTCAAATTTACTTTTGTAAACTTTCTGTACTACCTAGATCTTGTACTAATTAATTACACTTTATTGGATTCCCTGTAATGTTAAAAACATGAATCTTTTTTTTTTTTTGGCCATGCTGCACGGCTTGCTGGATCTTAGGTCCTTGACCAGGGATTGAACCCAGGCCCTTGGCAGTGAAAGCGTGGAGTCCTAACCATTGGACTGCCAGGGAATTCCCAAAAACATGAATTTAAAAAAGGAAAAACTGGCTTTTAGATTTTAAAATAAGCCCCTTCCTCCTCCACAGCTACCCTTCAAATATTTTAAGCAGAAAATTAATCTGGTTGCTTCAGAGGCTGATGTAATTTTTGCTTAAAACAATCCATATTAACACTTCAAACCTTTTAGGACCAATATCAAATTCAATATCCAAAAGATTTATTCACTCTGAGGGTGCGTGGAAGCTGGAAGTAAAAAACGTCAGTACAAATAGAACCACACATAAGAAAAAGCACCTAAAGATGGAGGAGAGACAGCTCTGACATCCTGTCAGTGGCAAACCATGATTGTGTGTTTCCATGGACATAACACCTTAAGTTCTCCAAAAACCTAGTTTATTTGTTTCTATGTCTGAAACGTTCTTTAAACTTCAAAAGCCAATTAAAATTTAGGAGGGTAATTTTTTTTTTTAATTTCTGGGTACAGATCATTTGAGATCAATTTCCTAGGAGGCAAGTCATGACTCTCCAGAAGTGTGAATAAACATCAAAAAACCCAAGGTAAAGAGCCACTACATCAACGTGAACAATTAGGAATCATATGAAAGTCAAAAGGTGTTACGATTCACTGATTTAAAGTAACTTCCTCGTGGTAGAAGATAGTGTTTCATGATAGATACAGGTTATGGCCACTGCTTCTGAGAGATACACACATCACCCCCTACTGGTGAGACCCCACTTTGTGACAATTTAGAAATCTGAATTTAACTCCAGAAGATATAAATTTCTGGAATATGAATTTGAAGACAGAGAGTACAACAGCAGTTGAGTGGAAACTGCCTGCGACACTCTTTTATTTATTTATTTTTCCTTTAAGGCTACAGAAAATCTGCACATAGACAAGGCAATTAATTCTCATAATAAAAATACCCCCTCCAAATAGCCCCAAGGTCTCCAGTCGGATTCCACGGTCAGTATATGTTGTAATAAATTCTATTCCACAGGTGTACATTCTTTTGAGTCTGCAGGGTTAGGATCAATTCTTTCTGGAAATATTAGCTTCTCACAAACTGCCTCCTTTATCGGCAAATACTGTGATATTTCATTAGGTTCCGTGAAGAGGGAAGGTGAAACATGCTAGGAAATACATAAATCATATTAGCATATATTAAATTACTGCACTGATAGTTTTGAAAATGCTTTCGTTCAAGCATTCCTAAAGCATGCCAATTTTAAAATGAGATGCCATATATATATAGAGAGAGAGAGAGAGAGAGAGAGAGAGAGAGAGAGAGAGCGCGCATCATCAGGTGTTCCTAATAATATCAGGTATCTCTTGTTACTGACTCAGCTCTGTTACTAGATGGTTTCCTCAAAGATCATAGGAATATATCATTTATAATGCTCCCATAAATGTTCTAAGAATTTAATACATCTTAATCTAATCCCTTTTTCCTGTTATTTTTGTACCTTGAAAGCACTAGCCTTCAGTTAGATGCCAATATGTGGTCTACAAGAGACCCTATGTAACTTTTCTAACCTATGTATATTCTATATATAGACAGAAATAAACATTAAGAGTGAATAAAAAAATCAAGTTAGCAGGAAGGTATCAATTTCTAAACAACCCATTATCAAATGCTATAGACTTGTAGAAACCCTTTACAAGTCCCAGGGGAGCAAAAAAAAGCAGGGGAGATTATGCCCCCAAAAGTAAGTCATGGAAAGAACATCCTATTGCAGCTCCACCACCAACTAGCTATGTGACTTGGAGTCACACCTCTGGGTCTCAGTTTTTCCAAAATAAAATGTGGAAATTGGATTGGACGATGGTTAAGGTACCTAACAACTCTAACTGTAATTGAGGTAAGTTCCAGAAAAAATACACTCCAATAGGATTTCTCCTATAGAGCCCTATTAGGTAAATGAATGGATTTAGGGATGTAGATTTGGTGGATGGGTGGGGCATGGGGGAATACCATACTTAAAATAAAACATTAAAATTTAACTTCTAAAAACTGATATTTAAATACTGTACCATTAAATTAGCAATTTTGCTCTCTCGTGATGTATATTCTCGTAACATGTAGGTCTTGTCAGCCTATGTTTAAAAATCAAAAAAATTGCAATAAATTTATTTATATTGATTAACAAAATCCTATTAAACAGAACTGCCCACATTTTAGAACAGGTTGTGAAAGTACCATTAAGTCTGATAAGAACATCTAATTCTACAGTGAGATAACTAATTCAAGAATTCTGAATTCTGAATTCCAATCTCTGTAAATCACATTAATATCTGATACGCATATGTAAACAGATTTAATAATTATCATGTAAGAAAAACACAAGCAAAGGTTTTACTTTGAAAGAAAATGTGTATGTTTGTAAATGAGATATGCAAGAGATTTTAATATTACTTCAAGTTTGGAACTACATCTTTTCCTTAAGCTATATTACCATCTACCTACATAACTGTGGCTACTTTTATGTTCCTCCCCAAAAAAGTTTAAACAAGTTTTATTCTTTCCCATTCCTAATAAATTCTTATCAAATTGTTTATTTACAGCCACTTTTTTGGTACTTCAGTTTTCCCATTTAAGACTTTTTAAAATGAGGTTTTAGAAAGCAATTTATTACAATTTGTTTTTTTGGTAAAACATTATTTAATAAAAGAAAAATCACAAGATTATGCTCCCTTAAAGTTTCAATCTTTTATATCAACAAAACAGATTAATGCTCATTGTTAAAAAAAAATCAAATACTATAAACGTATAGAGTATAAATCATCAGCAATCACAATCTCCACAGATAACACTATCCTTAACATTTAGAAATCTCTACATAAAATCTCATATAGATTCATACTTGCATCTTAAAAGTCAACATTAATATGCGCATCTTTCCAAATCAGTTAAACAACTTTCTGCCATTAATTTTAATGGTTGCATATTTTTCTACTATATGGACTGTAAAAAATTAATAAACAGAAACCTCAATTAAATAGATTTGGGAGACTAGAATGGGGAGCTCTCATACCCAGCAATCATAGCAGAGCCCAACAGAAAAAAGAAAGACTCCTCTTATTTCCTGGCAAGGACTCAACCAATGGAAAGTCATGGATTCTCTGTTTACTGTAGCACTCCCATTTTCCTTTTCCTCTCTATAAAAGCATTCTCCTTCCCTTGCCGTGTGGGGACTTGCACATGGCTCACCATGGTTACAGACCTGAATTGCAATTTTCTGCTGATCCCGAATAATTCCAACTCTGCTGGAGAAATATCTGGCAGTCTATTTGTTGTAGGCCAACAGGATATAAATGGCCATTTAACCAATGCTCATTCAATGGGCATTATAGCGCCTTCCTTCTTTCCTTTTAGCTATTATAAACAATAGCATTGCCATGAATATTTTATATATACAACTCTATACAGCTGCCTGATTAATATTTGTGGGTTACTGTATGTAAGAATCTTTTGAGGATAAATTCTGAAAAAAAAATCAATATCGTTGAGTTAAAGTATAAGCATTTCTAAAAATTTAGATTTCATTTTTTCTGAGGGAGTAAAGTATAGCTTATTTTTAGTACTTTACTATTACTTTTAAAAAGAAAAAGATCCATCACAGTGACCATGTTATTTCAAAAGAAAAAGAAAGTGCAGGATTTAGGAAAATACCAATCCAATCACATCCTACTGGGCTTAAATTCCAGTTCTGCCACCTATTAACTGTATAACTTGGGCAAGTTCCTTAATCTCTCTTTGCCTTAGTTGCCTCAGCTGTAAAACAGAGATAATAATAGCATCTATTTCATAGGGTTGTTAGGAGAGTTAACTATTACTACGATTACCCTGACTGATACTGCTGGTTTCTTCTTTCATTCGTCATTCTATGTGATCACAAATATGACGTTAAAAATTCATTCAAAAAGGATAGGCTGCTATAAAGCTACAAGAAGAATTTTCATGACTCAATTTAAGCCTCCCCCCTAGTTTCTTCACTTATTTTTTTAAAAACTTCATATGTTAACAGTTCCTTGAAATGGAGCACAGAGCTTTCAAATATTAAAACAACTATCAAAATAATTGTATAATACAAATTTCTGGAGGCCATGAGATTGGTATTTCTAATATCAGGACATTACATAAACAACACATACTACAAAAATGTAAGAGTTAAGGGACAGTTTTCTTAAAGAGATTAAGTTTAAGAGGTTTTTAAAAAGCATCAGACTCCCCTTTACCAGGGAGTGTCTTTTGGAAAACATGTTCAACTCGTAGAACTTTTGGAAAAGAAGATTTAATGTTTCGATAACTGTGCAGTCAACAGTGAATATGACACACCCAATCTTAAAGGTTAGACAAATAGCCATATAATATAAAGCACTACTGAATTTCAAACTGTCAGACTGACAACGTAACAACATGAACAAGCTCAACGTCAATTAGTACTTTCATTAAATGAGAATAGATACCTCATGGTAAAGTCTCGTGTCATTCATCCTAATAAGCACCCCATCAATTCTCAAGAAAAACCGCAACAGCAAGAAAAAGCTAGAAGGCATCACTCTCTGGAAAAGAAAAACGTAAAAAGTGTTTTATGAAAATTAAATATTTTATTACTTTGCTGAAAAAAAAAACATTTTTAAGACATCGGAGGAAGGCTGAATTAGCCCTATATAAAACTCTCTGAACTAGAGGTTCTTTGCCCTAGCGCCAACCAAGGCTCAAAACTTTGTTTATACTACGTAACATACTGGTTTCAGTTTCCTACAATAGAAAAATATTTTTTCTAGGTCAAAAGATAATGAGATTAAAAAGATTTAAAACTCACCTAAATAATGTGAAAAAAATAATTGTACTTATAGTAAATGTCAATACCAGTAACATCAAAATGAAAGAACAACCTAGTTCTTTGCTGCTACTCATCTTTTATTAACTTTACATAAAGACAAGAGGGCTTTAATGGTATGCTCTAATTCAGTGCAACCAATTAAGTACTATTTCATACTGCCAAAGTCTGGTTTATGAGATCATTATAACACGTTCTTAACATCTTTGATCTGTGTCACATCCATGTATTTCTATTTTCCAAGTATTACCACTGAAGAAAGTCAGAGTTAGTGGAGAGTGGGTCCTGGTGGCAGGGAGGGAGGGGATGGATGAGGTGTGGGGTCTTCAGGTCTTTCCAAAGAATATCCCTCATGGGAGTGCTGTCAGAAACACGGCTACCCCTGTTTCTCCCCTTCAATCTACAGCCTGCAAAACATCCACAACTCAACAAAAGTATACCTCTGCCCAACTCAACAGGACACTGGAGAATTCCACACATCTGTATATCTAAAGGTGGGTGGACTGGAACACATGGAGGAGGCGGAACCAAGGGAACAGTGAAGTCGGTGCCTGCAATCCCAGCCCTATGACCAAGACGGATGAGCCCACAGCTTCAGAAAACCCAGTAGCAGCAGGAGAACCAGCACACATGACTTTGGTCTCCCAACTGTGGGAGTGCCCGTGGCCACAGGTAACTGGGAAGCAGTGGCAGTGGGGCCTGGGACCCTGTCCCTCCCACAGCCCTGGCCCCCCATCCACAGTAGCAGAACCCTTATGACACTCAACATGGTGGAGGAGCCTGCACAACCCTGCTCCCCTCCAATTATCCTCCTCTTCCCGCAGAGCCTGTGTCTCAGGGGATCCCAGACACAAGGGAAGAGCCTACCATCCTCATGACATAGCAGCTCCGGCAGAAGCAAAGCAGCAACTACCCCAGAGGCACAAGAAGTGACAAAGAAGGCATGGAGCCACACCTCTTACAAAGACAGTGGGGGCTGGAAAGTGCCAATTCTCAAAAATAACCAGAGGTAGCACAGATAAGAGAAACCAAAAGCTTGTGTTACAGCACCACCTACCAAAAAACAAAAGAAAGCACTCTCACTTCTAACCTGTCATTTAACTTCAAATGCACAAGCAGAGGAACATTTCATTAAGCACCATGAAGAACCACAGTAATACTATACGACAAAAAGAAAATGACAAATCTCCAGAAACCAAACTTAAAAGTCACAGAATATTTCAATCTAACTGATAGAGAATTCAAAGTAGCTATCATGAAGAAACTGAACGAGATACAAGAAAACTCAGACAGGCAGTTTAATGAGCTCAGAAATAAAATTAATGAGCAGAAGGAATACTTTACCAAGAAGACTGAAACTCTAAAAGACCAAACAGAAGTTCTGGAGCTGAAGAACTCAATAAACAACATGAAGAATGCATTAGAAGACACTGGAAATAGAGCACAGCATATGGAAGAGCGTATTAGTGAGCTCAATGGTAGAAATCTAGAGATGATACAAGTAGAAAAGGAAAGAGAAATAAGATATTTTAAAAATGAGAAAATTCTACAAGAGCTCTGTGATTCTTTTAGGAACTGGATAATGGGTATCTTAAAAGAAGAAGAGACGGAGAAGGGAGCAGAGAGATTATTTAAAGAAAGAACAGCAGAGAACTTCCCAAACCTGGAGAAGTAACTGGACATACAAGTCCATGAAGCTCAGAGAACACCTAACCACCTCAATGCAAAAGACCTTCTCCAAGACATAATATTAAAACTGTTGAAAGTCAATGACAAAGACAGAATTTTAAAGACAGCCATGGAAAAAAGGATAGTAACTACAAAGGATCTCCCATTAGGCTATCAGCAGATCTCTCAGCAGAAACCCTACATGCCAATAGGGAGTGGAATGACATTCTCAAAATATTGAAAGACAAAAATTGTCACCCAAGAATACTCTATCCAGCAAAGTTGTCATTCAGATATAAAGGAGAAATACTTTCCCAGACAAACAAATGATGAGGAAGTTCATCAACACTAGATGAACCTGCCTTATAAGAGATGTTAAAAGGAGCTCTTTTACTAGAAACAAAACAGCAAAAATACACAAAACTTTGAGCAAGGTGATAAATAGACAGAACCAGAGAATTGCAACTGTTTATCAGAATAGGTTGTAAAGAAAGCAGAAAAATAACTATCGCTATCTCAGTTTGGTAACAAACTCACAACATGAAAAAGGATAATTTGAGACAACAAAAACATAAAAAGGGAAGAGGAAAAGGACAGAATTTATACAGGTAAAAGAAGGTGAGATGCTATCGGCAGGAAAAGGACTATTTTCTCTAGGAGAGGTTTAATAAAAACCTCAGGGTAACCACAAAACATAAACATAGAGCAGAGATACAGAACAGAAAGAAGAGGAATTTGAGAAAGGTTTAATAGAGAATCACCAACACAAAATGGCAAACAGAAACACAGGGGAAAACAATAGAAATATAGAGCAACCAGAACACAAAAGATAAAGTGGCAGGACTAAATCCTCATCTATCAATAATCACACTAAATGTAAATGGATTGAATTCACCAATTGAATGACAGAGAGTGGCTAGATGGGTTAAAAAACAAGACCCAACTATATGCTGCCTCCAGGAGACACCACTTAGCTCTAAAGAGATATACAGGCTAAAAGTAAAGGAATGGAAGATAGTCGATGCAAACAGAGCCAAAAGAAAGCAGAGGTATCCATGCTCATATCAGACAAAATAGACTTCAAGCCAAAAAGGTCAACAGGAGACAAAAATGGACAGTATCTAACCATAAAGTGGACAATTCATCAAGAAGATATAACGGTGATTAACATGTATGTACCTAACAGATAAGTACCAAAATATATGAAACAATTAACAGACCTAAAGGGAGAAATTGGCAGCAACACTAATAATAGCAGGGGACTTTAACACCCCTACTATTAGCGGCCTTAAATAAAACATTAGAGTAGATGGATTTGATAGAATTGTACAGAACACTCCATCCAAATGCAGCAGAATACACATTCTTCTCAAGTACACATGGAATTTTCTCAAGGATAGAACATACGTTGGGACACAAAACAAGTCTCAATAAATTTAAGAAGACAAATCAAGCATCTTTTCCAACCACAACAGAATGAAACTACAAATCAACTATAAGAATAAAACTGGAAAAATCACAAATATGTATAGACTGAACAACATACTACTGAAATATTACTATTAGATCAATGAAGAAATCAAAGGAGAAATCAAAAATTACCTGAAGACAAATAAAAATGAAAATACAACATACCA
Source organism: Grampus griseus (assembly GCF_964374135.1). Lineage (NCBI taxonomy): Eukaryota > Metazoa > Chordata > Mammalia > Artiodactyla > Delphinidae > Grampus > Grampus griseus. The sequence goes on along the minus strand of NC_139017.1, from coordinate 50,761,498 downwards.
AGATCTACAGGATACAGCAAAAGTAGTACTAAGAGGGAAATTTATAGCAATACAGACCTACCTCAAGAAAAAAGAAAAATCTCAGCAATCTAACCTTACACCTAAAGGAGCTAGAAAAAGAAAAACAAATAAAGCCCAGAGTTAGTAGAAGGAAGGAAGTAATAGAGACAAGATTGGGCACATTCAGGGTGGTATGGCTGTAGACGGAAGGAAGTAATAAAGAGCAGAGCAGAAATAAATGAAATAAAAACTAAAAAGATAATAGAAAAGATCAATGAAACTAGGAGCTGGTTCTTTGAAAAGACAAACAAAATTGACAAACCGTTAGCTAGACTCACTAAGAAAAAGAAAGAGAAGGCCCTGATGAATCAAATCAGGAACGAAAGAGGAGAAATAACAATGGACACCACAAAAATACAAAGGATTATAACAGAATATTATGAACAGCTATACACTAACAAATAGGACACCTAAAAGAAATAGACAAATTTTTAGAATCATACAAACTTCCAAGACTGAATCGTGAAGAAATAGAAAATGTGAATAGACCAGTCACTAGTACAGAGATGGAAACAGTAATCAAAAAGCTCCCAAAAAACAAAATGTCCAGGACGAGACAACTTCACAGCTAAATTCTATCAAATATTCAAAGAAGGGGCTTCCCTGGGGCGCAGTGGTTGAGAGTCCACCTGCCAATGCAGGGGACACGGGTTCGTGCCCTGGTCCAGGAAGATCCCACATGCCACGGAGCGGCTAGGCCCATGAGCCACGGCTGCTGAGCCTGCGCGTCCGGAGCCTGTGCTCCGCAACAGGAGAGGCCACAACAGTGAGAGGCCTGCGTACCGCAAAAAAAAAAAAAAAAAAAAAAAATTCAAAGAAGATTTAATATCTATCCTTCTCAAACTATTCCAAAAAACTGAAAAGAAGGGAACACTTCCTAACTCATTTTTCAAGGTCAACATCATGCTGATACCAAAACCAGACAAAGACACTACAAAGAAAGAAAATTACAGGCCAATAACTCTGATAAACATAAATGAAAAAATCCTCATCAAAATATTAGCAAAATGAAATCAACAATACAGCAAAAGGATCATACACCATGATCAAGTGGGATTTATTCCAGGGATGCAAGGATGGTTCAATATATGCAAATCAATCAATGTGATACACCATATTAACAGAATGAAGGAAAAAACCATATGATCATCTCAATAGATGCAGAAAAAGTATTTGACAAGATTCAACACCCATTTATGGTTAAAAAAAAAAAAAACTCTCAAAAAAGTGGATAGCAAAGGGACGTACCTCAACATAAGAAAAGCCATATATGACGAACCCACAGTTAACATCATACTCAATGGTGAAAAATTGAAAGCTATCCCTCTAAGATCAGGAAAAAACAAGGATACCCACTCTCACCATTCTTATTCAACATAGTACTGGAAGTCCTAGCCAGAGCAATTAGGCAAGAAAAATAAATAAAAGGCATCCAAATTGGAAAGACAAAAAGTAAAACTGTCACTATCTGCAGTTGACATGATTTTATATACAGAAAACTCTAAAGACTACATACACACACACACACAAAAAAACTATTAGAAATAATAAATGAACACAGCAAAGTTGCTGTGTTCAATATACAAAAATCTGTTGCATTTCTATGTGCTAATAATGAGCTGGCAGAGAAATTAAGAAAACAATCCCATTTACAATCACAACAAAAAGAATAAAATACAACTTGTCAAAATTTCCTTATTACAGGGCTTCCCTGGTGGCTCAGTGGTTGAGAGTCCGCCTGCCGATGCAGGGGACACGGGTTCATGCCCCAGTCCGGGAAGATCCCACATGCCGCAGAGCAGCTAGGCCCGTGAGCCATGGCCGCTGAGCCTGTGCGTCCGGAGCCTGTGCTCCACAATGGGAGAGGCCACAACAGTGAGAGGCCCGCGTACCACAAAAAAAAAAAAGTCCTTATTACATAAAGCAATCTACAGATTCAATGCAAGCCCTATCAAAAGCCCAAGGACATTTTTCATAGAAATAGAACAAAAAATTCTAAAATTTATATGGATCCACAAAAGACCCTGAATAGCCAAAGCAATCCTGAGAAAAAAGAACAAAGCTGGAGGTATCATGCTCCCTCTTTTCAAACTATATTTCAAAGCTATAATAATCAAAACAGCATGGTATTGGCAGAAAAACAGATATATGAATCAATGGAACAGAACTGAGAGCCCAGAAATAAACTTACACATATATGAATCAATGGAACAGAACTGAGAGCCCAAAAATAAACCTACACATATATGGACAATATATGACTAAGGAGCAAAAAATAAACAATGGAGAAAGGACAGTCTTGCCAATAAATGGTTCTGGGAAAACTGGACAGTCACATACAAAAAAAAAAAAAGAAAAGAAAAGAAACTACAGTACTATCTCACACCATCACAAAAATTAACTCAAAATGGATTAAAGACTTGAATGTAAAACCTGAAACCATTAAATTCCTAGAAGAAAACATACGCAGTATGCTCTTTGACATTGGTCTTAGTAATATCTTTCTAGATATGTCTCCTCAGGCAAGGGAAACAAAAGTAAAAATAAACAAATGGGATTACATCAAACTAAAAAGCTTCTGTACAGCAAAGGAAACTATCAATAAAACAAAGACATCGAATGGAAGAAGATATTTGTAAATAATATATCTGATAAAGGGTATAATATTCAAAATATATAAAGACCTCGTAAAACTCAACAACCAAAAAACCAGACAATCCAGTTAAAAGATGGGCAGAGGAGATGAACAGACATTTTTCCAAGAAGACATACAGATGGCCAATAGGCACATAAAAAGATGTTCAACATCACTAATTATTACAGAAAAGCAAATCAAAACCACAGTACAATGAGAAATCACCTCACACCTGTCAGAATAGGTATTATAAAAAAGATAAGAAATAACTGTTGGCAAGGATATGGAGAAAAGGGAAGAGTCGTACACTATTGATGGGAATTTAAATTGGTGCAGTAACTATGCAAGACAGTATGGAGATTCCTCAAAAAATTAAGAATAGAACTACCATATTAACCAGCTATCCCACGTCTGGGTATCATCTAAAGAATATGAAAACACTACTCTGAAAAGATATCTGCACCCTCGTGTTCACTGTAGCATTATTTACAATAGCCAAGATATGGAAACAACTTAAATGCCCATTAACAGATGAATGGATAAAGAAGATGTGGTATATATATAGAATGGAATACTACTCAGCCATAAAAATAGATGAAAGCTTGCCATCTGCAATAACATGATGCACACTGAGGGTATTATGCTACATAAAATAAGTCAGATGGAGAAAGACAAATACAGCATGATTTCACTCATATGTGTAATATAAAAAATAAACAAACAAAAACAAAGTAAGTGAATAAACCAAACAAACAAAAACAAACACATAGATACAGATAACAGAGTAGTGGTTACCAGAGGGGAAGGGGTTGGGGGGAGGGCAAAATGGGTAAAGGGGAATCAACTGTATGGTGACGAATGAAAAATAAATTTTTGGTGATAAGCATGTTGTAAAGTATGCAGAAGTAGAAATACAATGTTGTCCACATAAAGCTTATATAATGTTATAAATCATTGTTACATCAATAAAAAAATTAAATTTTTTTAAAGACTGACATAAATTGGTGTGTGACAAGTACATATTAATTCATTACTGAATTCTGTCTAATCATCAGGGAAATGCAAATCAAAACCACAGTGAGATACCACCTCACACCTGTCAGAATGACTATCATCAAAAAGAACACAAATAACAAATGTTGCCAAGAATGAGGAGAAAAGGGAGCCCTCGTACACTGTTGCTGGGAATGTAAATTGGTGTAGCCACTGTGGAAAACTGTATGGAGGTTTCTCAAAAAACTAAAAATAGAACTACCATATGACCCAGCAATTCCACTCCTGGGTTTATACCCAAAAAAACCCAAAAACACTAATTTGAAAAAATACATGCACTCCAGGGAATTCCCTGGTGGTCCAGTGGTTAAGACTTCGCCTTCCGATGCAGGGGGTGCAGGTTTGATCCCTGGTCGGGGAGCTAAGATCCCACATGCCTCGCGACCAAAAAAACAAAACACAAAACAGAAGCAATATTGTAATAAAGTCAATAAAGACTTTAAATATAGTCCACACCAAAAAAACTTTATAAAAAAAGAAAAAGAAAAAATACATGCGCTCCAATGTTCATAGCAGCATTGTTTACAATTGCTTAGATATGGAAGCAACCAAAGTTTCCATCAACAGATGACTGCATAAAGAAGATATGGTAATATATATACAATGGAGTACTACTCAGCCATAAAAAAGAATGAAATTTTGCCATTTGCAGCAACAAGGATGGACTTGGAGTGCATTATGGTATGCACTCCATACCATTATGGTATGGTGAAATAAATCAGACAGAAAAAGACAACTGCCATATGATATCACTTACATGTGGAATTTAAAAAATACAACAAACTAGTGAATGTAACAAAAAGGAAGCTGACTCACAGATGTAGAGAACAAACCAGTGGTTATCAGTGGGGAGAAGGGATGGTGGGGGGAACACAGGGGTAGAGTATTAAGAGGTACAAACTATTAGGTATAAAGTAAGCTACAAGGATATACTGTACAACACGGGGAATATAGCCAATATTTTATAATAACTATAAATGGAGTATAACCTTTAAAAATTGTGAATCACTATATTGTATACCTGTAACTTATATAATATTGTACATCAACTATACTTCAATAAATTTTTTTTAAATAAAAGAGAATTGTGTCTACTTTTGAACATATTTGAAGTTTTATAATGAAGGATTAGTAAAAAAAAAAAAGAATACATTTGACCATTTACTAAATAAATACTATTGTCTACTAAGTGTCAAGTTCTTATTATAGTAGGTCTTGGATCTATACAAATGAAATACAATCTCAATTCTCAAGAAGTTTATCAAAGAGGGAAACAGTCAGACAGACAAAATGATGTGGTAGCTGCTATAACAGAGGTACACACAAGGTTCAATAAGCACTCAAAGAAATAAGTAGCTAAGCCTGCTGAAGAAAATCAGAGAAGGCAATCTTTGAGCTGACCATGAAAAGAAAAGCTGGGGTGGGAAGAAGAATTCTAGAAAGAGGAAATAGTACGTACCAAAAAAAGAAAAAAAGTACTGGGGCATGAAATAGTAAGATACATTCAGGGAACTGCTTGTAATTCCAGATAAGCACAGGGCAATGTTAATGAAGAAAGAAGAAATAACAAGGATAACCCAGTAACCAAAGTAGCTTTACTGCCCGGAGAGTCACCAGCCACAGGCCAACCTCTCCTGCCCTAGGACCTTTCAATACCCTGTTCCCTGACTTGGAGCTGTTCTCCTGGCTAACGCTTACTTGTCCTTCAGATCTCAGAATAAATGTCACTTCTACGAGGAGGCCTTTCCTACTGTTTCATAATCACAGAGATTTCTTGTTATTCTCTCTCATAGTTCTCCATCACAAATGAATGAACATACCTGTAACCGTATTCATTTATGTGTTTACTTGCTTAAGGCCTCTCTCCTCCACTTGGCTGTAGGCTCCACAACAGTGGGAATACCTGCTTTGTTCATCATTGTGTCCCTATTGCCTAAAAAAGTTGCTAGCACACAGCAGGTGCTCATTAACTATTGGCTGAATGAAATAGAGGCTAGAAGCTCTTTGATGGAGAAAAGGCTCTGAGTCAAACTGTATTCTGCAGGTTAACAACAACAGACTTAAAAGCAAGACTTACGGTAATGAAGAGCTAGAGGAAGAACCTGACTTATGATAACTTAGTATCACAACAAATTGAGAAGCACATCATTAGCACTGACAGAGTGCTGTTTGTAATTATTGGAAAGACTTATTTGCAACATTTCTTCAGATTTCAAAATCAATTATTAACAGTCATACTGGACATAACACGTGAAGCAAGTTGAAGTATCGTTTCAGCATGGCACAATGGGGAGACTAAGAATAAGGGACCAAGTTCTAGTCCCAATTCTACAATTCAGCTGTATATTTTAAGGCAGTAGTTCTCTCCAAGGAGACGTTTGGAAATTTGAGGGTGTTTTTCGTTGTCACAAAGATGAGCAGCCAATACTAGCAATTAGCAGTTAAAGACCAGAGACATCAGATGTTCTGTAGTACCCAGGATGATCCTTTACAACAAAGTCCAATTCTGCATCCCACAAAACCGTCAAATATCTCACCTGGCATTTATGTGGGTGAAAAAAAACCTGATTTATAATTATCTGACGTTTGAACCTAATTCCATTTTACATATAAATATAAAATTCACTCAATTTCCAGGAAGGCAATTACCTTGTAAATCAAGGGAAGATTATACTTTGTTTTATTTGACACTTCACTAAGAGTTGTTCACCACTTTGAAAAATTACATCACTGATGACAGTCCCGATTGTGTTATCTGAGTCACTGACTGATACCTGGCATATCTGTCAGCCTACACTTGTAGCTGTCACATTCACAGTGATTTAGTATGCAAATATAAGTATCTGACTACTTATACAGTCATACTATGCATTTACATATTGAAATTCCTATCATTTTACTCTAAATCAATTTTTAAATTTCCCTTTTATCTTATAATTAGAACATTATGTTGATTTATTAGAAAGAAGGTGGCTTATGTTATCTATGAATTTCTTTCAGGTTAGTAAAAGGTAGAGGGTGCTTAAAGTATTTGGTTAAAAAAAAAAAATGGAGCAATGGGTCCGATAAGGTTGAGAACAACCAACTTAGAGCAAGTTTCTGAACCACCCAAAGTCTTCTCTTTCACCTACAAAGATAAGGGATGTAAAGAAACAATCTCTTGGGCCCTGTGTCTGTAAAATATGACAATTCTATGGGACTACGCGTCCAATAAAAGCTACCTCTGTACAAGCATTGTAGAATTCTCTGTACACAGAGATGAAAGATATGTCACTGCCCAGTATACTTGGACTCTAAATAAAACATGGGAGAAGGCAGACAATGTTCACTCTTGACTCTACTCAGCATGGAATTAACCACTAGCTGTTAAAACCATTACAGAACATCACAGTGCTGCCAGTATTTGGTAGATAGGAAATTAATTTTCTTTGAAAGTTAAAAACGAACATTAGCACAAAAAGAGCTTCTCTTTAAGTCTCTGTTAGAGCACAGCCCTACAAGCTGTAAGCCCTAACAAGAAAGTAGGTTAAGACACAAAATCCTAATCTAAAAACAAACATTGCTGAGAGAAGCTAATTTAGAAATACAAAAGAAAATTAATTTCTGAAACAAATATCTCCTAATTAGATATAGGTAATGCCACTCACACAAAGTTATCAAAACTCATAATAAACTCAATGAAGCAAATCCAAAATATCCCAGGCCTCATGGTGCACAGAGCTCTAAATCCACTCTTTCTCACTAGGGAACTGTACCACAAAGAAATTATGATTATTTTTTTAATAAAAGTTGTCTGGGTTGAAATTTGAAGGTGGAAAACACACTTTAAAACCTGAAACAGTTAAATAAATTAAGAGAATCTAAAAGGCTCAATCCAACAATATCAAGAATCTAAAGTACGTTATTTTGTTTATTTAAGCATCTTCCACATTTCAACAGCATTTTTCAGAGTGTTTTATAGTTATTATGGAAACTGGAAAAACAAACATTCATAATCAACTACTTTGCAGTTCTAATAACTTTTTAGCCGTCCTCCGGCCAAGGTTAAAACACCAAATAAAAGCAATGTATCTATTCTTTGTCCTATAGTGTTAAAAAAACAACTAAATCTCTAATGTGCCTAGGAATTCTGATAAAACTCCAGGTTTAGGAATCACTGGCATAGAGGCTGACTTAACTGCATCCTGTTCTCCCTTCCTCCTATCACTATGGAAGAAGCATCTCTCTCTCTTAAGGCTAGTCCTTCTACTGATGATCTAGATCCTAAAAGATTATGAACAAAGACAGAGAGACAAACGTATCCATTGTATGACTGATGTAGGGCAAGTTACTTAATATTTCTGAAAATAAGAATAAGTATTCACTGCATAGAATTTTCAGGAGGATTAAATCAGATAATATAGATAATTATCTAGCATGGTATCTGTGAGATAATAGAGAATCATACACTGGTCTCTACCCCTGGTTTCTGAAATAGGACTTCTGAAACCCTTATAAATCCCTAACCGATAAGAGCACTAGAAGCAAGCAGCTTTTGTTCCAATGAGGTGACTCTGGGTGGGCTCCTGGATGGGAGCTGGTACCCAGAAAGGCCAAGCCATGATTATAAGCTCGGAATTTCCAGGCCCACCTCCACTCTCCAGAGAAGGGAGAGGGGCTAGAAATGGAATTACTAATTGATCATGCCTATGTGAAGAAGCCTCCATAAAATCCCAGTGGCGTGCGATTCAAAGAGCTTCCAGGCTGGTGAACACACCCACATACTGGAAGGACAATGCACCTCTACTCCACAGGGACAGATGCTCCTAGGCTTAGGACCTTCCCAGACTTCACCCTATGTATCTCTTCATCCGTATTCTTTAACACAGCCGTCCCCAACCTTCTGGCACCAGGGACCAGTTTCGTCGAAGACAATTTTTCCACGGACCGGTGCGGGGGGCGGGGGGATGGTTTGGGGATGATTCAAGCGCATTACATTTATAATGCACTTTATTTCTATTATCATTACATTGTAATATATGATGAAATAATTATACAACTCACCATAATGCAGAATCAGTGGGAGCCCTGAGCTTGTTCTCACTTGCCACTCACTGATAGGGTTTTGATATGAGCCTGCAAACAATTGATTTATTATGGTCTCTGGGCAGTCAGACCTCTCTGCTAATGATAATCTGTATTTGCAGTCACTCCCCAGCGCTAGCATCACCATCTCAACTCCACCTCAGATCATCAGGCATTAGATTCTCATAAGGAGCGTGCAACCTAGATCCCTTGCGTGCGCAGTTCACAGTAGGGTTCGCGCTCCTATGAGAATCTAATGCCATCGCTGATCTGACAGGAGGCGGAGCTCAGGTGGTAATGTGAGCAATGGGGAGTGGCTGTAAATACAGATGAAGCTTCTCTCACTCACCCGCCCCTCACCTCCTGCCGTGCAGCCCGGATGGGGACCCCCGCTTTAATATTTTCTTTAATAAACCGGTAAACATAAGTGTTTCCCTGAGTTCTATGATCTGTTCTAGCAAATAATCAAATCCAAAAGGAGAATGTCATGGGAATCTCCAATTTGTAGCCAAGTCCAACGGAGATTGTGGGTAACCTGGGACCTACTACCTGCTATTGGCATCTGGAGGGAGGGCAGTCTCATGGGACTGAGTGGGACCTGACGTTATTTCCACGTAGATAATGTCAGAACTGGATTAAATTGTAGGACATCCAACTGGTGTCACAGAATTGCTTGGTGCTGGGAAAAAACTCACACATCTGGTGTCAGAAGTGTTGTGAGTGGGATAGTAGTGTGAGAGTAAAGGAGAAACACAGGAGAAGACTGGAGTTTTTCCAATGAGTCTCACATACAGCAAAGGCTCAAAGCCTTCCTCTTCCTCCCATACTCATCCTCAGAAACCTCACTCCAGCCATTTCCACCCCTTTCTCTACAAGTCTACAAGTGAGTCCTTCCTGTACCTAAACATGCTAAAGTCTTCCCCATATTCAAACACAAACACACACGTTCCTCTGTCAACCTCATGTTCTCTCTTAGCTATATCTATTTCCCCTCCTATATCAGTAAGCTTTAGGAAAGTTTGGTCTTTATCTACACTTTGTCTCCACCTCCACATCTTTTATTTACCCCCTAAGTATGTAACTTACCTTGATCTTGCCACAGTGAAGAACAATATCCTAATTGCTAAAACCAATAAACAAATGTTTTAGTCTAGCAGACCCCATCCCATTCTAAGCTTATTAAGATCTCTTTTCAGCATACTGACCTCCACGCCAACCTTGAGAAGTTCCACTCCCTTCGATTCCCAGGCACCACATTCCTGGTTTCTCACCTACATCCATATTTACCAGCCTAATCTTTGCTTCTATAGGAAAGAACTTCATTTGTCCATACCCTATTGCCTCTAAGCCAGAAATTATCGCATTTATTTTATTTACAGCAATATCTGTTACATTCTGAGAAAGAAACCAACCCAGAAAGGAAATTCACTATTCTAATGAAATCCTTCCAGGCATTCTTAAAATGGAACCCTATCACATACTTTTTAAGAGTTACACTAGGTAAGAAGAAAGCATTTTAAGATGATGTTATGCTTCAGCTTGAGACTTACTATTTATTCTGATACACACATAATACATTTATGCCCATACCCTCTCCAACTCCTTCAGCTGCAAAAAACAAGTGCTCCCTACATACCTACTCACTTGTATACACTGTAGACTATCTACCCACTCGGATACAAATGCACATCCAGATATGCAAACTCATAATGAACATTCAACATAGTCAATTCCGTAGGTAGGCAGACAAGTGGAAAGGTACATGACTGGATGAGCTGGAGAATGAACAAATCTAAATGACAAGAGATAAACTGGGGGAAAACTATAAGTGAACAAGGAACAATCATCTAATGCTAGAATAATGATATATGTTAGATGGTACAAAGAAAACTTTGTCACTAATTAGTGTCACAACCTTAGATAAACTAACATTTTGGGCCTCATCTACAGAGGCTAGACTAAATGATTCTCTAAAAATTCATTACAATTCCAAAATCCTATGATTCTACAGAAAAACTCAGCTTAAAACACACTTATTGCTGCTTTTGACTTATTGTTTTCATTCTTTATTATTATTTAAATCACAGTATCCATAATCGTGCTCCAAGAACAATGTTTGATGCTGGGGTCCTTGTCTTTGGCAGTCGTTATGATAAGTGCTATAATAGAGGGGTTAAAAAAAAAGTAAAAAGGGCTTCCCTGGTGGTGCAGTGGTCGAGAGTCCGCCTGCCGATGAGGGGACACAGGTTCGTGCCCCGATCTGGGAAGATCCCACATGCCGCGGAGCGGCTGGGCCCGTGAGCCATGGCCGCTGAGCCTGCGCATCCGGAGCCTGTGCTCCGCAACGAGAGAGGCCATAACAGTGAGAGGCCCGCATACCGCAAAAAAAAAAAAAAAAAAAAAAAAGTACCATATAGGAGTATGGTAAAGGGATATTTGACTCTGCCTAGGGGAGCTGTGGAAGGCCTTATAGAGGAGGTGATATTTTAGCTGGATCTTAAGGATAAGGCATTTAATAAAAAGTTTCAGTTGAAGTTTCTCTGGAAAGTGTTAGAAACCCAATTATAACCTAATAGTAAACAAATAGGGGGTCTATTTATTATTCTTTTTTAGCATCTTCCACCAATAACACTGTTAATGGAAGTAGTCTGTCCTCCACTGGTAGAAAAGAATACAAAAAAAAAAAAGAAGGAATTAACACTTGTCATTTCTGTTTTCCACTTCCATGCTGGAGACTAAAGTGTATTTTAACAGGGCACTGAAAATCTGACACATGGGTGACTTTTTAAAATGACATCCAGGGGCTTCCCTGGTGGCTAGGAATGCATCTGCCAATGCAGGGGACACGGGTTCGAGCCCTGGCCCAACAAGATCCCACCTGCCACAGAGCAACTAAGCCCGTGCACCACAACTACTGAAGCCCGCACGCCTAGAGCCCGTTCTCCGCAACAAGAGAAGCCACCGCAATGAGAAGCCCACGCACCGCAACGAAGAGTAGCCCCTGCTCAACGCAACTACAGAAAGCCTGCGTTCAGCAACAAAGACCCAATGCAGCCAAAGATAAAAAAATAAAATAAAATAATTTAAAAAATAAATAAATAAAATAAAATGACACCCACTGTGCTGTCTGCAGATCCTTTCAATTATCATTTTTAATTCAGAAATGTGAAAATTGAGTCACAGTTTTCATTTAAATTAAATAATAAACAAACAGCAAAGTAGCCAGACAGGTCTACAAAAAAATGATTTGCTAAAGTCTTAACAATATACAAAATATACAGAATACAATATATAAAATATGTAAGATTTCGTGAATTTTATGATGGATATTAACAAGATGTATTCTAGACCCAAGTGAAACTTTGCATGACATCACGTTAAGATGGTATGATTTCAAGTTAGTCTTGTATTTCTGACCAATGGTAAAAATGGAAGAAGTTAATTTTAAACACATCCACAATACTCACAATTTTCACACTCAGGCTTGAAACTCCATGATCATGAAGTTCATCCTCAAACAGGAGAACTTCTTCAAAAAACTTAATCTGTTCCCTGGCTTTCAATTTCTCTGTATCTATATGATCTGTTGTAGGTACAACCTAAAAGAAAAAATATAAGAAGGGGCACATAAAAAAAAAAAAATTTAGACAGCTTTCCTACCAGTATTTTCTGCATAGCCAGAACACCCGGTTCTAAATTTGGGTGTTATCAGTAGACACGAAAAACGAGATACAAGCCTTGTCCCTGAAAAACCTAAGATGTCTGATATTATAGCTTCACAACACAAAGAGTCAAAATTCATCGTCTTTCATATGAAAATCATTAAACAGAACACATTAAAATCAAGTGCTCTATTGTGGCTATGAGAAAATTAACCATCTGAAAATTAGTCAATGTGATGAACTACTACTATCATAGAAGTTCAAAGCAGTTTTGTGCCATAAAAGTCTACTTTTACGACATTTATTTGGAACTTAAAAAATTTTTTTCCCATTAGAATGATCGTATATATTTTAGATCCACAAATCTACAAACAAAGGTGCTTTAAATTCTGAGGTAAATAAGAACTTTCAGAGAAATTCTAAGGGAAACTCGTAGCATTCCAAAGGGCTGTAGAGGATACCAGCTATTTTTTCCAAAGTATTATTTTGTAGCCCCCGGACACAAACATACATAACCCAACAAAAGCACCAACAATCTCAAGGCAGGTCACGTCAGTAGCTCACTAAATCCAAGTGTCTCCTAATAGTAACACGAAAGTATGATTTGTGATACCATTCTTTACTACATTCAATTTCACTACAAAATGTTCAGCTTTTCAATTCTTTGACATAGTTGTAACATAAATAAACACAACAATGCTTGTCAAACCATAAGAATTCAGTAAATGGTAGCTATTATTTTACTTTACTTAGCAGCTATGACTAGGTCATTTGTTTGACTCATGCATAGAATTAAGAAATGAAGAGTAGTTTCAGAAAACTGGACAAGAATTAGAAAAATATGATACGGATGTCCAAGAGATTACATAGATTTTGTGGGAAAATGATCTTAGGGAGTATTAAGTGATGCAGAGGGGGAAAAGGTTGCTATGAAAGAAACTAGCAGTTTGTATGTGATTCCCAAGAGGTGAAAAAAATGTCCATAGTTCTTCCATGTTTACCTACAGATAACATTTTAGCCCTCTGCAATTTTATTCCAACATGAGACCACACGTGAAGGTGAAATTCGGAATGGGGAAGGAACGTGAGGGATAGGGATAGGGCAGCATATATAATCAGTCCCTTGCATCACTTGCATGTTTGTGATCTATTTAAGACCAACGTTGGTGCCTCTAGGATTCCCTAAGAGCATAAAACTTTAGTTACTATTAAATAAACACAACTTCTAAATTCCTTACTTTTTAATTAGTTTTAGTTCAAAGGAACACATCTGAAAATCCTCCTTGTAGATACATCTGACTTCCAAAAAATTAATCATTACATGAATTTTCTCATTAGTAAATGGCTACTTCACTAATATTTCATATATGCCTTCAGTAAGTGATTGGTGAACATGAATCCATCAGTTTTGCCAGTTACTTGTTCTTATAAAATGTTTGAAAGAGAAAGACAAAAAATAATTAGATAACACATGGATTAGGGAAATTCAATATATTTATCTATATACTATCTTCTTCATTCATAAGGACAAATATGTTTAAAACTTTGTATTTCTCTGCCTTTTCTCTTCCTCAACTCCACTTATCTCCTCCCTGAACGCAAGCATCTGAAAAGAAAAGGTAAAACAGCTACACTTAAGACATATGGAACATTTCTGGCTTCTGGTATTGTCAAAATAAGTAACCTGGACAAACCCTCTTGCTGAAGACAATTTAAAAAGCTGGATGAAAAAACAAAAACTTCTTAAAAGCATTATACGGTCAAGGCACTAAAGAATGACTGGACTGATATCTGGAAGAGGACTGGAGCCCAGAAAAGTGAAACTGAGCCTACGGTTTTCCAGCTTTGGCCTTGAGGCATCAGCAATGACTGGACAGAGGAGAGGCTGAGCTCTGCTGGTGCCATAATTGCTCAGTATTCACTAAGGGCAGAGGCCTTGGAGAATTCCTTGCCCTGCTCCCAATTTTGGGATAACATCTCAAAGTGCTATGCTGGCTGCAGAGCTTCTTATATTACACGCCCAGTAAACCTCAAACGCTGGCCCCATACCAGAGGTTAGCAAACTAAGACTTCCAAGCCAATGTGGGCTGCCACCTATTTTTGTATGAACTGCAAGCTGAGAATCCTTTTTACATTTTTGAAATGACTGGGGGAAATTTTTTCTTAAGAATATTTCATGTCACATAAAAATTATATGAAATTCAAATTTCCATGTCCATAAATAAAATTTTACTGAGAAACAGCTATACCCATTCGTTTGCATATTGTCTATGTCTGCTTTCGACTACAGCAGCACAGCTGAGTAACTGCAACATAAACTCTATGGTCCTCAAAGCCTGCAATACTTACTATCTGGTCCTTTACAGAAACCGTTTGCAAACCTATGCCCTTGACTATGAATGCCGTCAGCTGCCCACCAGAAATAAACAAAAATCTTCTGTGGAGGAAAAACAGGATTCAAAGAAAAATAAGAAAGCATATTAGGAGTCTAGACACCATAAATCGGAACCAACAGAAATAACAAGACAATAAAAGACACTGCGGACTCTAGATGTTGAAAATATGAGGCCCAAACTGTAAAACAACAATGCACACTAGTTTCAAGGAAATAAAAGCTAAGGTTGAAAATTTCAAAAGATACTAGGAAATATTTTTTTAAAAGAACTATGATCGGGAAGGGTCCTGCTTGGAGGTGCTCACAATGTTCTATTTCTTTTCCTGGGTGGTTGCATTTTTCAGTTCATTAAACTCTACCTTCATGTTTTATGGACTTTTCTAAGTTATTCCACAATCTTTAAAAAGCTTAAAAAACATACGGAGCACTACAAATATTCTTGATACATTACAAGAAAAATAAGTCCTGGTCACATCTTTCAAGTGGAACCTCCCTCACATCAGATGGAGGCTTATAATAAGGAAATTACTTGACATAAATATTTTTAAATTTATCATATAGTTAATTAACAGCAGATGCTAAGAACCCTATGTTAAATTCCCTTTTTGAAAACTGTTGAAAGTTGTGTGTGTGTGTGTGTGTGTGTGTGTGTGTGTATACATCCCATTAGGAACATACAGTGAAACTGCTATGTTTTACAATGATTTTTCTTTTTTTAAAAAATGGAGACATAACTCCCATACTATACAATTTACCCTTTTAAAGTGTACAATTCAGTGGTTTTTAGTATATTCACAAGACTGTGCAGTCACCACTATTATCTAATCCAGAACATATCATCACCCCAAAAAGAAACTGCCATACCCATTAGCAGTCACTCTCCATTCCTCACGTCCCCCAGCCCCTGGAAGCCAATACTCTAATTTCTGTTTCTATAGATTTGTTTGTTCAGCAAATCATTCTGGAATCATATACATGTACCCTTGTGTCTCGCTTCTTTCACTTAGCATACTGTTTCCAAGGTTGTAGCATGTATCAGTGTTTCCTTTCCCTTTTCAGGACTAAATAATATTCCACTGTCTAGATATACCAGTTCTGTTTATCCACTGATGAACATCTGGGTGGTTTTCACATTTTAGCTATTATGAGTAATGCAGCTATGCATATTCATGTACAGGTTTTTATGTGGATATACAGTTTTCAATTCTCTTGAGTGTACACTTAGGAGTGGAATTGCTGGGTTACATGGCAATCATGTTTAACTTTTTTTCTAATTGCTGGCCAAAAAAAAAAAAAGGCATAACAAGAAATCCACCATCTTAACCATATTTAAGTGTACAGTTCAGTAGTGTAAATTATATTCACATTGTTGTAAGATGGATCTCTAAAACTTTTTCATCTTGCAAAACTAAAACAGTATCAGAATTGTTAACCCATACCTCTGAGGAAAACAACTATCAACAAGCATACAGTACTCATATGCAGTTCTTTTTGCCTTTTGTCTTATAAACTCCATTCATTTCCAATGTTTATGTCAGCACATTCCTGCCCTAAAGTTACTTTTAAAAGCTCAAGATATTAAAGATGATATACAAATGACCAACAAGCATAGTGATGTTCAACATCACTAGCCATTAGGGAAATGCAAATCAAAACCTCTCATACACTGCTGGTGGGAATGTAAAATGCTACAGCCGCTATGGAAAACAGTACAGGGGTTCCTCCAAAAATTAAAAAAAATTACCATATGATCCAGCAATTCCACTTCTGGGTATATACCCCCCAAAAAAATGAAAGCAGAATTTTGAAGAGATATTTGCACACCTATGTTCACAGCAGCACTATTCACAATAGCCAAGAGGTAGAAGCAACCCAAATGCTCACTGACAAATGAATGGAAAAACAAAATGTGGTATATACATACAATGGAATATTACTCAGCCCTAAAAAGGATGGGAAGTCTGACACATGCCACAACATGGATAAACCCTGAGGACATTATGCTAAGTGATATAAGCCAGTCACAAAAAGACAAATAATGTATGATTCCACTTATATGAGGCATCTAGAATAGTCAAATTCACAGAAACAGAAAGTAGAAAGGTGACTGCCAGGTGCTGGGAGAAGGAAGAAATGGGGAGTTGCTGTTCAATAAGTATAGAGTTTCAGTTTTTCAAGATGAAGAAGTTCTGGAGATTAGTTGCACAACAACATGAATATACTTAACAGTATTTAATACACTTAGAAATAACTATGATAGTAGATTTTATGTTACATATTTTTTTACCACAATGAAAAGAAAAGGAAAAAAGAAAGCTCAAGATACTGAATCGCACTAAGTTGGGCAAATGTTCCAATGTGCTTAAAAAAAAAAAAGCTTTTTAAAATGCATGAACACTAAGCATGTTTTATTCCTAAAAAGCAGTATCAATAGAAGAGGCAGTCTTCTACTTATATTTTCCTGCATATTCAATTTATTTATTTAATAAGAAAACAGCCAAACGTTGATAGGTTACTATAGGCCAGGTACATATTAGGCATTTGACCTGTCTTCTCATAACATTCTCATACCACAGTCTGAGAGAAGTGCCTATGGTAGCCCAGACAACAAATGACAAGGCTGGATATGAATCCAGCCAGGTCAGTACAACTCTGTGACTGGCTCTCTCCTCTTACACCATGCTACAACTCAGAGTAATAGGCTTAACAACCTAAAGAGTGAGAAATCATTAAACACACACACACACACACACACACACACACACACACACCAACAGGCCCCAGCAACTAAAAACCAACAATTTAAGGGCAAAGGAAAGGCTTCATTCTAATGCCTCATTCTCTGATATTCTTACTGTACACATAAAATACCTTCTCCCACACAGGCAAACACTTCCTATACATACCAGGGCTTCTGAATAGTATTTTAAGGAAGAGCTGAAGGATTAAATAATTTAAAATCTCAAATAATATTACAGGTCAAAAAATCCTTAGGTATTAAAACAAAGTTAAAAGTAAAAAATGTTCCTATGAAAGTGATCTTCCACATATAACAAATGTGCTTAACAAGAAGCTCTAACATCAGTGTTATGTTACTAAGAGACACATACTTTAAGATCTTGAACCCATTTCTTCGTCTACAAAATAAGGATAAAAATGCCTATCCTACAAGACTATTTTGAGAATTAAGCAACAAAGTCCTAACAATTTTACCTGGAAAATAGTCACTCTATTTTTTAAGGCAATAAAGGAACACATTCATCAACTCTGTTTAGACCATAAAGCAAGGGTAAATACTATTTAGACAATATAGCTACTTTTACTCTTGGTATTTCAATAATATTAACTTAGTTGCCTTGACATTTGAGATATGATGTTATCATAATAATAGCAGCTGCCATTTATTAACATCTTATTGTGTTAACAGACACTGTGCCATAAACACTTAATACATGTTATCTTATTTACTACCTCACAACTGATATTATCCCTAGTTTACCAAAGTGAGAACTAAGGCTTAGCAAAGATTAAATTGCTTTTCCAAGCTGTTAAGTGATGGTGCTGGGATTTGAACTCAGGTTTGCCAAAGCCTGAGCTCCTTACCACTAGTGAGTGTTTGATCACACTGACATTTGTCAGCAACACCTTAGAACAAATTACATGACAGGCTGATGTGCCAATAAAGGGTACTGAGCACATGTCTTTCACCTCCTACTACTCTCTCACTCCCTGTCTCTACTGCCGTGGATCTTGCTCCTTGATCACAGCTAATGCTACTTCATAGCCTCCAGGAGGCTTTTGTAAGTCAGCCCGCAAAGTAAGTCATCATCATTATCGCATTGGGTTAAAACAAGCTCTCGTTTCCTCACTCCTTGAAATGAAATATCAAAAGGCCTACACACTTTGCAAAGTTTTTCAATCAGGAGTGAAAAGAGAGAATATTAATCTATGAAGTATTAATGGACTAGAAAAACCTTCCTCCCCCATTAGACTGTAATGGAAGGATTTTTTTCTCTGTTCCCTGCAGTATCCATGGCTCTATGTAGCTAAGCTCCCAATATGAGGCCTACCAATTCCACCGTCCTGGTGTCATTTACCACGAAGTGAATCTCTTCCTAAGCAGGACTTACACAGATGCAACTTAACATTAATATAGAGATTTAGAATTCACTGGGAATTTTCCCTTAGATTTATCTTATATCTGCTGTGAGGTAGATATTTCTGTTTATCCAATTTACTGATAAAACAAAACCAGTCAGATTAAATAACTTGCTTGAAGTCACACCAGGTTCACACACAGTGTAGGCAAACAATAATCCAAGCTGTCTGACCAAAATTTCTATCTGCCCACATATCTGTTCATCTGTAAAACTGTAAGCTACTAGCTAGCAGGTTCTGCCTAAATCACCTAATACATTACACCAAGAACAGACACATTTTAATGCTTCTTGATAGCGATAATGATAACATTAAGGCAGTCTGCCATTGCTACCAACCACATTTTTAGCAAAAATTGTTCCCCTATGGCTTTCTTTTATTTTGTGCTGATAATCAACAAGCAAAATCCCTTTACATTAGGTTCTGAAGCCTCGCACAATAGAAAGTAAAGTAGCAGCATAAAATAACTCATTACTAGAAAGTTCTAACACTGAAACTGTCCAAGGCAATCAATGACTCATAAAAGCAAAAAATAAGATTTACCTTTAGCTTAAGTGATTCTCCAAGTAACGTTCCCTTATAATCTGTTGTATAGGTCCAGTCATACGGCTTAATAACCTCCTTCGAGTGCTCACCCTCCGTCCTCAAACACCAAAATGAGAAGGGTCAGTCAGTGATGTAGAATATAGATCATGTGTCTTCATTTATCACACCCAATTACATTCTACAGATAATATAAAATACCCTACTAAATACATATGCTTGTCATAATTCACTAACACAAGATCTGTCTTAGTTTTTCTGCACATTTATTGTTATTTAACTTGTCATGTACTGATAATGTAGTCTCTCCAATTAATCTGTACACCGCCTGAGGACATGGTTTAAAGGCTTATACTTTTTTCAAAGAACTTAGTACATAATAGGCACAAAGTAAATAACTGCTGATTTGATTATGAAAGAAAATACATTTTTCTTAATTTCAGTGCTCCTCAAATTTTCAACGCAAATCATAAGTAAACACTGTTCTTCAAAACTAGGAACATTAAAGTACACAGTGTAATGCCTCTTCACTAAAGAACACTGAAAGCTCAAAAAAGTAAACCCTACATAGCTCAGCTCAATTGTAATTCAATTTAATTCAAGAAGTGTTCAAGAGCAGGGTAATTAAACTCCATTTTATGGATGAGAAAAATGAACTCTAGAATGATTCAACTATCAGATTTAATAATAGTACTAGCCATTCTAATAAAATACACATATCACAACTGAATATTTTTTCAACTCTTTTCTGTTTTGTTTAACCCATAACTACCCAGATTCTCACCTGCTTTCCTGCCACTCTTCAGCGCAGGCTACTTTAAGCATTCCTTGGTAGTTGTTCACACATCTTAATGCATCTGTAGCATTGAACTCAATCCCAAAGCCAGAGCCATGCTGGATTCTTAAAACGTTGTCTCCAAACATCATTTCAGGGAGAGATGGCATGTGCAATTCATCAGCTAACCTATGTATAACCAAAAGTCAGCAGGATTATTTTATATCACTGTTGGCACTTTTGCTTCCTTCTGATCCCCACAGAATACCTTCTACTCCTAAATGAGTTAAATAATACATGATTTAATAAAATAATATATTTGTAAAGTCTATAAGGGGTTTCATCATCCATTCTCTCTGTGTATATCTTTTTGGCACTGTATTAGGTAGTGGGCTAAATTAGACAGATAATAAATATACAAATAAATACACAATATAATGTCAGCTAGTAACAAGTGATATACAAAAATTAAAGCAAGGTGATGGGGGAGGCACTGTTTTAGGTAGGATGATCAGAGATCACATCTGAGACACTTGAATTTGCGCCTCAAAACTACCCTGTGGGGCTTCCCTGGTGGCGCAGTGGTTGAGAGTCCGCCTGCCGATGCAGGGGACGCGGGTTCATGTCCCGGTCCGCGAGGATCCCACATGCCGCGGAGCGGCTGCGCCCGTGAGCCATGGCCACTGAGCCTGCGTGTCCAGAGCCTGTAGCTTCGCAACGGGAGAGGCCACAACAGTGAGAGCCCCGCGTACCGCAAAAAACAAAACAAAACAAACAAAAAAAAACTACCCTGTGAGCTAAGAAAGGCTCAGAGAGTTTAAGCAGCTAACTCAAATCACAGAGCCAGTTAAGTGGTAACACCAGGCCTATTTCCACTATATAAGACTGCTTTTAAAGACCTGGACCTCATCTAGCTAGCCTCATTACATAAGAAAGTTATATTAGACATACTATAAGACCAGGATCACAAATTATGAACCCACAGATGTGTTTTGATTAGCCTACACAATATATTTTTTAATATTTGAAATAACTGGCAAAATTATTGAGGTGCCAATAAAAATTGAGAGATTTTTGAGAAATCTGGACTTCTAGTTTCTCTTAAAAAAAAAAACACTTGGCAACATTGGACCTGTATTTCCATGTGACACCAACTGGCTGGAGCTGAGTGGAGGTTGCCCCCTTCAAGTGGGGCATAGGCTCTCTGGTTCACCAGTCTCCTTGGCCCTTTAAAAGCTGAGTCTGTGACCCCTGTTATAAAGACTTTTAAGTGGCTACTCGTTACTTCTGAAAAAAGTAGGTCAATGTATAGGTTACCATGCCTTATGACCCCAACCCCTGAGTGACAACCAGGACTGTCAATTTAGGGATGAAAGTTTTGCTTCTCAACCAAAGGCAATTATCTATGGGCTGGCAGGAACCCCTGAATTTTAGCCTGAGAACTCTGCCCGAAACACTCATGCTGAATTGAATAACGGCCAATTAAACTTACTCTGATCCCTCTTTTTATAAGTCTGAATGACAGTTAAATGAAGCACAGACTAAGAGACATGGCATGACACAGAACCATGAGGTAGAGAAGAAGGGAGAGTGAAATTTTTAAGTAATAGCAAGAGAAGCAGATAGAGCAAAGTAGAGACTGAGAAATAAGGGTGACAAGAAGATTAGAGACATCTATAGTTGGGGCCACAAGAACTGCTGTTCATTTTCTGAGCTAATTCCGTGTTTAGTTATTTCCTCATGTATTATTAAATTCTCATCACTTGAGGCAACACGGGGGTGGGCAGTGGACGGGAGTCTCTGTTCCTTACAACCTGAAAGCACAACTAACACAGAGGTTCCATGGAAGTGATTTTCTGGTTATCTTATGTACCAATTTTTTTCTGTTAATACTGATTTTGGAAAATTTTCATAATGTATTGTACACGTCTCTTTGTTTTAAAACAAAACATATAAAATGTTATTTTACCTTTTCTTGCTGACCAGAGATCATCATATTTTTTTTTTTTTAGTGGTACGCGGGCCTCTCACTGTTGTGGCCTCTCCCGTTGTGGAGCACAGGCTCCGGACGCACAGGCTCAGCGGCCATGGCTCACGGGCCCAGCCGCTCCGCGGCATGTGGGATCTTCCTGGACCGGGGCACGAACCTGTGTCCCCTGCATCGGCAGGCGGACTCTCAACCACTGCGCCACCAGGGAAGCCCGAGATCATCATATTTAACAATCTTGTAAGACAATGTCCTCAAGTTCAATTGAG
Source organism: Grampus griseus (assembly GCF_964374135.1). Classification (NCBI taxonomy): domain Eukaryota; kingdom Metazoa; phylum Chordata; class Mammalia; order Artiodactyla; family Delphinidae; genus Grampus; species Grampus griseus. The sequence goes on along the minus strand of NC_139017.1, from coordinate 50,738,897 downwards.
TGTGTATACCTCTAGCTACTCTAGAATGTAGGTATCTGCCCCTGAAGCAACCTCATCCCTTTTTATTTGGTTTCTTATCTATCAAAGGATGGAAAATCAAACAATCATACTCCTTAAAATTGCATAATGAATAAAAAGAGAACATGAAAAATGCTAACAATTCATTTATTAGGGCAAAGTGACTATATGGAACTCTTTTCCTTCCTTACATTTCCAATATGGTTACAATTATAAAGTATGCAATAGAGTCAAAAGTGTAAATATGCTCTGAATGAAGTTCTAACGGATCCTGAACAAAGCACAGAATTTTAGTGCAAGTGTTATATGATAGCTACTTTAGCAGAACCGAAGGCTTTTTCTTTTTTAAGACTTCTGGATTTTTGAACAGCTACATAGTTATACTTGTTAGGTAAAGTAAAATAATGCTATATTAAAGAATATATTCTGACATAAAACTAACAAAGGATCTATGCATATCCCAAGACCACAATTACTCTCTTTCCAACTGCTTTAAATCTATTTCCAATCAGACACACCAATCAAGTCTTGTATATATATTAAAAACAAACAAGCAAAAAACCTTGCATAAACAAATTAAAATACTTAAGCCTTAAATGGAAAAAATATTGATTCTTATTATAAACATCTACTTCATTCCTGGATCATCAAAGCCTCACCACTTTCAAGAATAAAGACGGGTTCTAATTCCACCATGACTGCCCAGGAGAGGACTTAATGCACCACAGTCCCATGTTTCCATAAGCTTCCTATCTCTGGTGAACGTTTTGTTCTTACACAACAATTATATTAATTTTGGCTATGAAGAAAAGATAGCAATTAAAGATCCTGTTTCTTGTAGGAAAACACCTTCGCCAGTAAAATTCTCTACTTGTTGCAAGCTTTAAAAAAAAAGCAAAAGCACCCACTGAGGGAAACAAGCACTTGCTCACTTGATTTTCAGAAGAACTGTATCAATTTACATTCCACCCTGAGGCAAAAATTAAGAAAAAAGTACCAAGAACTTAATCAAATTTATATTCTTTGACCCAAAATATCAGCTTTGGGAAATCTGTAATATAGAAATAATCCCCAATGTAGGAAAAAAAAATTATACACATTAATACTCATAATCATCTTATTTTTAATAGAAAATACTCTAATTATAAAGAAATAAATGGTTATGTAAACTATAGTATATCTATATGATGAAATATTATGGAACCATTAAAAATACTTAAAGGGAGAATATAATGGAGAAAAATGCTTATGATACAATAGTAAAGAAAAAACAGGCACACTGTATGTTTATTTTATCTCTGTGTTTATGTATATGTGCACATATCAGTGATCTAACCTTTTAAGTTGTCCATCTTTAGTATGATGTCTAATAACATTAATTTTTCACCATAAATTTAAGTGAAATTTATTCTTTTGCTATTAGGAAATAGAAAATATTAAATACTAGAGAGATCAACATTCCCATGCAAATGTCCATAGACATATGAATGGATAGAGAAAACGTGGTTTAAAAAAAACAAAAAAATAAGAAAAGAAAATGTGTTTTACACATACAATGGAATACTATGCAGCCTTTAAAAAGAAGGAAATTCTGCAATTTGTGACAACATGGATGACACCTGAGGACATTATGCTAAGTAAAATAAACCAGTCAAGTAGTAAAGTTTTAACGACTTTACTGGATAATGCATACCAAACATGAACTAATATAAGATGTGATTCTCTGGATTTTTCCCAATGTATCTGGAAAAATCTGGTAGTCCTATGAAATATTCCAGTCATATATGTAAAAGAATCACTGCCACTAACTTACACTTCTTCAAATGTCCTAAATTCCGAGTATCTTAAACACATGCCAAACACAGAGTATCTTAACCCCATTTCTAATGTCAAGCTTCACCATTAACAAATAGGTAGGACAATTTATAAGGCAAGGAAGACAGGAAGCCTCTATGGGATTAAGATGCCTCAATTCATTAAAGGAAGTTTCGTTAATCCAAAATTTCCCCTAATTCATTTATATAGCACCCAAGAGGTTTCTATACCCTAGGGCAAGGCATCACAGAAAAATTTAGGATGGGAGCAGATAAACCTTTCTTTTGTGAAGGAAAAAGGACTAAGTATACTCAGGCAGAGCTGTTTTAGAAATAATAAACAAGGAGATTAAAGATCTGGAATTTGATTCCCTTAGAACTCTCCATGCATCCAGCACCTCTTAGGGAGTCTGTAAGTAAATTATATGGGTAACCGCAATTTGAAGCTGACTGCTTTATATACCACAATTATATATATGGTGCAATACGTAACAGAGAAAGTTATATGGAGAGGAAAACTCAGAGAGTAACTCAGTCTGTGGTGGGATGAAGGGAATTTTTTCCCTTTCTTTTCTGTATTTTCTCAATTTTTCTTAGTGACTCTTTAAGAATGTTACTTTTTTTTTTTTTTTTTTCAATTAGGAAGCTAAACATCCTTTCATGACTCTCTTCTCTTCCCTGGTCACTTCCCTCTGCCTAAATCTTAAAATGTCAGTGCTCCCTAGGGTTCCATCTCATGACCTTTTCCTTTTCTTCTGGATAACTTCTAGATGATCTTAATTCACTCCCAAGGCTTCAGGTATCAACTATAAGCTGATGATTCCCAAACCTAAATCCATGGACAAGTCATCTTTTTTAAGCTCCAAAATAAACGCCTAAGACACCTCCACTTTATAACCCACACACAACACATATTTCAACAAAACTAAACTCATCCTCTATCCAACACCTGCCCCCAATCTGCTCCTCCTCCTGGGTTTCTCACCTTGTCCAATGGCAATGAAATCTTGCCAAGGGTATAGATTCCTCCTTCTTCCTTCCTCCTCCTATCAAGTGGCCATCAAATTCAGGCACTTAATCTTCTAAAACCTCTCCTCTCACCCCTTCTAACCGGTTTCCTTACCCAGTCCTGCAGCCCACCAACCTATCCTCCACATCACCTCCAGAGAAATCTTTCAGAGTGTACATCTGATAATGTCGATCCTTTGTATAAAATGGCACCCGGTAGTAGTCATATAAAATTCGAAACTCCTGAGCCTGGCATAAAAGTTCTATCAGTGGTATCTCCACTGCCCAGGGCCCTACCTGCCTCTGGCTTCTCACTACAGTACTCCCCCTCTGATACCTCACACTCCAATCACACAAAAACAGTCCTTCATGGCTCCCACTCTCTCTGACCCACCGGCTTGCCACGTGCCCCCGGACCCCGCCCCACCCCCCGACTTTGTCAAGATTCAGTTCAGGCATCACAAACGCATCACAGCTGTCACTCTCCCTGGCCTTACACAGGCCCCCAAGCCCCACCCCATCCCACCGACTTTATCAAGATTCAGTTCAGGCATCCCAATTTCCCGGATGCCTTGTTCCCTTAAACAATCTCAAATAACCCTGCATATACACCTATATCAATTCACACTGTATTATAATCGTCTGTCTCTCTCACAAGACTGTAAATTCCTCGAGGAAGACGCTGTCTTTCATCTTCTGTATCTCACGTGCCTGGCACGGCCCCTGACATGCTAAAAACCAAGCATATATATCATCCCCGTTATCAACCCCTAAGAAAACAGGTCATATCCACCCAGAAAGAAATAATCTAAAGGTGGCGCAGGCTGCGTCAGGTAGAGACCTACGGGAGGGGAAAGTCCACCGCAACAATCATGCTCTGCTCAAATCCAGGCGGAGTGACAATTTCACGAAGGCAGCGCCTGGCGGCCCGAACCGAAGGACAGGAGGTGGAGACAGGAATATTTCCTGGTGGTGTCAATTCAAAGGTTCCGTCCGGAGGGACCCGAGCCTCCGCCCCCCAGAGAAGGGCTGGGGCTCCGCCGAGTTCGCCCTGCCTCCCGCCCAGGCCCAGCTCCCCAGCTCGCGCCCGAATCCCAGCCCCGGAGCCTCACTTCTCCACATCCGCTGACTTCATGATGTGGGTCTTGGACGCCGTCAGCTTCCAGGGCCCAAAGGAGAAGTCCTGGTGGCTACTCTGGAAGCCGTGGATCATCATGGCCGCAGCGGGGCCCGCGTGGGCCACACGGAACAGGCTGGAGCAGCGGCGGCAGCGGCGGCGGCGGCGACCGACACCGGTCCCTCCGCCTCCCCCCGACCCAGCCCCCTCGGCTTCCGAGCCGTTACCATGCCCGGCCCCACCCCGCCCCCTGCCGGCCTACCCGGACGCAGGCCCTCCTTTCCGCCTTCTTCTCCGCCCCTCGGGTTTTGCTTCCGGGACCAGTTGCCAAGGTTGCGTGACCTACGTCTTACGTCACGACGCACCTGAAAAGAGGGGAAAAACTGCTGAGGGGCGAGGCTCTGGCAGCAGGGGGTGTGGTCAGGGACGCACCGCCCCCTGAACTCACTGGTTGGCGTCGTCTTGGGGCATTTCAAGGAAGGTCAGTGTTGGAAAAGGCGAATACAACGTAATGCTAGACGACTTTGCAAAGCAGGGAATTACCTCTCGTGTTGGCGAATTGGTGTAGAGAGGAAATGCCCTACATTTTTCCGTTGAGGACAAAATTTTAAAGTCACTTAGAATTTAGGAGTTTCAGCATCAAGTGCTGCATGACAAGTGGACATCTAGCTACTATGGACTAAGACTCCTATCAAAAATTTCATCCTTCAAGGCTTCCCTGGTGGCGCAGTGGTTGAGAGTCCGCCTGCCGATGCAGGGGACACGGGTTCGTGCCCCTGTCCGGGAAGATCCCACGTGCCGCGGAGCGGCTGGGCCCGTGAGCCATGGCCACTGAGCCTGTGCATCCGGAGTCTGTGCTCCGCAACAGGAGAGGCCACAACAGTGAGAGGCCCGCGTACCGCAAAAAAAAAAAAAAAAAAATAGAGGCTTACTATCTCTAAATAGCCTGTGCCCTTTAATGATTAGAGCTTAGGTTGAGGTAAAACCTGCTTCCTTGTTACTTACATTATTTGAACTTGGTCTTGCCCTCTGGGGCATCATAGAACAGGCATATTCCCTCTTCTTCATGACTGTTCTTGTTCTTATTTTAAAACAACTTTTACACCTTTCCCTTGTCTTTTAATTCATCCATTTACTTATATATCTACCTATACATCCATTCACCTGTCTGCTTATTTAGTCAATGAATATTTACATTTCTAAGGTCTGAAGCACAGTACTTGGAGAAAAGCATTAAAATGAAAAATACGAATATGCTATGACATTCCCCAGCCTCAAGCAACTTTGTTCATCTGTGCCACATGCTAAGCATATTAGATACATAAGACATTGTCTATAATTTCAAGTATGAGATCAATTGCACTCAAGTATAAGTAACAAAGTAATACAAACAATACCATGTGACATCTGGGCAATAAAATGGTATGTGTACATGGACATGGTACAGGAGGCAAGAGTAATTAACTCTCTCTGTATAGGTTAGGAATGATTCACAAAGAAGATGATGCCAGAGCAAGATTTTAAAGAAAAGATAAACGGTTTCACCAGGAGGAGACAGTCCACTTCATGGACAAGAAACAGCAGGTGCATAGGCATGGAAGCATAGAGCAGCACAGAATAAGTAAGGAGTAAGAAGTCGTTGAGAACAACTGGAACCTAAACTTTTATGTATGTAGGAGGATGTAGGGGATGAGGTAGGTGTGGGCCAAATCAGGAGGGAACTTAATGCTGTGCTAAAGAACTTGGGATTTCTTCCAATGGATGATTAGGGGTCATTGCCTAGATGAGCAACCTTGATGGCCTAAACTTGTGTCTTCAAAGCCAGATACACACACATACACCAGGGTATGTACCAAATGCACTGGAATGGAGGAAGAAAATATTTATATTTATCTCATCTTTTTTGAATTCTATTTCTGTGTATGTTTCATAATGTACATAATAAATCATATATTCACATGGCTTTTATTTATAAACAAATATTGGGATACATGCTCGGTTTTTTACAGATATTGATGGCAAGTGATCAAAAGACTTTGTGGGGCTTCCCTGGTGGCGCAGTGGTTGAGACTCCGCCTGCCGATGCAGGGGACACGGGTTCGTGACCTGGTCCGGGAGGATCCCACATGCGGCGGAGCGGCTGGGCCCGTGGGCCATGGCCGCTGAGCCTGGGCGTCCGGAGCCTGTGCTCTGCAATGGGAGAGGCCACAACAGTGAGAGGCCCGTGTACTGCAAAAAAAAAAAAAAAAAGACTTTGTGGACCATTGGTCTAATTGAAGGGCGTAGTAGAGGGGTTAGAGAGGACATATATGGGAGAGGAGTAGGGGACTGACTGAATGTAAGGGGAGAAATATCCAGTCTGTGGTCTGGAGATCACAAAGCCATAATCAGGGTATTGTTCAACTGGTCTCTGTATTCTGTAATGACGAGGAGGAACAGGGACCACCAAGAGAAAATACATGGCCATATGAAAAGAGAGAAGAAAACAGGATTCTCTGAAGAAGAGCCAGTGGAAAGGAAGTTTCAGATCTGTCTGAACTTCCTTTGTTCCCCCTCATGTGACAGTTCATATGGTGCACATTGGCAGTGAATGCTAATACCTGCATGTGGGGTCACTTCTGAATGAATGATCGTGATTTTTAAAGAGAATCAGTATTGTTCAAATTTGTATACTGCATCAGTTATAAATTGATTTAACTGTCTCTTCTATCTCAGAATGATTTCTTTCTGCACTATAGAATGGCATGCAGAAAGACTGATCTTGAAATTGCTAATAATTTGGCCAAATTGCCCATCCTCAAGGCTACCCAGCTTCTCCTTCCTTCAAGGAGTTCAGGATCTGTGAACTGACTCAGATCTGAGAGTTAGGGGAGGGCTCTGGCTCCCATGGTGACACCATCCAAGTTGGGGTTCTTTTTGGTTTTGTTTTTTAACTATACTCAGGGTTGTGTTTGTAATATCGATCAAGTAGAACCTTAATGATCTGCCCATCTATTTCTGACCCAGGGACCCATCAACAATTGCCCCTCCCCAAGATCTCTGTGGGTCAATTCATTCTGATGATCACTTTGTCCTTGCTGCCTATTGTACTTGCCGTATTCACATTGCCTCTGGTCAATTAAATGCTCCTCTTAGGCTTTTGCCATCTTGGACATTCCAACATCTCTATGGAAATCAAGGAGTCTATTCCAGTGGAACATCTCCCACCTCTATCCCTGCACTACAGAAGTAAGCCATCGAAGCACTTTCCAAGGACGGTGGTCCCCCTTTCACCATTGCATTTCTTGGTGAAGAACGTGTCCTCTAATCCTCGCAGGGAACATAATTAGGAGGTGGATGAGCAGGTAACATGTGAGAAATTCACTCCCACATTCTTATCACCCTATGTTTTTGCTTTACTTCTACATTAAGCCAAAGAAAATCTGTATCTCTAGTTCTGTCATCATCGGTCATGGCTGCGTTCAGGTTTCAGTCAGCCTACTGAGCAAACGAGTCCCAGCTGTTCACACCAGCCCTGAATGGACATATCAACGCATTCAGCTCACTCTAAAATTACATTCCTCCCGCGCTGGATCAGCATCCTCGGATTTTATTCCTACACTTGTTTCCTGGGACTTTGCCAATATAAATTAGCAAAATATTGCAATTTTCTTGCTGTTTATGAATTCTAGATTTGACTTTGCAACTTGTTCTCTGGATATGCTGAGAATGAGTATAGTTAAGGATCTAGAGGGAATGAGAAGTGCTAGGTGTGGGGCACAGAGAGAACTGGAACCCTTTTGCAAATTACCTGCCTCAGATGAGGTCATCCTAGAGTTTTCAAGCAAGGCAGGGCTATCTCATCTGAGAGAGGAAGAGGGGCTGGGGATTGCAGGATCAGAGTACTTGAAGTTTTCCATAATCTGAATAGTCCAACTCTAAATTTCCCACTTCTGGTTTAATAAATGTCCTAAAGTCACATAGGCAACCTGCACACGGGCAAATTGAATCTGTGTTCATAGTCAGCTACCACCTGCAGGACCGTCACTGAAGCTAATTTTTTTTTTCTTTCGGTACGCGAGCCTCTCGCTGTTGTGGCCTCTCCCGTTGCGGAGCACAGGCTCCGGACGCACAGGCTCAGCGGCCATGGCTCACGGGCCCGGCCGCTCCGCGGCATGTGGGATCTTCCCGGACCGGGGCACGAACCCGTGTCCCCTGCGTCGGCAGGTGGACTCTCAACCTCTGCGCCACCAGGGAAGCCCCCACTGCGCCACCAGGGAAGCCCCATGTGCACTCTTTATTCGTGGTAAATAGAACCTCGAAAACTCTGAATAATAATAATAATAATAAAAAAGACATGGAGATAATCTTCTTATGTGAGCTCCGTGAAGGCAGACTTTGTCTACTTCCCCTTAGTAAACCAGCCACCCCGAGGGTGCTTAGGAGATATCAGATGTGTGAAAGAAGGGCTGAGCAAGATAAATGCCTCGGGAGTTCAGAGAAAAGAAGGCTGCCCGGTGGTCAGGGAAGACAAAAATGCTTACATTAGGACTTGAAGGACAAAGTACGATTCAAACAGCAGAGGAAGGAAAAATTACTCCAAATGCTGAAGCATCATGTCCAGAGGCCAAGAGCTAGGAATGCTCAAAAGAATGAGAAAAGGGGCAATAAAAATGGCCAGTGATGGGCTGTTCTGGACACTGTCAAGAGACACACTCCCATCCAATCTTCACATGCAACAACTCTGTGAGTTATGTATTATTATTGCCCGTTGTACAGATGAGGAAGCTGAGAATAAGAGTTAAATAACCTACTTGCCCAGTATCATACAGTAACACAACCAATAAGAAAAAGAATAAAAATATGATAGGTATTTAATATAGTCAATGTATTTTCTTTAAATCATATTAAATCCAACTCAGACCCTTGCCAAATAGAATAGGGACTCCTCACCCCAATACCATTCACCACTATCCTTAGGATAATACAAAGGTCTAAGGATCTAGACCTTAGGCAGGGGAAAATGCTTGAGGCAGCTTCTCTGGTTTTGGCCCACATGCTCACCCTGAGATGCCCACAGCCCCAGCCTGCAGGCTTCCAGAAGCTCTGCTGCCTGTGCTCAGCCTCCTGGGGGTTTCCATCCCTCTAAGACTCGGCTCTCTCCCCAGGCTTCAGGAGGGGCAGGGATGAAGCGGGGTGGGGAATGGAAGCGGAGAAGGAGGTCTCTCCCCCTCAAGGTTCCCCCAACTTTCCATATCCTTCTCAGTTTGGAGAACTCTTAGTGTCTCTCTTTATGCCTATCTCCCACCTACCCTCCCCTCTCCCTCTCCCGCCAAACACTGCAAATCTCCCTTGAAAGTAGGAGCACAAAACCTTGGCTGCCCTTTTGGAAGAGTGGAAGGAAAATACTGAGAGCATAGCACAGATAGCTTTTTCTTTTGGACAATTCCACAGTAGTAAAAAGAAAGTGCAAATTAATATCTCAATAAATTACTCTACCACAAATAGCTAACATTGTTTTAAAAGTTTGCTGCATGGCAGGGACTATACCAAGCCCTTTACAAAGGAGATAGATATAATTATTATCCCCATTTCATAGCTGAAGAAACCAGAGCTTAGAGAAGTCAAATATCTGAAGATCACAGTGCTCCTAAGTGATAGAATCAAAACTCAAGTTCAAAAATGTCTGGCTGGAAAGCCCAGGTTCTCTTCCCTGCACCATATAAGGGAAGCAATCCTTCCCCTCTAGAATCCAGAACAGAGGTTTTTTGTTTTTTGTTTTTCCTTTCTCTTTAAAAAAAAGAAAAGCTACCTAATTACAGACACTGCATTCAATAACAAATCCAAGAAGAAACTTACTCAGTCTCATAAAAAATCAAATCAAATTTCATCTTTGTCACCTTCGAGAACTTTGCATTTACATACATAATTTTTACATATTTACCATAATATCATAAATAGAATTTTATAGCCTACCTTTTCAATTGCCTTTATACTGCTACAGCCTCACTGTTTTAATATATTCTATATACTTTATAGGTTATATGTACATATATCAACTTTATATATTTTATTCTTTCATATATGCAAACATAAATATATTTCTATAATTTTGCTATTGTTTCTCTTTAAATACCCTTGCCCTCTTCCTATGCCCACCCCTGTCCACAAACAAAAACAATTGCAGCCTGGTGTGTATTTCCCATACACTTCTCCATAGTCATACAATCACCTAATAATACAAGCATTGGGGGATTGGCCACTGATTATTTTAGACACTTCCTACAATACATAGTTTTATACACTTATATACTCTTATGAAATATCTATTTTCCCTTATTGCTTTATTTTTTTTAACAGTATGCATTGTGAAAGTCCTTCCAGATCAGCTGATATCACTTTAATGCTTTCTTGTTGAATGATATAATCCATAGGAGGGGCTACCCTACAGTTCATTCAGCCTTTCCTCTTCGGATGGGCATTACCCTTTTTACCACAATAGTCCATGGTGTAATAAACTTTCTTGCATATGTATAGTCTCCTGTACTGGTGCTTTTATTTCTATGGGATAGATTCCTGGATTTCTGGGTCAAAGGGCATATAGTTATTTTAATTTAATAGATATTGCCAGATTGCTTTTCAAATTGTTACACAGATGTACGCTTTTACCAGCAGGGCCCCGGTTTCAGTGCTAGCCTGAGGACAATCACACCTCCAGAAACGTTCGTTTAGTAGTGTCTCCTTGTACATTAATAGGTTCATTAATAGGTTCGCCTCAGTGCAGGATCCGCCACAAGGGAGGAATAAGGGGCAGGGACTAGGAAAGTCATTCGACAGGGACTCCCTTTTACAAAGGGCTTCAAATTTAGACTTTACATGTTATCACCAAGTAAGTCATAAGTAACAAAGGTACCCTGACAGGACTAAAAAGAAGAAAGTATTAATAATTCAACCTTACATTTATATCTCATTATCGATCATCCTCACTGGTAATATTTATCTTTTATTTTAATTTTTTTTTTTTTGCTGTACGCGGGCTTCTCACTGTTGTGGCCTCTCCCGTTGCGGAGCACAGGCTCCAGACGCGCAGGCTCAGCTGCCGTGGCTCACGGGGCCAGCTGCTCCGCGGCATGTGGGATCTTCCCGGACCGGGGCACGAACCCGTGTCCCCTGCATCGTCAGGCGGATTCTTAACCACTGTGCCACCAGGGAAGCCCAATATTTATCTTTTAATAAATTTTTGTCATCAGCACAATTATATGGTAGAACACTGCCACTTGTGATGGAATATTTTAAATTCAGTTAAATCTATAGCTTATGTATGACATATGGCCATCATTCAAACAGTAATTAGAACAATTCTTCTGCAATATTACTTTTCTGTATTATTTTTCTTTATATCAATCAAAAATATTTCAATGTTCTAATTTTTCTGGGTAGAGAAACAAATTATTGTATCATTTTGGAGAAGATTATTAAAACTATTTATTTACTAAAAATAACTACTGAATATACCATATGTTTTATAAGCCTGTACAGGCATTTCTTCATTCTTTTTTCTTCTCTTTTTCTATTCTTTACACTCTCCCTCCCTCCCTCCCAATCTTTCCCTCGCAGCTTTTTCCTCTCTCCCTGCTTTCCTCCTTCCCTCTTTCCCTCTCCCTTTCTGTCCCTTCCCTCTCCCCCTGCCTTTCCCAACGCCCCTCTCTCATTTACTAGCATCAGATCCACCTCCCAGGCCCACCAGGTCTTAGGCTGGGGTTACTGCAGCTCCAACATTGGCCACTAGGGGTCCTCTGTTCTCCTGGCCTGAAGGAAGAGAAACATGCCTTTTCTCTTTTCCAACTTTCTTAATAAAAATAGTCTCATGGGTATTTTCAAAAAACTATCCCCAAACAAACCAAGGGAAAATAAAAAGAAATAAAGAAAAGATGCTCCAAACAGCAAATGTGGTTTCCGCGTTTAAGCTGACTAAAACCTACTTTTAGCTCTCTTGATTGAGACAGCTGACTGGGCACAGCCTTTGTTCCTCTCATACCTTATCTGCGGAAACAGACCAAAGATAGTTAAATTGGCCATGATATGAAGGTTAGCAGGAAACTTACTGCCTCCCAACTCTTCGCTCTTAGTCATCTCTCTTGGTATGACCTTGGGAGGATTCTCCCAGCTCCTGCCTCTCCTCTTGGGGGAGATTTTCCTCTGGAGCCATCCTGGTCTCTGACTATCCCTCCACTGGCCCAGAGGGAAGATCTCTGGTCCTCCAGCACCAGCCTCACAGGTGTTTCTTTAGCCCTCTTAGAGGTCTTTATGACTGTCAGCATTGGCAGTCGTGGTCCCTTCAACTTCTTCCCTTGCTAGTTTCTGACTTGACCCTTTTAATCCCCATCTCACTGTGGAGTCACCACTATCAGCAAGCTGGGAGCAGAGTCAGGAGCAGAATTCAGGTCTTTTGACTCCCAAACTGTGGACTGCCATGTACACTATAATCTCTCCTTCAAAGGGCCATATGTAGAGGTGATATATATAAATAGATATAAATACACATATATATATGACAGTGTCAATAAGAACAGAAAGGTATGCATTTAACATAACTAGCAACACTAATGGATCTTGAGCTCTAAAACTGGACAAATTAAGTGTGCAAAATAAAATACATCTATGCCTTTTCGGCTGGTTCAGATTTTCATTGGGAAAAAAAAATGATTTTCTCCACCCTGCAGTGTACTGGTCCTCAAAGACCCACGTTTTAATCTGACAGGATACTTTCAAGGTACTCTGGATTTACATTCCATTGCTGGCCAAAGCCAATTGCTAAGAGGCAACTCGAAATTAGCACTGCAGCAAACTGACAATAAACAGTGGAGAGAAAACCTACTCAGGGTAAAAATCATAAGGCAGGTGGAAAAGTGTTGGTAATGTTCCTGACTTTGCCTCCTATTCCACTGGACCTTTTTTCTCAACTGACAGTCAGTTAAATCAGTAATTATTGCTTCAAGTTTAGCATAGCCAATTTTTTGTCTTTTCTTTTCCCCTTGCTCAGCATCCATCCCCCATTGTAACATTTATGCAAGAATACTTTCTAGATGGTGCTCTGCACTTTTTATTGTATATTGCATCCCATTTTTTTTACATGATACGAAGATTAATCAGTTGTCCATCAACCATTCCCCTAATGATTTTAGTATCCATTGGTGGTTGTTGCCTACAACTATTATTTCATGAAAGGATGAAAAATGGTGATTTTAAAATTCTATTCTTTCTGGAGGATTACAATGGAAGGGGCAAGCTGTCATCCATTTCAGATGGGGCTCGTCATGCCAAGGGCTCAGGGGTCACTGGTTCTCCAAGTGCCAGGGATGGGCAGGTGGTGGCACCGAACCCCCTCCAACACTGTGCCCTGGTGGAGAAAGCACTGACCTGTCCTGCCCCCCAGTCCCCCTCTTCTGACATGCCTTTTGCACCCCTCCCATTAGGATAATCAGTCCCCTCCCATTTGGGAGCCCCCTTTTCTTTCTGTCTCCTAGCCCCTCCTGGCACCCAGCCACCTGCCCAGGGGTGCCCCTCCTCTCCCATCCTCCCCACCCTTGTGGCCAGCCCAGCTGGTTTTGTAACATACTGGGTTGGTATACAGTGATTTTTGTGTCTTGTAATTTAAACAGGCCCAGCATTGTTGGTTTTATTCGATGGACACGAGATAATGTTAGAGGTTTTAAAGTGATTAAACATGCAGACTATGCAAAACATATAAATAAATATAAATTAAAAATAAAATTCTGGGCTTCCCTGGTGGCGCAGTGGTTGAGACTCTGCCTGCCGATGCAGGGGACGCGGGTTCGTGCCCCGGTCCGGGAAGTTCCCACATGCCGCGGAGTGGCTGGGCCCGTGAGCCGTGGCCACTGAGCCTGCGCGTCCGGAGCCTGTGCTCCACAACGGGAGAGGCCACAACACTGAGAGGCCCGCGTACCGCAAAAAATAAATAAAATAAAATAAAATAAAATTCTATTCTTTCTTGTGCATTTATGTGCTGGAATTTTACTATCAAGAACTTTCCCTCACATACCCTTAGGTTACATTGAAATGCAATTCTTACAGGAAAGGTGGAATGAATGTTTGATTTATTCCTTTTATTAATTTTTCAGAGGAATGAGTTGGTTACCTAGCAATCACCAATGGTGACCAACAGATTAAAAAAAACCCTACAAACACAAAGACTGTTATATATTGGATATGTTCCACTCCGTTGCAATTATTATTCTTTCTGATGCTCAAATTGTCCCTTTAGATCGACTCTTGTATCTTTGTGAAACTACTTTATCAATCTTTGAAATCTCTTTTCTTTTCCTGTTCAAGAAGATGTTCCGGACCCATTTTATACATTTTCTAGTCCAGAACAGTAATATGCCATTTCTGCAAAGAGCCTTAGTATTTCTTAATGAGAAATGGTATTTTGAGACCACATCTGGTTGCTACGGGTATTCGTGGCTGCAAAAGTGCTCATTACTTCCGGGTTGTTTTTTCTTTTTTGCCTTTTGAGTGGATAGAGTTAGAAAATAGACTTTTTAAGAGGAAAAAATCATGAATTCATGCTAACATTTCCAATTCAACTTACTCTTTTAAGACTTTTGCTTAACCTTCTCAATTTTTTACTTGATCTCTTTTTTTTTCATCACTAAAACTCTCAGGTCCCACAGCATAAGCATAATTACTTATTTGCTTTTTCCTACATTACAGGTACAATTATTTCAAACAATACCAAATTGCCACCGACATAAAATGACTAAATTAGATTAAAAATTTTATAAGGTTCTTTTTATCCTTAGAACATATCCCACTAGGGAAGTACAGTCAAAATACTATATTCTAAACTCATTTTAAATTCTTTCTCTACTTTGTTGTGGCAGAATTTGAAGGAAGATGGCTTCACAAAGGTGTCCCACCATAACCCCTGAACCTGTGAATATGATATCACGCCTGTGATTATGTTATATGGCACAATTGACTTCAAAATAGGGATCTTATCCAGGTAGTCTGACCTAATCACATGTGCCCTGAAAAGCAATGAGGTCTGTGTAGCTGATTGGGGACTTAGGGGAAGCCAGAGAGATTCAGAGTGTGAGGAGGACTTGACACTCCTTGGTTGACTTTGAAGATGGGGGAAACCTTATGACAAGGATGCAGGCAGCCTCTAGGAACAGAGAGTGGCCCTTGGTTGACAGCTGGCAAGGAAGTGGGGACCCCAATACCCAAACCATAAGGAACTGAATTCTGCTAACAACTTGAATGAGCTTGGAAGCAGATTCTCTCCTAGAGCCTCTAATAAGAGACCAACATAGCCAACACATTTTTTAAAAATATTTTATTTACTTATTTTCTTTTACTATTTTTTTGGCTGCGTCAGGTCTTAGTTGCAGCACGCGGGGTCTTCTTTGAGGCGTGTAGGTTCTTTTGTTGCAGCGCAGGGGCTTCTCTCTAGTTGTGGCGCGCAGGCTCCAGGGTGCGTGGACTCTGTAGTTTGCGGCACTCGGGCTCTCTCGTTGAGGCACGCGAGCTCAGTGGTTGTGGCACGTGGGCTTATCTTAGTTCCCCGACCAGGGATTGAACCCCCGGCCCCTGCATTGGAAGGCAGATTCTTTGCCACTGGACCACCAGAGAAGTCCCCTAACCAACACCTTGACTTTGTCATTGTGAGCCCCTATGAGCAGAGAACCCAGCTGAGCCCACCTGGACGTCTCCCTAAACTGTGAGATCATAAATAGTTGTTTTAAGTTGCTAAACGTGTGGTAACCTGTTATGCAGTGCCAGAAACCTAATAAAGGTCTTCTACCACCAACTTGAAGTTTTTTTTAGTTTTTCTTCAGATTTTATGGGTTAATTTCTTTTTGAGTTAACTTTTTTCAATTTTGTTGAAAAAACTATATCTTTCAATAAAGATATAGTTAGTTTCTAAGTCAAAATTGCACAACCATAATATTTCCAGAAATCTTGCTTTCTTTTCTGTTGCCTTCACCTATTTCTCCCTTTTCTTTATTGGAAACCACCCTTTTATTAGCTTTTGGTTTGTTCTTCCATTTTTTAATAATTTAAAAACTATGAGCAAATACCCATATATTCATATTCTTTCCCTTTCTCACACTAAAGATAACATATAATAAATACTCCTACACGTTTCATTTAACAATATATCTTGGTGGCCACTCCATAATGGTTTACAGAGATTTTATTCATTCTTTTGTACTACTGAATCACAAATTATTCAATCAATCCCCTATGGACAGACATCTGGAACATTTTGATGTTTTCAGTCTTCTTTAATGACAAATAATTCTGCCTTTTAAAGGCAACATTTTATATTTTAGATAGATTCCTTGTAGTGTTACTGTTATAGATCAAAGGGTAAACGTGTATGTAACTGAGGGTCTCCCCCTCCCCAATTCCAAATGCATGGTGTCTTTTCCAACACCAACAATTCTCTGAATCTCTGACTCCAATCTGGGTGTCTAACAATTCAATTCAAGGCTGACACAGGCTCCTGGAGTCAGCTCAGGTCCCGGCAGTCAAGGGCTCAGTCCCACAAGACTCCCTCCACTTCAGATGCCAGCCATAAATGAGGTGCCCAGGCTACTCACAGTTCTTTCCGGGGACTACAAATTCAGGGGTTCCCATGGCTCCCCGACAGGTTCAATAATTTGTTATAATGACTCACAGAGCTCAGGAAAGTACTTTCTTACTATCATTGGATACTGCTTTCTTATTATTACAAAGGATACACTCAGGAACAGCCAGATGGAAGAGATGGATAGGGCAAAATATGGAGGTGGGCGGCGCAGAGCTTCTGTGTCCCCTCCAGCTATGTGTGAGTGTGTGAGAGTGCCTGGCTCTCTAGAGCCTTCTCATGAAATATGGTGTCAAACTTTTGAATTCTTGTCAATCTGATAGGAGCAATACAGAACGTTAGTGTCGTTTTTAAAAACTATCTACTGAAGTGTAATACACATATAAAAAGTGCACATACCAGAAGTATACAGCTCACTAAATTTTCACGGTGAACACCATTGTACAACCAACACCCAGCCCACAAAACAGCAAGTGACCCGCACTAACCACCACTGCTACGCACACATTCCCTTCCAGTCACTGCCCGCTCACTGCACCCATGAACCCAAACTCTAAACGCAGAGATTAGTTTTACCTCTTTTTGTACTTTTTATAGACGGAATCGTATAATATAGCTCCTTAGGGTCTTCTTTAAAAAACGTATCATTCTGCTTGTGAGATTCACCCATATAGTTGTGTAAAACAAAGAATATTGCCCGCAAGGTTCAGGTCATTAACCACTGCAGTCAGTCACTGACCTGCTATCCACCCTGAAAGGAGTTCAGGATGAAAAACAGGATGAAGCATTCTGTGTTGTAGATATGTGGGTCCCTAGATAGTTAACATGCATATCTAAGGAAGAATTTCAATGACCCCAGGTTCTTGCGTCTTCCCATACATAGATAAGCACTAAAATCATTAACTTGAGACGTCTGTTCCTTGTGATGAGCAGTCATCTTTTACCAAGATGTATGCTTGACTACATGTATTTCCCAGCCAAAAAATTCATAAATCCTGGTTCCTTCCCAGTTCCTCAGAGCTCTCTGAGAGGCTCTTTTCTGGGCTCTAGTCCTCAGTAAGGTTTCCAAATACAACTGAAACTCACAGCTCTCATGTTGTGCATCTTTTATTTTAGCCAACAGTTGTATGAGGTTGTAAGTCATTCATTCTCATCACTGCATAGTATTCCATTGTGGAAATATTTTATGATTTAGTTATACATTCTGTTATTGATGGGCCTCTAGGTAGTTTCTACTTTGGGGCTATTATAAATGGTGCCGTTATGAACATTCTGATACATGTCTTTTGTGAACATATGTACACATTTCTGCTAGAAGTGGAATTGCCAAGGCATAAGGTATGTAAGTTTAGGTTTAGTAGACAATGGTTCACATTTTTGCAACGTGGCTGTACCAGTTTACATTCCCAACGGCAGTGTGTTTGAGTACTGGTTGCTCCACTTCCTGGTCAACACTTGGTCCTAGAGCAGTTTTAATTTGCTTTTCAGTTATTAGGAGTGAAACTGAGCATCTTTCCCTGTGCTTATGGGGCATTTCACGTTTCTTTTTCTGTCTTCATCATTTGCCCATTTTTAATTGTTTGACATTTTGCTTCTGAATTTTTAACAGCTCTTCACATATTAGAGATACTAGCCTGTGCTGGTTATTATCTGTTTGCCACCTCCCAACCGTCTGGATGTATGCCTGGGAGGCTGACCCTGACATATTCCATCACCCTGACTCCCCTGATAGTTGGCTTCTGGTTGGGTGTAGGCAGTGGGGGACACTGGCAGAAGAAGGGAGGGTAGGATGAGAGAGAGGCTGAGTTATTTTCCCCTTCGTCTTCCTGGTTCAGCAATGACTGCATGCCCCTTGATAAAGTTCTCATTAGCACTTCCTTCTCAACAGTGCAGCTCCCAGCAGACTCTGATAACAGTATTTCCTCCTCGTCTCTTCAGCCCTAGGGGAGCTGAGGACATCCTGATGCTACTTGTCTCTGCGAAGGTCACACCCCTGGTTTGCTCCCTGCTTATAGCTCTGCCTGTAATCCCTTCATTAAAATATCTTTATTTGAGCCATTTGGGAGTGAATTCTCATTCCTGCCAGGACCCTAATTGTTACCTATTGCTTTGTTTGTGACACAAGTTGCAAATATTTTTCCCCCCTTTTATCATTTTTCTCTTTGACTTTGCTATGGTGATTTTTCACCAAAAAAAAAAGTTTTTTCAACTGTGTGGTCAAATTTATCTTTTTTATTATTATTACTTCTGGATATGATGTCATAGGAAAGTTTTTCCCACTTATAAAGGAATTCATCGTTATTTCCTTCCAGAATTTATTTGGGTCTCATTTTTGACATTTGGATCTCTGATCCCTTTGGGGTTTACACTTTACACAAACTCTTGAGCCACCACCTGTGCAAAAACTTTATTGGTTTGGTATATGCTACTTTCTGGGGAGAGTCGTAATAACGGTGAAAATTATTATACTATTTTACATTCCTCTTCAGTACATTACAGTTTAAGACAGATTCTAATATAGTAATAATCTTGATAATAAAATAGATGACAATAGCTAAACTTAACTAGAGCTTTAAATAACTAGAGTTTGCTGAGTTCCAGGCATTTTACAAGCACTATAGCATTTAATCCTCATCACAGCTCTATGAAATAGGTCCCATTGATATTATCATACCCATTTTTCAAGGGAGGAGAATAAAGCTGAGGGAGAGTAAAAGGGAGTAATTGCCCAAAGATACTCCATCACCAAGTGCTGGTGATGGGGTTTCAAGCTAGGCAGTCTAACTCCAGAGTTTTCAGGTTTTAAACCACTGTGTGTATGACCACGTTTAACTCTCAGAAAGAATCCGTGAGGTACTTTATTACTATCCCCATAGTGTATTCGAGAAACTGAAGTGAAGAAGCATTACCTGAATTAGCCAAAGTTTGCATTTTGTAAATGGGAGATCTGGATCTGGCTGGAACCCAGATCTGGGGACTGGGAGACCTGGGTTTTTGACTCCCACCTCTGCCTCCCATACCTGTGTAGACCATCAGAGTCAGGTCCAGCAGAACCCTGCAGATTTAAGGGGGGGCAAGCTGAAGAGGGTGGAAGCAGTTAATCCTGGCTGTCTTGAGCAGTTGCCAAAGTCTCCCTGGCCGGAACCTGAAGGCCCCTCACTGCCCTGGGAACCCAGGTTTCCACTCTACTTGTAACCAGAGTGATGACCGATAACATTGTAATATGAAGTTCCTTGGGAAAGCTAATAAACTGTGTGGCAAAAAAAAACCCCAAAAAAACACTTTCACTTACCAACATGGAGAAAATTCGTTTGAATGAACTGAGAGACCTCAGTAAGCCTTAAATCAAGGCATTCAAGGGGGACACAGGATAGCCTTAGTAAAAGGGTCCAGAAGACTGGCTTGGAATAGAGCTGGGATATATGGATATCGGGTGTATGTGTATGTATATGAAAATTGTGTGTGTGTGTATTGTTATGTATCTATGTATATGTATATTGGCATATGTATATACATATAGACGTACAAACGTATCCACATATATTAGGATATATGGATATATTTCATCATTTTTTAAATATTTTCCACCTTTTAACATCTCTGAAATCATAACCTATCTTACCATCAGTGGTATCTTGGATTCGATGAAATACTTTATATTCACCCTTGAATAAAAATAGCTACCCTGATAGGTTCCACTTTAAATTCATATCATGAAACTAATGAGCCCTTGAGGCTGACCCACAATCATACACCAGACCATTTGTTCACATACTCTCCTGGATGATATTTTCACGACTTCTTTTCTTAGCCCGTCCCAACTCTCATTCTCAATTTTGGCTTTTTACCTTGCTTCCTTCTTCATTAAGAAAATTGAATCATTCAGAAGAAAACGTCCACGGACTCTCACCACCACATGCACTACAGCCAGGTCTGGGGACTTCCCACCACTTCCACAGATGACCCACCCCTGCCGCTGCCTAAGCCAACCCCTCCACCTATGCACTGGATCCCATCCCTCCTGCCACTCAAGGGCATTTCTCCAGCAGTTCTCCCCTCTCTCTCCTACATAATTTTTTTCATTCTACCTGATTATTCCTATCAAAATAAAAGTATGCTCTTTCTGCTCCTATTTAAGAAAGAAAGAGGAAAAAAATCTTCTCTGGACACCATTTCCCATGCCAGGCAACACTTGATATCTTTGCTTCAAAACTCCTCAAATGAATTTCTATACTCATCTGATTTCTCTCCTCCCTGTCACTCTTGAACTCACTCCAGTCAGGCTCTGGCCCACACACTCCTCCAAAATGCTCTTGTCAAAGTCAAGTGGAACCTTTATGAAATGCAGAGATGAATTCTCAAGCCGTCTCGTCCTTGACCTGTGTGCAGCTGATCACTCCCTTCTCCCAGACATGCTTCCTCCACTTAGCTTCCAGGACACCTCCCATGTCAGCCTCCCTGAACAAGTCCTCCTTTTCTCAACCCCTCAGTGTTGCAGTGCTCCAGGGTTCAGTCCTGGGTCCTTTTCTCTTCTCTACCATCACTCACTCCCTTGGTGATACTATCCTCAGTGTTATGGGTCGAATTGTGTCCCCCAAAAGGTATGTTGAAGTCCAGTACCTCAGAATGTGACCTTGTAATTTGGAAATAGGGTTATTGAAGATGTAACCAGTTAAGATGAAGACAAGATCCTACTGGAATAGGGTGGGTCCTTAATTCAATATGATCGTCGTACTTTGAAGAAGAGACATAGAAATAGAGATACATGGGGGAGAGCAACATGTGATGACAGAAGTAGAGACTGAAGTGCTGCAGCTGAAAGCCAAGGAATGCCAAGGAGAGCCAGCAAACCCCCAGAAGCTAGGAAGAGGCGAGGAAGGATTCTCCTCTACAGGTATCAGAGAGAGCATGGCCCTACTGACATTTTGTTTGGGGATGCCTAACTGCTAAAACTGTAACTCAACAACTATTTTTGGTTTTAAGTCACCCAGTTAGTGGCACTTTATTGCAGCAGCCCTAGGGAACTAACACACCCAATCTTGTAGCTCTAAAAACCATTTATATGCTGAAGATTCCCAAATTTATGTCTGTGGCTCACACTACTTCTCAACTGTTTACTTCCCATCCCCACTTGGAAAACCAACAGACATCTCAATCTCAATGTGTCCAGAATGAATTTCTGACCTCCATTGCTTACCTCCACCTCCAGGCTGCTCCATCTCTGTTGACGGCAACTCCATCCTTCCCCCTGCTCAGGACAGTAGCCCTGGAGTCAACCCTGACACTTTTTTTCTTATACTCCACATCCAACTCATATTACTTATGAAATATAGCCAGAATCCACCTCTCTCTCACCTCCTTCACTGATTGCATCCTGGTCCAAGACACCATCATCCTCTGTTCAAATTTCTTCCAATTCCACTCCTAGTAAAATTCAAAGTCCTTGCCATGAGCTGTGAGGCCCTAGACGAATCCCCTCTTCTCTCTTATCTCTTACCTGTCTGACCCTGTCTCAGACTGCTCCCCTGGCTTGCTCGCTCTGCTCCAGCCTCCCCAGGTTACTCGCTGTTCCTTAAAGATGCAAGGCACACTCTTGCTTTAGATTCTTTGCCCTAGCTGATCCATCTGTCTAGAATGCCCTTTCTCAGACATCTTAATGATTCTCTCCCTCACCTTCTTCAGGTCTTTGCTCAGGTATCAAATTCTCAATAAACCCTATCCTAATCACCCTATTTAATGTCCTCTGCATGCAGATCCTCCTTTTCCTGCTCTAATTTTGGTTAGAATGTAAGTCCCCTGAGGGCAGGAATCTTTGTCTCTTTTGCTCACTGATGTATCTCAAGAGTACTTGATATGTGCTCAACACATACTTGCTGTAGATAAAAACACGTATTAATATGTATATTTGGATATATTTATCAAATGTTTAACTGCATTTTTGCTTTAAAATTATATCTTGAAAATCATGAACTAATACATCCTTTCTATAAAGAATTCAATACAGAAAGTGTATAAAGTAAAAGTGCCTGTTTCCACTAATCCACATTCAAATGTAATCACTGTTTCTGGTTTGGTGTGTGAAAATTGATAAAGGGAAACCTCACTGAAATAAATTCCGGAGGCCAGAGGAGGAGCCCTCAGGCAGAATCACTGCACCTCAATCACAGGAAGAATTGTCAATTACAGACAGAGGAATCATCAACAGGAAATCATCATCACCTACAGGTCCCAACAGGGAAAGATGAACATTGTATCTCCTAAGAAATCAACTACCCCAGCAATTCAGCCAATGAGAAACCGGTCATCACTCTGAATTCTCACTTTTCTCCAATGGACTGTCATTCAAAACAACCCCTCCTAACTTCCTTTTTTTAAAAAAAAAAAAAAAAAGATTTATTTATTTACTTTTGGCTGCCTTGTGTCTTAATTGTGGCATGCGGGATCTTCACTGAGGCATGCGGGATCTTTCGTTGCGGCGCGCAGGCTCTTCGCTGTGGTGCACGAGCTTGTGGCGTGTGGGTTTTCTCTTCTCTAGGTTGAGGCACGCGGCCTTATTTGCCGCGGCATGTGGGGTTCCCTGACCGGGGATCAAACCTGCGTCCCCTGAACTGTAAGGCGGATTCTTTACCACTGAACCACCAGGGAAGTCCCCCTTTTTTTTTTTCTATAAAATAACGTTCCTCTCCTTTGTCTGTTGGACTCCCCTGTGGTTTTTGCTGTGGCTTGCTTGTCCTGAATTGCAATTCTCTGCTATTCCTGAATAAGCCCATTTTTGCTGGTAAAATGACCCACTGTTTCATTTTTAAGGTCAACAGGTATATACTCTTCCAGACATTTTTTAGTGCACATGCAAACATGCACACAGACACATATATGTTTACAAAAATGAGATCTTACTAGTTATATATTTCCTGGAACTTTTAAATTTCCTATATCATGGGCAGCTTCCCATTTCAGCACAGATAGATCTATTTCATTATTTTTGTCTCGTGTGTTCTACTGCATGGATAGCTAAGATATTTTTTAATGATGAAGTCACTCGTCTGTGGAGATGATTTATTACCTAAAGTTTAATTCTAGCAAAATGTCATCAATTTTAACTTGAGAACTGAGATATTTGGCAAAGAGATTGTTCCAGTTTACCTTTACCTATAAATAAATTATAAGAAGAAAAGTCATTTGTAAATAGTATTACTCATGAACAGATAATATAAGAAAATAAGTACTTTTATATTACCATCTAATAAAGGTCATACTAGAGAAGGCCCATTTATTTTGAAACTATATATATTATATATATTAACCAGAGGCCACTCCTTACCATTTACTAAACTAGTTTGGGACTGTAAGGTCAGAGCTCTTTGGATGACCCATTTGTGCTTCCCTGTCCTACTGCACCCAGAGATAGACACTGCAGATACAGGTCTGACTGAAGCATGGCAAGGCTGCAGAGGCAGCAGGGTGGAACACAGTTCATATAGTACTTATCCAGTGGCTGGGAAGTCCAAGACCGAGGTGCCAGAAGATCTTGGGTCTGGTGACGACCTGCTTTCTGGTGTGCATATGGCTATCTTTTTGTATCTTCACAAGATGGAAGGCAGAGAGAGAGAAGCAAAATCTCTTGCATCTCTTCTTATACAGGTACTCATCTCATTTATGAGGGCTCCATCCCCATGACCTAATCACCTCGCAAAGGCCCCACGTCCAAATGCCATCATATTGGGGATTAGGCTCCAACATGTGAATTTTGGGGAACACAAACATTCAGTCCACTGCAGTGTGTGTAAGTGTATGTGTGGGTACACATAAGTATACCCACACACCTGCATTTATTGAACACTTACTATGTGTGGTATTTTCATTTGTTACTTCATTTAATCTTCACAAGGATCTAGTGAGTTAAGTACAAGCATGGTCCCCAGTTTACAGACGTGGATACTGAGGCAGAGAAAAGTTACATAAAATGTTCTGGTGGGGGCGGGAGAAAGGACTGATTACAGAATTGAAGTTCTCACCTTTGAATTTGACAAACAGAGGTCTCTGTCCACTAGCAGCTCAAAAGTCATTAATGGGACTACGAAATAATACAAATAAAATGCCAAGTAGGGACATCAGAACATAGTAGGAGCCCAATATATATTTGTCAGATCTGAATCTGTGTACTCTGTACAGACCATCTTTAGAAAAAGTTGCCTGGGTTTAACCAACAATTTTACACACATAACCCACCATCCTAAAAGCAACATGTTTCTATAGAAATTTTCAAATGCCCGTATCTCCTGTAATTTTGGACAGATTCTTCTCCCTTCTCTTTTCCCATCCTATACACACACACAAACACAGAGCAGATGTTGCAAGGTGAGACTGTTGCAGTTGAGGTCTGCAGCCCATAGAATCATGGATGGCTTCACTCACAGGTAGACACAACCCAGAGTAAAACCCACCCCCAAGAAACCAGCTTGCGGGAACACTTGCTCCCTCTTCCTTTCCTGGTTTTCAGTTTTCTAGAGCTATTTTATCAATCATATTGTGTCCATGTCTTCTTTTGTAAGACTCCTCCAACATGTTCTGGAAGCATGCACAATGCAAAGGCAGAAGAGAAAACTGCTTATGTACGAGATATCACAAAAGAAGAAAGAACTGAGCTGGAGGTTTGAAGGCTTGTTCTCCAACTAATGGGTCCCGGCCACGTGCATCACGATCACCTGGGGGTATGTGACAAGATGCAGAATCCTAGAGTGCCATCCCAGACCTGCCATATTCGTTAGTGGAACAATTCTCAAGTCTAACATACCCTTTTAAACAAAGAACAAATATTTGATAACAACCTTTTAGTATCCTGAAATGAAATTTATAATAACATAATCTACTTACATATGGAATTTCAAAACTTCAAAATGATACTCTTAATGTTAATAATCATAATGAGTGCTTAATTCACATTTCTATCCATAACTTTTCTCACCCAGAGAAAAGCCAAAGGATCTGTAAGACATCTGGCCTCCTGTTTCCTCTCTGAACTCAGATTCTATTTCTCTACCTCTTACTCATGCTTCTCAAGCCACACTCGTCTGACTGTCCCTTTAACAACCTAAGGATGTTGCCTCCTCCGGGTCTCTGCACTGGCTCTTCTCCATGCCCGAAACACTCTTCCCCAGATGTCTACTTGGCTGACTCCCTCACTTCCTTCAAGTCTTTTCTCAAAAGATACCTTCTCAGGGAAGTTCTCTGTGACTACCCTATTCAAGCCCCATCCCTACTTCTGAGACTTCATCTTCCTTTCTCAGCTTTATTATTTTTCTTAGTACTTATCACTACCTAAAATAGAATATATTTTGCTTTTTTATTGTGTCTTCACCCAAATATCAGCTCCACGAAAGCAGGGATTTCTTTCTTGTTTCCTGGCATATTGTGGGTACTCAGAAAACAGTTGTTGAATGAATGAATGAATAAACACCAAAATTATACTCATTTCAATATGTTAACCCTACTAGATGACACTATAAAGTGGTCAGACACTTGCAGTCATAGATAGGGTCACTGTGAACATGACATATAAAAATGTAGACCTAGTCACCTAACTTGTATTGGTAAATCTGATACCTTAAGTGACAGTGATTTTCCAAACTGATGAACAAATCTTGGTGAAGTCTGAACAAATCAAAGTACACTCTTCCCTCAGTTTACACAGTAATGGCATTCCTGAACACACTGGTGTATAACAGAACCATGCAAGACAAAGCAAACAACACCTTTGTGATCAGATTAAGATAGTTTGATTCTAGACTCAGAAAATGGTAAACAGTTTTTTTTGTGGGTCCTTCAAAAGTCACAGCGTTCTTTTTGCCTAGGACAGTCCCACATACTTCAAGACATCTGGTATCCTTGGCCCCCACCCACTAAATGCCAGGAGTGCCCTCTAATTATCGTGACAACCCCCAAATGCTCCCACAGATTTCCAAAATGTCATATTGAGAACTACTCAGTTCGATGCTTTGTGTTCCGAGTAACAGAGAAATAAACCCATATAAGCTTAAAAAAATATTTGTTGGGTCCTGTAACTGATGGGTCCAGGGGTACATCACCTTCAGGGAAGGCTTCATCCAGGATCAAATACTTAAGCCAGGGCCTAAATTCTCCTATTTCTCACCCCCAACACATACCTTTCTGTACTTCCTAAGTTTTGGTTCCACCCAGCATTGTCAGCAAAATGTCCTTGAGGCTTCAATCTGACTGGTCTCCATCCCTGAACCAATTATGTGGTTGAGAAGGATGGGAGATGCTGACAATCAGAGTCCAACCCTGGAGAAGGAGGAGAGGTCAATTCTATGTAAACCCCATGGCTGACCCCTAGGGGGAAGCAATGGTTTCCCGAAGGAAATTTAAGGGTACACTGCCTGCAGGAAAGGGAATGGATGCTGAACAGCAAACAGCAGCTACCCACACTCCTGAAGAGTCATTCTCTCTGGCAATGCAGCCTGAAACTCAGCAGCTTAACAAATTTCCCAAGGGATTCTTTTGATTTTTTAAAAGAGCCTTATTGAGACATAATTTACATACCATAAAGTTCATCCATTTAAAATGTAGAATTCACTGTTTTTTAATATATTCACAGTTGTGTAACTATCACATGATCAAATTTTAGAACATTTTCATCATCTCTAAAAGAGACCTTGTACCCCATTATCAATCACTCGCAGACCACTCCACCTCCAGCCCTAGGCAATCACTCATTTTCTTTCTCTCTTTAGATTTACCTATTCAAGATATTTCATATAAATGGAATCATACAGTATGTGGCCTTTTGTGTCTAGCTTCTCTTATTTAGCATAAATAGTGTTTCCAAGGTTCATTCATGTTGTAGCATGTGTCAGCACTTCGTTCCCTGTTATGGCTGAATAATATTCCATTGAATAGGCCCCATTTTGTCTATCCATTCATCCACTGACAGACATTTGGGTTGTTTCTACCTTTTGGCTATTATGAATAATGCTGCTATGAACATTCATAAACAGATTTTTGTGTGGGTGTATGTTTTTATTTCTCTTGGTTAGATATCTAGAAGTGAAATTACTGGGTCATACGGTAACTTTATGTTTAACATTTTGAGGAACAGCCAAACTGTTTTCTAAAGTGGTTGCATCATTTGACATTCCCACCAGCAATGTACAAGTATTCTAATTTCTCCACATCTTCCACAATACTTGTTATTGTATTTTTCATTATAGCCACCCTGATGCGTGGAAGGTGGAAGCTTATTGTTTTGATATGCATTTTCCTAATGACTAATGATGTCCAGTAGCTTTTCATGTGCTTATTGACCATTTATATATCTTCTTCAGAGAAATGTATGTTCAGATCCTTCACCCATTTAAAAAATGAGTTGTTTACCTTTTTATTATTGAGTTGTAGAAGTTCTTTATATATTCTGGATACATGTCCTTTATCAGATATATGATTTGCAAATAATTTATCCCATTCTATGGGTTGTCTTTTCATTTTCTTGATGGTGTTCTAGGAAGCACTAAAGTTTTAGATTTTTATGAAATCCAACATATCAAATCTCTCTTTAATCACTTGTGCTTTTGGTGTTGTACCTAAGAAACCTCCAAGGGCTGCTTATATATCCCAAAGTTTGGGAACCAGAGGCCTCTGAAGACATACTTTATTTTTATTTTTTCATTAATATATTTTAAATGTTTTATTGGGTTAGGCCCTGGTCCTATAATGGTAAATAAAACAGATAGGGTTCCTATTATCATGGAATTTATGTCTACAAGTGGAGGTATACTATAAACAAATACATAGAAAAAAGATATATATATATAATAAATTGGGATATATTTTATATTGGGGATCTGAGAAAACAGAGGTTAGAAAATGTCATTTAGATTGGTCAGGGAGGACATTTAAGCTGAGTTGTCAAGGGTAAAAAGGATTCAGTGTGTGAAGAGTGAGGGAATAATATTCGACGTGGAACATGCAATATACTTCCCAGTTTTGCTTTGACTAGTTTTATGTGAACTGCTATATTGAAAAGATATTTTATATCAACAATGTCTCATCATGTGTAGATTCTTCAAGCAGCATTTAGGATTCATTTGGATGAGGCCTCGCATTATCTTAGTTCAGAAGTCTTTGGGGGGAACCCCAAAGGAAATGGCTTATGAAACTGATTTGGGAGAAGAAAATTATTATATATCTTTTGTTTAAAAAAATAATCCTTGCACAAAAGCAATGCCATGTTTTCACACGACTGTCATCTGCAGTATAGTTGTATAGATGACATCTATACAGTATCATCTATACAGTGATATATAGTAAAATAATTAATATTTTTTGTTTTTTTCTCTGTGTCTGACTGAATACTCCTCCCAGCTCAAGACTAGCTTTAGAAGAAAAAAAATTTAAGAGAGCAATTGAAAAAATGCATTTGTTGGCAACAATTTCTATCCTTGAATGCACAGTAAGTTCTGAGCTTATGAGCTATGGGAAGAAAAGCCTTTGTGATAAATAATATATTTGATAATGCACAGCAAGAGAAAAAAAAAGTTTTCAATTGAAGAGTTCAAAATGAAATAGAATAAGTCTGGGAAGGACCTCTCTTGCATCATGGGTGGATATGGAGCTGAAAGAGCCATAATTGTTTTTGATTCTCATTCTCTCATGCCAGTCTATGGCATATATTACCAGACCTTTCTTGAATACCAGCTTTCAAAAGGGTTTAGTTCTCTATGGCATTGGGTGACTTAACTTACATTCTCTCATTTCATCTTTTTAACTCTGCAGTATAGGCAGGTGTGAGTATGCCTATTTTATATATGAATAAGCTGAGATTCAGAAAGGTTAAATAACTCCCCCAGGGTCACAAAGCTTATCCAGTGTCTGAGTCAATGCAAGTGAAAAAAATAAACAGGGATTTCAGAATAAAAGTCTAAAATATGCTCTAGAACAGCCTGCTTCAAGCTCCTTCAAACATCTGGCTTACTGGTGACCTAGACTCTGAGAGGAGTTTCAGTTTTTAGTTTTTGACTAAATAGAGCATCTGTCCCATAGGAATACTAAGGCATCCGTTTACTTTTTGTGTCCCCATTATCCCATTTGTCCCTGAAGACAAGCTGGGTGTTTGGCAGGTGCTAGATAGTAAATTATCATTCTAAAGGGTACCTCAGGGTCCTAATGATAGTAAGGAAGCAGCTCCCACAGTGCCTATCTGTAGACAAGGGAATAACTAATGCATTTATCAAAGCAGATGGATTTCAGAGGAATTTGAATCCTGCTCTGGGCGTAGCATCAGTTTTTGCTGGAGTTCGGTGAAATGGGCTGTATAACTTCTTACCCGATTCTTTTGCTGCCCCATTTCTCTCCCTTCGTTTTTAAAGCAATTCTATTGTTTGCTTCAACTTTTTGTCCCCTTATTGAGGCTGCTCCACAGGAAACGCAGAAGGCTAGGGATGGTATAGAACGTGGGTAGTGAGGAAGGGGGAAAAAACCCAATATGGGAAGGAAGTGTTCTGTCCTCTGAACTGGCAGCACCCTGGTTTGTGTACTGTAATTACTGCTCCCCAGCCTTTTGGCTCAGAGGGAGAAGTAGCACTGTAAACATCTGTTTACATCCACCCTCCCACTCCCAGGAGCTGGGGGCTCCTCAAAGGCTGGCTTCGCGGGTTGATTCACTGTGATATTCCCAGGGCGCAGGACACTGCCTGGCACCAGGCAGACGCTCAGGCACGTTGGCTACGTGAATGAAAGGTGAGCAGGAAAGGCAATGCCAGGAGTCCACGGCGAGGCTGGAGGAGGAGAACGGGACTGTGCGGAGCCTACGGGAAGAATCCGAAAGTATAAGCGTGATGGAAAGACAAATGGAAAAGGGGACGTCCCAACGGCTGGAACTGGGACGGAGGAACGGGATCGGGGAAGGCCCGAGGAGGGACCACAAAGGTTTACGGGAGAGCAGTGGTGCGAGCCGAGAGGGTAGGGGCGAGACAAAGAGCAGCAGCTGAGGCCGATCGTGGGAAGAAATGGAACAGTGGCCGGGAGGGAGGGCAGACGCGAAGGAAGGGGCGTGAGGGATGGGAAGCGGCGGCGCCCGGGCGGGGAGGAGAGGCGGCGCGCGGGGCTCGGGTGGGGCGGTGCGGGACGCGGGGGGACTGGGGTGGCCGGCTGGCGGAGGGGCCAGGACGGCGGAGGAGGGGCGGGCGGCGCGGGCGGAGGAGGGGCGCGAGCGCCGCAAAGTTACTTGGCCTGCGCCCGGGCAGGGTCCGCGTGCTGGTGGCGGGGCGGCGGGAGGAGCGAAGCGGGGCTCGGCGGGGTGAAACCCGAAACCTCCGGTCCCCGAGCGCGGCCGGGAGGAAGGAAGCGGCGGCGGCGGCCGAGGCGGAGAGGCGGCCAGGCGGGGCCCTGAGCTGCCGCGGCGTCGGCTCTCGGGTGAGCGCCGGCGGGGGCGGGGGCGCGGGCACGGGCGGGGAGGGGGGCGCTGGCACGGTTGGAGCGTGGCCGAGTTCATTGTGCGGGGCGGGAGGGCGCGAGGGCACAGGCCAGGCGGGGTCTCTGCGCCCCCTTCCCCCACGCCTCCCCGCCCCCACGGCGCATAGCTTCTCTACGCGCCCCCTTGGAGGTTGGGGACTGTCCTCCTGGGCGCACTCCGCCTTGCTTCGGGGAGCCGGGGCTCTTTGTGGGAAGATCTTGGGGGCGCGCCCCTCCCCTGGGGCTAGGGGCCTCTGAGAGGCCCTTCCCACTAGCCCGCCCCGCTTTTCCGGCGCCGCCCGTAGCCCCATTCTGAGACCCCCGGAAAGGGAAGACCTTCGTGCGGGCCCGCGACCCGGCTGATAGGGATCGGGCCGAGGGGCTTTACGCCCCGCTCCGGGACAGGTGTGTGGGGCAAAGCGGCCTCGACCCTCAGCTGAAATCCGTGAGGACCAGGTGAGCTACATCTTTTCTGTCGGGGCTCAGGGCGCTGTCTCTCGCAGGGCGGAAGATGCGCCCAGAAGTCGCTCGGCCCACCTTAGCGCCGCCGGGTAGGCGTCTCTGTTCCTCAGGTCTTCGAGAGGGAGATTCGGTTAGCTTTGGGGGCACTTGGCCCACCTTCTGGGCCAGAGCTTAACTCCTGTGCAACCTTTTGACAAAGGCATGTGGGATGAGAATTGTCTGTTGGTTAACTGGGATGCTCTGGGGTGCTTCAGAAGGGTCTGGTCTCCAGTAACCACACACTGGTGTGTTGGCATCACTTTATCTCACATCTTTGAGACTATTTTTGTTTTTTATTGTACCTTTCATCTGTTTTGCAAAGTGCTTTCAAGAGCAGGTCATTTGATCCTACTGCCTGTGAAGGTGGTGTGGTTTTGGAGGGAAAGGACTTCAGCTCCTTGATGTGTCCAATTGGGATAATGATAACACCAGGCGAAGGAGGGGGGCTGGGGGGTGGCGGTGGAATGGGCATCACCGTAAGCCCTCCCCATCCAGCCAGCGCAGATTCCGCCTAGCCTCTTCTTCCCCAGTGACCTGGTCCTGGAAATGAGCTTCCGAGAGCTACTGCGTTGGGAAATACTAGGTGGCTTTCCCTCATTATCCCTCTTGCTGCGCTGCCGAGACAGGTTAGGAAATGCCTTTCCCAGACCCCCAAAGCAGAGAGAGGAGGTGGGAGGTACCTCAGATCGTACAGACAGGGGTTCTTCATCCAGCTCTCTTTAACTGGGATCCAACCACCCATTTCAGTCACTTCCTCCACCGTGCCCCTCTTTTGCTGTCTTAGTCTACACTCATTTTATACTTCTAAGATGCTTCCAAGCACTTTTATATACACTTTAAAATCTCATTCACGTAACAGCCCTGTGAGATGGTGTGAGCTCGTTTTACAGGCAAGGAAACTGAGACTCAAGAGAGAAGTGCTCTGCTCAGCAAGGAAGGAGCCTAGACTGAACTCAGGTCTTTTGACTTGGCAGTGCTTTTCACGTGGGCTGCATCACACAGGTGGCTCCTGGAGCTCAGGATGTTCTTTTGCCCTACTGCTCCAGCGCCGTGACGGGAAGAATACGAACTTTTCCCAAGGAGGCCTGCTTGGCATTTAGAAACTAAGTCCAAGCCTCAGGTAGTCAAATCATACTCTTGTGTTGCAGCCCTGTGCCGCGGGGATCAGGAACGAGGCCTGGCCTCGTGATCAGAGGGGCCGCGTTCCTTGTTTGGGTTCTGTGGAGGACCGAATGGGCTGAGCTGGAACTGATCTAAATGTCAGGCAAAGGAGGTACAGTTCTGTGATGTAAACTCTGCTGCTGGGGCCCTTCAGGAAGCCTGCGTGCAGGAGGAGGGCTCTGCGGGGGTGGGGGGGGTGGGGGCTGTGTGTAGAGCATGCCTTCCCATAAAGAGACAGGAGCAGGTAGGACAAGGTTCCAGCACACTGCCTGATCTGGATTTGGGGGGAAGCTGCAAACTTTCATGGAAGAAAGCTTCATGTTTGTAAAGTTGGCAACTAATTCAAAACATTTTTCGAAATGTGCCAGGCAACCAAATTATGTGTTCGGGCTGGTTGTGACCTGCAGACTGCGAGCCTGCAACCTTAGGAAGTACTTGCTGTCCTTCTGAGATGCAGTAAAGCATGACTGCAGGGGAGAAGTGGTGTCTTCTTGCTGTTTTGCTTGGAGAGCAGAAAACATCAACCAAGTTGGAGATAGCGCTCTGTGCTACGTGGAGTTTGGAAGAAGCATTGACCTGGTGACTCAGTACTTCATTCATTCAGCCAGTACTAATCTCATCTGTGATTCTAGTCCTACACCAAGAGAGTGCTCACACTAGTTGCTATCTGTTTCGCTGGCCAGTTTATGTGCATAGCAGGGCAGAGGATGGCATTCATGGCAGATATGTTCAGGGAACGATGGGAGCATAAAGGAAGGAGTTTTCAGTGTGGCCAGAGGTAAAACCTGGAGGTGCATTTGATTTGGGTTTGTGTTTGATTTTTACTCAAGTAACAGGTAAGACCACACCGTATTAAGAGCACAGTCTGACGTCAGCTAGCCTGCACCCAGCCCTGCCACTTACAAACCTGTGACCTTGGATAAATAATGGAAAGCATGCCAGGAATGTAGTAACTTTTCAAAATTATA
Organism: Grampus griseus; assembly: GCF_964374135.1. Lineage (NCBI taxonomy): Eukaryota > Metazoa > Chordata > Mammalia > Artiodactyla > Delphinidae > Grampus > Grampus griseus. Next base: position 50,705,249 of record NC_139017.1, on the reverse strand, counting down.
GTTATTATAAAAGATTTTAAAAATATATAGGAAAATAAAGTTCCCTCTACCTCACCTCAACTCCCTCTCTCCATCTGAAAGGTAACCACTGTACCTGTATTATTTTCTAGGTCTTTTTCAATGCAGAAATAAATGCTCACCCAGTCTGGAAATACAGGTGAATATGAATACACAATATATAGTTTATTGATGTTATATTGTAAAACATGATAAAAATATTATTTGCATTTCCAACTTTAGGACCAACCTTAGTATATTGGATATACCTTTAAAAATACATAAGCGGGGATCATATATAATTATATGCTCTGTGACTTACTTTTTTGATTTAACAGTAAGACTTGGATGTCTTCCAATATCAATATCATAGATACACGTCATTCTTTTTAATGGCTACATAGTATTTCATAGTACAGATGCGCTGTAACTCATTTAAACATTCTCCTACTGAGGGACTTTTAGATTATTTCCAACTTCATCTATTATAAACAATTCTATAGTGAACATCCTTGTACGTAAGTCTCTGTGTACTTGTAGAGTATTTCTGGATAAAAGTTACTCTTAGAAGTGGAGTTAGTGGGTCAAAGGGAATGTGTATTTTAAACATTTATTTAAGCAGAATTCCCTGTGTGTATTGGGATCTGGAGACTGTGCAGAAAAAGAGATTGAATTTGTTTAATTACTTAGGTTTACTTTTTGGAGATAGGTAGTATGCATGAAGAATGACATTCAAAGGCTATAAAAGGTAACACCTCCCTCCTACCCTAGCCCTCTATTTCCCTTTTTGGGTACAACTAATTTTGCCAGTTTTTGTGTATTCTTCTAGAGACAGTCCATGAGTCTATAGGCCAATTAAATGTATCTTCTGTTTTCTTCCTCTAAAAAAATAAATATGGTAGTATGCTAAATACCCTCATTCTGCTTATGGAATTAAAAAAATTTAACCTGTATCTTGGAGACCATTCAATATCAAAGTTATGTGCACTTTAAGTGCTGATAGATTCTTCCATGTCTACCCTTAAAACAACAACAACAACAAAAAGCTTAATGAATTTACACTCCCTCAAATTGCCCAACAAATCCTTTAACAATTTTTCCATTGAATTGTTGGTGATTTCATCAATTTTTGAGGCTTTTTCTAAATTTTGGATTTTAATCCTTTTCTTGTTAATAAATCAAATATCTTGCCTTTTTTGTCTTCCCAGCTTATTGTACCTTTGATTGTGCAGAAGTGTTTAATTTTTATGTGGTTAAATCTATAAGACTTTTCTCTATGGCTTCAAGTTTTCTGTTTTATTTAGGAAGTCCTCTCCTATCTCAAAATTAAATTTTCCTAAATTTTCTCTTTCCTCTCCATTCCTACTTTGCTTTTTTCATCTAAAAATACTTAAAATTGTATCTTTTACTTTTCTGCAGTTTCCCTCCTTTCTGACACTGGGGAGGTCAAGGTTTGAATTTGCTGGTGAGCCTCTTTAGCCAGTGTAGCATGTTTATTTCCTTCTATTTTTACAGTGACTTTTTTCACCAAGTCTTAAGGATGAGCTCTTCTCCAGGTGGGAGAATAAAGAGAGAAAGGGCATTCTGGACAATGGAACCATTGTCAGGTACATTGTCAGGTACAAAGTCATGGAGAACAGCAGTGCTTACTTGGAGAACTGTGATTTATTCAGTATAGCTGAAGTGGAGAGTCCTGTAAATGAATAGATTCTGCAGATGCCAAAGAATGATATGGCATGACCAGCTTTGTGTAGGGGATGATCAGTCTTGTAGCAGTGGGGAGGACAAATTGGAGTGAGGGTGAGATCAAAGACAAGAAGATGAGATAGAAACATCTGATTGTCATTCAGGGGAAAGATGGCGAGGCTCTGAGCTGGGGTAATGGTAGTGAGGACAAAGTTTTTTTTTTTTTTTTTTTTGCGGTACACAGGCCTCTCACTGTTGTGTCCTCTCCCGTTGCGGAGCACAGCCTCTGGACACGCAGGCTCAGCGGCCATGGCTCACGGGTCCAGCCGCTCCGCGGCATGTGGGATCTTCCCGGACTGGGGCACGAACCCGTGTCCCCTGCATCGGCAGGCGGACTCTCAACCACTGCGCCACCAGGGAAGCCCAAGGATGAAGTTTTGAGTTAGGATTTAGTGGTGCCCTAGATGTCTGTGATGGGGAATGGAACCAACCAACATTTATTGCTCTACATACATTACCTCATTGAATCCTAGCAATTCTGTATGAAAATCCAAAGCTCAGGTATGTCCATTACTCTACCCAAGGTCACACAGAAAGTGTCATTCATGGCCTTAGCCCCATCAGGATTATCTGACAAGAGTGGTCTAGGATGTCCCAGGTTCTGTCTTGAGTGATTTGGGTGGGTGGTGATTTTTTTTCTAGGGTAGAGAAAAACATGAAGAATAGCATATTGAGATGATAGAAGCAGAGATGATGAATTCCATTTTGCACGTTATATCTGAGGTGTCTGGGTGTGACATATGGGGGAAAACATCTACTAGGTGGGTGGATATGAACCTGGCCCCCAAGAGTTGTCTAGGCTGTTGATGGAGATTTTGGAGTCATCATTGTTTCGGTGAGTACGGAGACGGAGCACACAGAGAGATGAGGTATCAAATAGGACTCTTCTTCTGCAAGTCGTAGAAAATCCAGTTCAAATTGGCGTAAGCAAGAAGGAACTTATTGGCTCTTATCACTAAAAAGCTCAAGAGTTGTATTTGGCTTCAGGCATGGGTTCAGGATTCAAATGATTGATCAGGACTTGTTTGCTTACCTCCCCTTGTCTCATGCTGTCCTCTCGTGATGGCTAGGCGAAGCTGCAGGTTCAGATCCAATGGACGGGGGAAGCTGTCTTTCTCCCAATTATCCCAGCAACAGTCCTGTTACGTCTCATAAACTGATTTGCTCAGAGGGACTTGGAATGTGCTCTTGACCAGGTGTCGATGGTGTGTCACATCCATGAAGGCACATGAGCTCAGAGGAGGAAAAGGATGAGTCTTCAGAGGAAACTCGGGCAACTACAGAGCAAGGGGAAGAGAAGGAAGGGAAGTAAACAGTTAATTTCCTCTGCAGATGAGAGGAAGAAGTAGTGCCCCAGATGGCATCTTGGGAAACAGTAACACTTAGAGGACAGGATGATTCCAGGTAGGTATAAGGCTGGTAGGGAACAAAGCGGGGAGAGGCAGGAGAGAGCTGGGTCAGGGGAGTCAAGGGAAGAGGGAGTCTCAGGAAAAAATGAAAGTTGTCAAAGGTGTCAGATGCTGGAGAGACCCCAAGGAAGGACCCATTGGATTCGGCTAGGAGATCATTGGTGACCTTGCCCTCAGCAAAGGTAGTCATTTATTTTAGACTTGACTGGGACTACTTTCTAGAGGGTTCATATTCCTACATGTATTCTGCATTCCCCACCCAGGCCTGGGGATGGCCAGGTAAGGGCAGAGGTGTTGTGATGGCAGTCAGGAAACTGGGGTTTGTCAGTAATTAGGTATATGACTATGTGTAACTCACTTCACCTCTTTGGACTTTCAAGTTTCATCATCTGTAAAATAACAGTTAGAATGAGTTACTTCTAAGGCCTCGTTTAGCTCTCAAATATTGGGGATTAATGAACTTGATCCCTTCTCACCATCTCTATTACCACAGCCCTGGTCCAAGCCTTCATCTCTCACCTGGGCTGTAGCAGCAGCTTCCTGATTGGTGTCTCTGTCTCCGTCTCCATGCTTGATCCCTGCAGTTCCTTCTTCACCCAGGAGCAGAGTAACCCTTCTAAAACATGAGTCAGATGCATCACTCCGGGGGCCTCCGATCCCACCTGGAATCTAATCCACCCTCCTCACCACGGCCCACAGCACCCTGCAGAATCCAGCCCCTGACCGTCTCCATGTCTGCCATTCTCCTCTTCCCTCACTCCTCTCCAGCTTCATTGCTATTCCTTGGACATGCCAAACTCATTCTGGCTCAGGGCTTTTGCAAGGGCTCTTCCCCTGGCCTGAAATTCCCTTGCATCATTTTTGGTCTCAAATGTCAGCTCCTTGGAGAGACTGCTGACTCCTCACTCCCAGCCCACCCACCCATTCACCCCATCTCTTTACCCTGTTTTACTTATCTTCATAGCACCCACCACTCTCTGGAATTAGTTTACCTATTTATTGTCTACTTTTTTAGATTTTAATTTTATCAGATCATTTCTTTCTTTTCATATTTTTTCCAGATTGATTGAGATACAATTGACATACAGCACCGTACAAGTTTAAGGTGTACAGCATAATGATTTGACTTACATGCCTCATGAAATAGTTATCACAATAAGTTTAGTGAACATGCATCATCTCATATGATTCAAAATAAAGAAATAGGGAAAAATGTTTTTCTTTGCGATGAGAACTCTTAGGATTTACTCTCGACAATTTTCATATGGCTGTGTTAATTATATTTATTATGTTGGACATTACATCCCTAGTATTAATCTTATAACCAAAAGTTGCTACTGTTTATTATTTATTTGTTTGCTGTCTGTGTCCCCTGCACCCTGAACGGAAGCTCCAGGAGAGGAGAGATCTTGGCGTCTTGTTCAGTGCTGTGTCTCAGCTGCAAAGTGGAGCCTGGGACCAAATAGGTATTCATTAAACATTTTTGGGGGTAGCTGAATGAGGAATGAGAAGGGGGAAGTTAAGAGTGTCCAGGAACGAGTGGCAATGTGGTAAGGGAGGGAGGGGACATCCCCTGTTCTTCAGGGCTGTATATGATGGCATCTGTCTCAGACATGGTCATCAGAAAAAAATGTATTCAGAAGGAATACCTCTTTAAGCCATTTAAAAATATTATTCTCAGTTTTAGCAGTATGAGCTTAATTAGTTTGCTGGGCTCTATGAGGATAATGAGCAAAACAAATAATTAAGGGTAAAACCAGTTAGCATAGTAATCATTGTTTATCTTGTGATAGAAGTAATCATCTCAGTCTTAAGTCTCAGCATAGCTTCTGTCTCTTCTTGTCTCCGTGGAGCATCTATGTGAATTTGTTTATGGAGGGAGTTGTTTTATTTTTCTTCATCTGTTTATTAAGGATAAATAGTAAAATATAGAATGAACTCAGTTACTCCTATAGAACAGGATTTCTCAACCTCAGCACCACTGACATATTGGGCTGCGTAATTCTTTGCTGGGGGTGAGCGGGAGGCTGCCCGGTGCATTATGGGACGTTTAGCAGCATCCTTGGCCTTAGATGCCAGTAGCATTCCCTGAGATGTGACAACCAAAGATGTCTCCAGAAATTGCCAGATGTCCCTTGAGGTGGGAATGGGGACAAAACCACCCCTCCTTGAGAACCACTGATGTAGGATATTGGGGGAGTGACTGAGTCTGATTGTTATCTAGAATCTTCTGACTGGACATTTTCAGACCCTCCCAGCCATCCTGATTCCCTCTTTAGCTTTAAAAAAAGAGATTTGCTCCTTCAGGGTAGGGGTTGTGGGCATGAAAGGTCAGTTCCCCTCATCGCAGATGGAGGTAAATTAAAATTGCACGTTTCTCAGTCAGCGTGCACCTGCCTTACCGGTTACCGAGCAGCACAGTTCTGAGCTGAGCGCTTTTCTGCGTTGACGGAGCTCTCAGGCCCTGAGCCCCCGAGTGGAGTCAGAGATGCTTCCATTTTGCAGTCTCTTGCAATGCAGCTTTTCTCTCCTCTTTTTATCCACTTAAGTGGTCAAATGAAACCTCTTTGATTTAATTAAAATTTGAAGGGGAAAAGAGAATTGAGTTTTCTTTCCATGTCTTAAATAACTTTCTTAAACAGTTTTTGAGTTTATCTCCCAACAGCCACTCCACTAGCTGCTTTCACATGTGTTACTTCATGTATTCCCCTTGATAATTATATGAAGTAGGTTCATTCCGCTCTCTTGTTCCTCTCGGAGAAATTGAGGCTCAGAGAGGTTAGGACATACACAGTCACATGAAATTCAAACCTAGGTTCAGTCCAGATTCCGAAAAACATGTTTTTTCTATTGACTATCAGATCAAAGTAGATGTTAATGAGTAGGGGGAATATAAAATATTTATTTTCTCCCACATGCAAAGTGCTGTTGGGAATTCAAAGGGGAAACCGAGGAAGAATTTATAATCCATCTGCAGGGGAAAGCATCCTCACCTAAACTAAAAACTTGTGCTAAGACATGCGTGTCTGAAAAGATAATACAAAAGAAGAACTAGATATAAGGTGTGGTCAGGGTCATTGTGGGGATGGAATGGTCCAGAATGGCTTCTTGAGACTTTTGCTCTTACGGTAGATGTAAGGACCTGCAGCCAGGTGTTATTCATATAAGTGTCAATAAGGGGGTAGGTGGCCTGGGCTTATGATAGTGGCCTGGGCTTATGATAGTGGTCTCCAAGCTCTGTCAGGCTATGTGGGTCCACCTGCCCTTTCAGTATCACTTCAGTTGGAGAAAAGAAAATGCTTAATTACAGAAAGCTGCTGTGAATCAATAACAATGTAAAAAATGAATTCAAATTTTATTGACCACAACAGCATATATAGACATTTGAAGAACAATAGTTGGCATATGTGTGAGACATCATTTATTTGGTCTACAAACAGTAACTGCCAACTGGAGTTTGGGAATGCCTGACTTAGAGGATGTGTGATAGGATAGTTTATAGAGGAAATAAAAATAAGAGGGAAGCAAGGTAGCTGAGAAATAGTAATACTCTACCTTGTTATGCAAGCCTGTGCAAATATCTTCTGCAAATATAGCTATAGTCTCTTCAAAATTCATATTTTTTTTATTATTTTATTTTATTTTATTTTATTTATTTATTTTTTTTATTTGAAGTGGGCCTCTCACTGTTGTGGCCTCTCCCGTTGTGGAGCACAGGCTCCGGACGCGCAGGCTCAGCGGCCATGGCTCATGGGCCCAGCCGCTCCGCGGCATGTGGGATCCTCCCGGACCGGGGCACGAACCCGTGTCCGCTGCATCGGCAGGCAGACTCTCAACCACTGCGCCACCAGGGAAGCCCCAAAATTCATATTTTTTAGACTTAGCCTTTTGGAAGATTCTAATGTCAGTCCTTCACTATATAACAGATTTGTCTGCACTTACATATCTGTCTTTCTGGTGGTATAGAATCCAATAGTACTCGACAATCTTGCTTTTAAATTCGCAGTTTTCCTCTTACCACTTAAAAAAATATTAAAGTTAAATGGAGAGCTCTGAGCTGTTTCAAGGGTCATTGTTTTTCTGGAAAATGCCACAGTTACTCACTTGAGCCATATAGATACAGTTAGCATGTCACTTATCTGGCAGAGTGCTGAGAAGTAGAAAATCAACCCTCCCCAAAGGTGCAGGAGGAGATGACATCTGTATGACAGAAGCCATACCTGGAGAACTTTGCACTGAAGCCCCCCGTCAGGATATCAGCCCCTACTTTACATAAACCTTTCCTTAGCTTGGCAAGGAAAACTACAGGTAATTATACTCTGTATAGGGAAAAGGGCCACCAAAGGTTGAAACAAGTTGCAGAGAAAGTTTCAAAAAGAAACAATATGCAAGGCACACTTGGTACAACAGGAAATAACATGACCCTTATCCAACTTGAGGGAATCGCTGTGTTTCAAATCATGAACATCTCACAGTGATAACCCACCAGCTGAGTGGGAAGCTGAACAGTCTTCTCTAAGATTTTAAATGAAAGCAATTATATTAGCACTGATCTGTAAGGTCAAAATTTCATTTATCTTGGCATTTAATGACCTTGAGTCATCATGAAAATCGTTATGTTTTGTATCCTTTGTTTTAAAATATAGGGAAACGTATGATGAATTTTCATGAATTTTGCCTAAAGGCTTGAAACAAAAAGTTTTGATGACTTAAGGTGATAAAGGCCCACCAATTCATAAAACTCGCCTATCCAGAATGAGGCATTTCGAAGGATTAGCTTGGGTTTTAGTGCAGTTTTGGAGGGGAAGTTGTTACTGGAGGCCCTCTCTTTTTCTTTTTTTTTTTTAATTGAAGTGTAGTTGATTTACAATATTGTGTTAGTTTCAGATGTACAGCAAAGTGATTCAGTTGTACATATATCAATATATGTATATTCTTTTCCATTATAGGTTATTACAAGATATTGAATATAGTTCCCTATGCTATACAGTAAATCTTTGCTGTTTATTTTATATATAGTGACGTGTATTTGTTAATCCCATACTCCTAATTTATCTCTCCCCTCCTCTTTCCCCTTTGGTAACCATAAGTTTGTTTTCTATATCTGTGAGTCTGGTTTATAAATAAGTTCATTTGTATTATTTTTTTTAGATTCCACATGTAAGTAATATCATATAATAGTTGTCTTTTTCTGTCTGGCTTACTTCCCTCAGTATGATCATCTCTAGGTCCATCCATGTTGCTGCAAATGGCAATGTTTCATTCTTTTTTTATGGAGACCCTCTCTTTCTAATGATTAGAATCTTTGATTGTATATAGAGTTATCATGGAAAAGGGTGAACAAGTTAGGGTTATAGGGTTGTTTGCACCTTAGGGTCAAGGGGAATGCAACAGGGGTAGATGGGAGAAGGGGATGGGTGGATAAATGGAGACCCTATAGCACCAATCCGTACCAGCAATTTTTTTTTTTGCACCATAATATTTATGCACAGCACGGTTTGCCTTCCTCAGCATCTCTTCTCACCTTTGACCTAAGTGTCAAGTTAGGATAGCTTTCACAGCATGTAAAGGAAACCCTACTCCAAGGACTTAGTCAGTAAGGGGTTGACTAGCCGTGGCTGGACACAGTGGCTTTACAACTCAGTAGCGGATTTGGGCTACTGCAGTCTTTCTGCTCTGCGTTGCATGGGACATCCAGCCACATGGTCAAAAGATGGCTGCTTCACTTTCAAGCACTGGGTTTGAGTTCTAGTTAGGAGAAAGGGAGAGGGAAAAGGGCAGAAGCCACAGCTTGAGTCTGTGTCTTTTTGTCAGGAAATGGATAGATTTCCATCACCTTGTAGACTTCTGTTGACTGGAACTGGATCTAATGGCCACCGAAGCTCTGTGCAAGTGAGTTTATTTTTGTAGGTGCATTTGATGTCCCACATCAAGTGAGGGTTCTGTTGATAGGGGAAAGGGGAGAATGGATATTGACTGGATAATGAATAGTTTAATAGTTTATTAGTTTAATATTTGCTACATCTGCAAAAATAATTCTCTGAAGGCAAGAAATGCCTAGTGTGCCAAGGTGTTCAGTGTCCCATTTTTTATACATATCTTCACTTATTTATCACAAATATTGGGCACCTACTGTTTGCCAGGCACTATTCTAAATGCTGACCCCAAAATTTATAGGCCAAAAATTTCTCAATTTCAGGGAGCCTACAGTCCAGTGAAAGGGAAAGACATTAACAAGATAAATAAGTACACACATATGCACTAAAGAGAAAAAGTAAAAAAGGGAATGGGGCCATGAAGTATGGGGTATGAAATGTTAGGTAGTGTGAACTGGGAAGGCTTTACTGCAAAGGTGATATAAATTAAGGCCTAAAGGAAATGAGAGAGCAACCTACAAAGATATGTGAGGTGAAGCCATTCTAGGCATAGGAAACAGCAAGTGCAAAGGCCCTGAGGTAGACACATGCTTGATGTGTCTGAGAAATGGTGAGGAGGCCAGTGTCATCGGAATGGCAGTAAAAAGGTAATTTTGATTATAAGTTGGACCAGTAATGGAGAGTCAGATCATGTAGGAAGCTGCAGGGCTTATTCTGAGTGACATGAGAATCCTTTTGGGGTTTTGAGTGAAGCAGTGACTTGTTCATGTTTTTGACCTCTGTTTTAACCAGCTCACTCTGGTTGATGCGTTGAGGAGGGGGGCAATGGCAGATGCAGGTAGACTAGTGAGAAAGCTATTCTAATAACCCAGAGAAGACATAATGTAGCCTGGACCATAGTGATGGTAGCGGAGATAGTAAGACATAGTTGAATTCTAGACACATTTCAAAAGCAGAGCCAGTAGATTTGCTAATGGACCAGATAGGAGATGTGAGAGAAAGTGAGGAGTCAGGAGTGACCCCAAAGTTAGGGTCTGAGCAACTGGAAGGATGGGGGTACCGTAACATGAGATGAAGAGATATGGGAAGAGCAGGTTTGAGAGGCAAAGGACTTGAAGTCTGGTTTCGGACATGTTAGGCTTGTGGTGCCCATGCCATCCAAGTGGAGATGTTGAGTAGCCAGTTGGGAGCTCCAGAGAATGTCATTGTCTTCTCTGCCTGAGCACGGCCTCCTAACCAGACCCTTGGTCCAGTTGCCCCGTGAATCACCATAGCCACTTCTGGCATCAGCGCCAGGTAGACTTAGAACAGCCTAGGGCAGGTCTGACCTGGTCCAACCCAGCTTTGCCTTTGGGATTTGCTGGGATCCCAGTTCCAGGCAGGCTGGCCATGGGCCAGTGTCTGTGGAGGTGGAGGCTTTTCTGAGCCTGCCCTGGGAAAGCTGGCGTTTCTGCTCTTCTCCCGCCCAGGGGAGTAGCGTGGTCCAGGCTGGTGTCCAGTGGCTGGCAAAGGAAAGATGGCTGCCTCGCGTGCAGCTGGGAAAGCTATTTCTGTAGTGAGATCCGGCCCGACCTTCAGGCTGCTAAGGCCCTCCCCAGAGAGCTGTGGTCAGCCCGCCACTGCTTTCCCTCCCTTTCCCTAAAGAGCTTTTCTGCTGGGGCTTAAGACTGTCCCCTGAGTGAGTTGTCTTCATCATGACTTCAGCCGGTATTTTGTGGATTATTTGGGAGGCCGAAGTGGACCCTCCCCATCCGTGTTCACCGGGAAACACAAGGGCAATGATGGCCGCTTTCAGTGTCGCTGGGGCAGGCCTGGGAGAGAGGCCAGTGGCCCTTTGAAAAAAAGTCAACAGACAGTCCATGGCTCAGAGTCCAGCTTGGCTTAGTACTGAGTGTTCCTCACATTCTACGACAAAAACTGCACCAGAGAAGTTTGATGAACAAAAAGTTGAGTTTTGCTTTACCATGTCATCTGGGGACAGTGCAGCACGATGAATCATTTTACTCAGTGGGTTTACCTTGGAAGTCACTGCCGGACTAGTCCCTAGTGAGGAATAATCCAGGGCAGACGTAGCCTGTGTTTCCTCAAACGATGCAGGAAAAGGTTACTCTACGTGCCGTCTGAGGTTCTTCTCTTCTTCATCAGCGGGTGAGATGCCGTGAAGTCAGCTGACTTCCTTCATTTCATGACTCTCCAAACCCCGTGGGGAGAGAAGTTAAAGAGAAGGTACCCTGGTATATTTTTCCAACTTTTTTTTATTGCTGTAAAATATGCCTAACATAAAATTTACCACCTGAGCCATTTTTAAGCACACAGTTCAGTGGTATTAATACACTTATATGGTGCAATCATTACCAGCGTGCATCTCCAGAATTCTTTTCACCTTGTGAAACTAAACCCATTAAACAGCTCCCCCTGTCCCCCTCCCACCAGGCCCTGGCAACCACCATTCAACTTTCCATCTCTATGATTTTGACTACTTGTAAGTACCTCACATAAGTAGAATCATACAATATTTGTCTTTTTGTATCACTTAATGTCCTCAGAGTTCATCCATGTTGTAGCATATGTCAGAATTGCCTTCCTTTTTAAGGCTGAATAATATTCTTTTATGTGGATATACCATATTTTGCTTATCGGTTCATCAGTCAATGCACCCTTGGGTGGCTTTCATGTTTTAGCTACTGTGAATAATGCCACTATGAACATGGTGTACAAACAGCTCTTTGAGATCTTGCTGTCAGTTATTTTGGGCATATAACCAGAAGTGGAATTGCTGGATCATATGATAGTTCTATGTTTAATTTTTTGAGAAACTGCTGTACTGGTTTCCACAATGGCTGTACTGTCATCTTCACCAACACTTATTATTTTCTGGGTTTTGGTTTTTGTTTTGGACAGTAGCCATCCTAATGAGTGTGAGGTGGTATCTCATTGTAGTTTTGATTAACTTTTCCTAATCATCATTGATGTTGGGCATCTTTTCATGTGCTTATTGGACAGTTGTATATCTTTTTTGGATGTGAGTTGTTCTTTTTTGTTGTTGTTATTGTTGAATTTTAGGAGTTCTCAATATATTCTGAACACTAATTTCTAGTCATATATATGATTTGCAAATATTTCCTCTCAATCTGTGGGTTGCTTTTCTACTCTGTTCATGGTATCTTTTGATGCACAAATTTAAAAAGTTTTCATGAAGTCCAGTTTGTCAGTTTTTTCTTTTGTGCCTGTGCCTTTGGTGTCATAGCCAACAAATCATTGCCAGATCCAATGTTCTGACTTGTTATATTTTTTGTATTGCTTTAAAGCCTCACCGCCTGTACACACTTATTTCTTTCTTTCTCTCTTCAATCAAGTTATTAGACCAATAGATCAATAACACATTTTAGACTTCATAAATCTTTATTCACTCATTCCACAAACAGGGAGAGTGTTCCGACTAGAGAATAGGCAGAAGCCAGAGCAAATTGGAAATGGAAGCACGTAAGCACAGCTGGCTGGAGCGGAACGTACATGAAGGGGTTGGTGGGTGAGAAGTCTGGAATTTAGATGAGGCCACACCATGTCGAATCTTATCTGCTGTGGTGAGTAGATGGATTGAAGGTAGTCTCACAGTCATAGAACCAAGTTGGAGAGCTACTACCTAATGCTCTGTTGAACTGGGCACTTAACCTTTCTGAGCCTCAGTGTTCCCATTTTATTCATTTAACAAACACGTGGTACCAAACTCTATTCTAAGCACTGTATAAATATTAACTCATTGATTTTGTCCACCAACCCTATGAGGTACTTACTCCTGAGCAAGGAGTATTATCTCCATTTGACAGAGTGGGGAGCTATGCCTAGAGAGGTTAGGTAACATGTCAAGGTCACAGAAGGCAGTAAGTATTGGAGCTGGGATTTGAACCCAGGCTCTCTAGTTCTGGAGTTCATGCTCTTAACAACATGTTGTATTGCTTCTGTGAAACAGGGAGAAGGGTAATTCCTTCCTCTAAAAGTTATTCCGAAGGTGAAGTGAAACAATGTATGTAAAGTTACATTGTATGTTGCACACTGTTTTGCCAATACTGATTATCATTAGTTGATAATAATTTAACAACACTTTGGAAATGGGTAAGATTCTCAAGGACATAGGGAGAAGGGAATGGATCAAGGACTGAGCCTTGGGAAATGTTTTTGCTGAGTAGCAAGAGCTTGGTTTTGGAAAGACATTTGACAGAGTCATGGCTGACGCCCTTGTGGACAGGGTCATGGTCAGTGAAGAGCCCCAGCCTCCAGACTTTCAGTCCCTGCTGAAGGAAGTTTTGGAGGTTGGTAATGTTGATAATGTACATACAGAGGGGACCAAAGCCGGGTCTCTCCCACTGGCAAACCAAGAATTCAGACAAGGACCATAAGGCCACTAGGGTTCTGATTCTAGCTTCTTTTCCACCTTCTGGTGCATGTTCCCGAACAGACCAGGGCTTGGACCAGCTTTGCAGGTGAAGTGAAAGGTTTCAAACCAGGAAGTTACTAGGTTTATGGTGCCCTTGTGGGGACAAGAGCAAAGCACTGTACATCGTAACAGACCCTGGACTGGCTGGGTGGGGACATCCCTCTGGGGTCGCAGAGGCTGAGTCGCTGCACCCACCATCTTTGGAACAACTTTCATGTGTGTGCCACAGAAGGATGGAGGGACTGCAGGGAAGGAGACCGGGGATTCTGTGATCTCTTTCCGGCTCTCAACAAGTTGTGTGGTCTGGTCTGTGGGCGGGATGGGGGATTCACTGTCTCTCTCAGTTACCTTAGTGCAAATCAAATGGTTATTTGAACCTTCCTCCCAACTCCACGCCCTCAACTGCTCCAGCTGGTGATTGATGTGTATAAAATGCTTTGAGGTGCTGAGATGAAGAGCCCCTGAGAATATGGCCAACATAGCATCACAGTGACCTCACCTGAACTTATTTGAAGTGGTGTCTTAGGAGCATTTCCTCACCTGGAGAGTTGTTTATTCGAGCATCTTACGTACCTACCTGTTGGCATGTGATTTTTTTGGAAGAGGGCATCTGGTGGTCCCGGCTTTTAGGGTGCTCAGCTCTTCATAAAAATGGGAGACCACAGAGGAGGAAGTGAGCCGCTACCCTGATTGGGTATATTTAAGGATATCAGAAGAGAACCTTACACTAAAAGAAATGATTTGCTCTGGAGAAGACTTTTGAAGAGGTCAGGTGTGTCTTGTCGTGTTCAGCACCCTTGTTAGGTGCCAAGAGTCCTGCATCCTCTGACCAGCATGGTCTCCCAACACAAAGCCAAGCCTGGGCCTGCTGTCTGTGGACTCTCAGGCCGCCCCTTCGATGGCCCCATTTGTAATGGGCATTGTGCGGGTGAGTGAGGCCTCCTTTTCCTTGCAGTGGCTTATTGACTGGGTCACGGACCACCTGATGTCCAAGAGACTACATATGCTCTGGGGGGTGAAAAGCTTCTCTATGTTCCATATGAAGAAACTCCACCATACTAGGGTCCATGGTTCCATGGCGTGGTCCGTGGCGAGAAGAAAAGGATAAGAAGGTCTCCAGCAGGAGGCTGAGGAAGGCAGAGCTGTGCCTGAGGAGTCGGCCTAATGCTGAGAAAGGGAAGGTTCCTGGTACCAGTGTCCAAAGAGGTGGGATCTTGACGTGTTATATGCAGATCATGGTGTATCAGAGTATCAGTCAGGATTCTTTAAGTTGCAAGTGCCAGAAACCCTGCCAAATTAGCATAAGTGAAGGAGAAAATTCACCAGCTCGTATAACTGAGGAGAACAAGAAAATTCAGAATCACACATTACTTCATCAGCATTTGTGAATGGATTCGTTGCATGTTCTCCCTGCCCCCTTCTTTTTCTCTCTTGCTCTCTTTCTCTCTTTCCCCCTTTCTCCCTCTCTCTCTCCTTCTCTCACTTTTATTTGCCTGTAAGCACTTTCCATGTAGTGTCCAAGATGGCCAGCTGCTGCAGCCCCAGGCTCATGGTATCAGCCTACCAACCCCATGGTAGGCTAGTCTGTCCTCCGGCTGTTCCAGCCAAAGTCCTGGGTCATGTGACCATGGCCTAAGAATACGGGAAGGGTCCTCTCCCAAAGTAAAATCAGGGTGAACGCTTCAGATAGAAGCCACAGTATGAAGTGAAGGCTCACTGTGTGCCAGACGCTGTTCTAGGCACTTGATACAAATAAACACACTGTTCTTTTTTACAGGAGCTGGGCTTCAAACCCAGGCAGACTTCAGAGTCTATACTCTTAACCACCATGCCACACAACCTCTGACAAGTATAGGGTAACAGCCATATGAGCAGGAAAAAAGTCGGCTATAAGTCAATGAAAATCAGAGTTCTAGGTAAAAATATGAGGTGGGACTAGAACATATCTAAATTTATACAATTAAATAAGGGAAAGCGAGGGCATCCACCTTTATATTGTAGTAATTCTGTTTTTGCAAAACAAGGCATTTCTAGAATTATTTCTTGGGAATTAGCATGCAGGCCAGTTTATAAAGCACAATAGATACCTGTCTCAATATTCTATAGTGTTGCCTTGTTTGTTAACCCCAAATGATATTGATCACTCCCTCGAGTGACAAGATTTGGCTTTGAATGACTTGAAGCTGTTGCCAGTCTAATCCAGCAGACGTGTCACCGTCTGTGGGAATATTCAAGAGAACTGAAGGCAGTTCCCAAAGAGGACTGACTGATACTTGGAGCCATGACAGTAAAGACAAGGACCCGCACGTCCAGCCTTCCCTGGTGACCTGACTGAGAGGGCTGGCTCTCTTTCCCAGGAATGATTTCCGATACATTTATTCAGACCTCAGTCATGTTCCAGTGGCGTAAAGTGATTTATTTGGTCATGGCAGGACGTGGAGAGTGTGGGAGTCTGAAACACCTTCGTGTCTGGCAGCAGCACTGGCCAGGAGAGTGGTAATGGGAGTCACACTTGAATTTGCTTCCATTCAGATGGGCCCTGGGGAAGCTGGCTGGCGGCCAGGAAGCCTTCCCTGGCTGGGACATCCCACATCCTACCTCTTGTTAAAGTACACCCCTGGGGAATCTGCTGGGGCTTGTGCCTCTCCCTCTCCAGGCCTCCTGGCAGAGGCTGGGGCTTTGGGTTTCCCTGGGTGGTCAGCTCTTTGACCACGTTCCCCCGCGCCTCCCGGAGAGGGCTGTAGCTGAGGACCTCAAGGATAGCACTCAGCCCTGGGCTCTCTGATTCTGGCGTTCACTGGTGTCCCTGCTAATGGGGCCACTAGAGAGCCACCAGGTCAAGTAATACTTCATTCCTCCCCCCCCCTTTGGATTGAAAGTTTTGCACCCTATTTTTATTCTTTTAGTGGCTACCTTTATAATGTTAACACTCATATTCAACTTAACAATGACCGAGTTTTGAAGGCTAGTCATTCATCAACAAATCATTATTGAGTTACCTACTATGTGCTAGGCACTTGTCCGGGTACTGGGAAAACAGCCATAACCAAGTCTGCCCTGAGTACAAAGTAACTTGGAATATTTTTCCTCCAGTCATACCTCTAAGCGCTCCCATTTTGCCTAGTGATTTAATTTCCTCTTGTTTTCAAAGCTCCCAAGTTAGCTATTTTTATAAAATTTGTTGTCGCTGTTTAACTTTTAAAATTTAATTGTTTGCAGTTCTGATTTTAGATTCATCCATATAGTTACCATTTTCTTTTCCTTATTTCTGGATTCAGTTTCCTTCATGAATTGTATCTTTAAGGGAATCATTCAATAAGGAGTGATTAGTAAACATTCAGTCTCTGCTTGCCTCAAAAGTATATTGTGCCCTCTCTTGAATGGTATTGTAGAACTTTAAGGCAAGAGTTCTTTTCCTTAGCACTTCCAAGAGATTATTCCACTGCTTTCTTCAAAAGAAGAGTCTGCTGTTTATCTAATTGTTACTTCTGTATAGGAATTTTTTTTTTTTTTTTTTGCGGTACGCGGGCCTCTCACTGCTGTGGCCTCTCCCGTTGCGGAGCACAGGCTCCGGACGCGCAGGCTCAGCGGCCATGGCTCACGGGCCCAGCCGCTCCGCGGCATGTGGGATCTTCCCGGACCGGGGCACAAACCCGTGTCCCCAGCATCGGCAGGCGGACTCCCAACCACTGCGCCACCAGGGAAGCCCAGAAAATTTGTTTTTACCATTTTCTCTTTATCTTAGTGTTTGTCATTTTTCGTTGTGTTGCACCTTGGTATAGACTTTTTCTGACTTATCCTTAGAACTTGATATGCTCTTTTGTTCTAAGGACTCATGTGTTTCTTTAATTCTAGAAAATGTTCAATTATACCTCTAAATAATGCATCAACCTTAATGTAGGCAGTGTAGGTCCACCCTAACGTAAGTTGGATGCTTTTGACTCAAGTAACAGACACCTAACTGGAAATAACTTTAAAAATAATTTTTACAAATGTATTACTTCGCATAACCAGAAGCCAGGATGAAGGTGACTTCCGGATTTGTTGATTCAGCAGCTCAGGGGTCCAGGCTTTCCTCTTTGCCATTCTCAGCATGTTGGCCTCACACCTCTAATGATCCCAAGGTGGCTGCCACAGCTCTGTGCTCTCTAGTGCCTTTGTGAGATCATCAAAGCAGCTTTTCCCAGAAATCCACTGACTTCTGCTCCTGACTAATATGCCAGAATTGCAAGGAGAAAGGCAACACAATGATTTGTTTAGCCCACTCAGGACTCTGAGAACCAGGGATCCGATCAGCCTTCTCTGAGTCACTGGAGGAGGATTGGACACCAAAACAAAGTCAGAGGTCTGCCAGTAAGGGAAAAAAACCTGACACTGGTTACTGGATAGGCACCCAACAGTATCTGCTACCCTTTCTCTCTAATCTCCCCTGATACCACTTCTTTCAAACATACGTTGAATCTTCTTAACCTGCTCTTCATGTATCTTGACTTTTATTTCATATTTTCATTTTCTTAATCTTTTTTTGTTGCATTCTGGGTAACTTCCTCAGAGCTGTTTTCCAGTTCACCATCTTTGTCTTTAGCTGAATCTGCTGCTCTGCATACCCATTGAGTTTTACATTTTGTTAGCTAAAATTTTAATTTCTAGAATTTCTATTTGGTTCTCTTTCACAATTGCTTATTATTTTTTTCATGATGTCTTATTCTTTCATTATGGTTTCTACCTCTTTTCCTTTTAAAGCTTTTAATTGTATTTATATTATGGTCTCTTTTATGTTTTTCTATTAATTCAGGTTCTGGGAATGTCAATTCTCCTGGGTTTTGTTTTGTGGATTCTCCCTCATGGCAAATGCTGTGCACTCACTTTCATTAAATGTTTGTTTTGTGAGTGTGGAAATTCACTATAGAGCCATTTTGTGTTTACTTTGGCCAGCATTCATTTTTGCATGAATTTATTAGCTTGGATTTCTGCACCACGCAGAACTTATAAACTTGGTACCCTCATCAGCATGGCACGTGTCTCAGTGTTTGACTTCTCATGGAAAAAAAACTTCAGTGCTCCACCCAGAGCTTCAGGTAAATGACTGTTTTTGCCACTTCCCTTTGCCAGTAAGAGGAGTTTTTCTGATTCTTTTTCATGGAGGAGGCAGCCCTTCTAGAACCCACTCTTTAGGCAGGATATTGGTTCCAGTTCTCTGCCTTGTGGAACCCAAAGTCATCCTCCCACATAAAAAATCTCAGCCCAGGGCTTCCCTGGTGGCGCAGTGGCTGAGAGTCCGCCTGCCAATGCAGGGGACACGGGTTCGTGCCCCGGTCCGGGAAGATCCCACATGCTGCAGAGCGGCTGGGCCCGTGAGCCATGGCCACTGAGCCTGCGTGTCCGGAGCCTGTGCTCCGCAGCGGGAGAGGCCACAACAGTGAGAGGCCGCGTACTGCAAAAAAAACCCTCAGCCCTAGGGGTCTTGAACTAGGTCTAATACCCTTTTGGCCACAGTTGTGAGATTACAACCCTGGCTTTGAGTTTTCTCTCCGTTTCTGTTACCTATGGATTTCCCTTTCTTTTTCCAAGGTTGGCTTTTTTTTTTTTTTTTTAAATTTTGGGTCATATCTAACCCAGCCTTTCTATGAATTTGGAGTAGGAAAGGTGTTCCCATCAGCTGAGTTCACCACGTTCCCAGAAATGATTCCCATAATAAGTGAGAAACACTGCTTTGCTTGGGTAAAGTAATTATACCTTATAAAGTTCTTTCTGTTCATTCTCTCATTTGCCTTCTATATTATATTTTTAATTTCTTAATTTTTCTGACTGCATTCTGGGAAATTTCCTTGAACCTGTTTTTTTTTTTTTGCGATATGCGGGCCTCTCACTGTTGTGGCCTCTCCTGTTGCAGAGCACAGGCTCTGGACGCGCAGGCTCCGCGGCCATGGCCCACGGGCCCAGCCGCTCTGCGGCATGTGGAATCTTCCCAGACAGGGGCACGAACCCGTGTCCCCTGCATCGGCAGGTGGACTCTCAACCACTGTGCCACCAGGGAAGCCCCGAACCTGTTTTTATATTTATATTTGAAGAGTGATTTCATACTGATGCCTGCAGTAACCAAGCTAACACCACAGGGTTCTTCTTCACCTTTATTCTGTAATTCATATCTCCTTTCTCCCATGATTAGAAATGTGTTTCCCAATATAAGCATGTATACTCAGTTGCTGTACACTCAAAAGAATTGTAAACTTAAAACACCATTAACAACATCTAACCTACTAAGTAAACTTAGTTCTCTTGTCTTTACAATATATGCCATTAAGAGTTTACAGTCAAAATATCATATTTAAAAGCTACTTGACTTAATTCTTTTCTCTGTATGATTATGTTATCAATCTAATATATACTTAGCCTTATTTTTTTTCAGTTTGCAGTCAATTTATATCTACTTTTTGCATCCATTTTTACTTAACTTTTTTAGTATGTAAAATAGTTACTTGGTTCAAAAGGCAAAACTGTAAAAACAAACTGAGAGAAGTCCACTTGTTTCTGTATCTTTGCTTCTGGTTATCTTTCCTATTTTTCTTTTTGTATAAGTAAGCATATATTTATGTATATTTTATGGGCAAATGTATTTTTATTTCCCCCTTTTTCTCACATATTTTCTTTTTATAACAACTACTGCCTCAATGAATAAAATAACCATGGGCATCTGCTACTTAATATTACGAACTTATGTCTTCAGGATAAATATCTAGAAATGGAATTGCTGGATCAAAGGCTCTGTGCCTGTGTAGCTTGGTTAGGTATTGCCAAATCCCCCTCCCTAGAGCTGTTACATTTTGCGTTCCCATGTGGAGCGTTGGAGAATGCCTGCTTCCTCCCAGCCGCACCGGCAGGGACTGTTGCCAAGCTTTTGAATCTTTAGTGGCATGAAAGGAAAGAAATGGTACCTCAGTGTAGTTTTAAAGTGCATTCCTCTTATTTTGAAGCAATGGGGCATCTTTTCATGTGTTTAAGTACAATTGGTATATCTTTTTCTGTGAACTCTGTCTTTTTTTTCTAGTTTTATTGAGATATAATTGACACATAACATTGTATAATTTCAGATGTACAACATGATTTGATATACGTGTATATTGCAAAAAGATTACCACTATGAATTTAGTTAACATCCGTCATCTCATATCGTTACACTTTTTTAAAATGTCTTTTACTCACTTTTCTATCTTTTTCTCTCTCTTTATTTTTAAGTTAGAATGATTAGTCCTGTGATATGTTTTAAATAGTTTCTCCCATTTTGTCATTTGTCTAACGATTCAGAATTTGTTTTCTTTACCGCACTGTTATCACTTAGGCAGTTAAGTATAACATGCTTATGTAGGACTTTATTTTGAGATACCAGTTAATAATTTACTTATAAGAGTGAACAAAATTCAGAACTCAAAAAATAAAAGCAAAACCCAGAGATAAGCTTACAAAGACACAGACATAGAAGGCATAATTCTAAAGTATATTTACTGCACAAAGCTAGAGTACCTAACGTATTGCATAACTGAATCAAAATTCAGAATATTTTAGCAGCCTGGAAATACGGGCCAAAAGGCACAAAGTAAAATTTAGTAGACATAACGTTTTGTATTTAGGCTTAAAACCACTAATGCCATACATTTAAGCCTGGGGACACCTGCCTTCACAGAAGCTCAAATGTGTGTGAACTTTGGGTTTTAATTGACCACACATTTATGTAAGTCCAGCAGGGTAATACGGTTGCCAAAAGAAAATGCACTCCTAGAGTGAATAGTATCAGAAGATTATCCTGATCATGGAGAAAATTGCCCCTTTATGTACTTACTAGACCATGTCCAGAACGGTACGTTCAGTCTTGGGGTCCACAAATCAAGAGGGTCGTTGACATCCATGGGCAAGTCCAAAGCAGGGAGTCTGAGTTAGTAAAGAGTCTGGAAGTCACATCAGGAACCTGGGAGTTTTAATCTGGAGAAAAGAAAGCAAGTAATCTGTGAAGTATTTGAAGGCTGTCAAGGGGAGGAGGGATTAGAATTATTCGATGTTACTCAAGCTCGCAGCATCTGTGGTTGTGACCTACGAGTGCGCCTGTTGGTAAAGGGAGACTTTCTAACTGGCCTTTAGGGCTGCTGGGAAGAGGAAGAGCCGCCTTCCTCACCTACCAGCTCCCTATGGCCAAAGGTGTCTGGACAGAGGTGCCAGGTCAGGCGGGCGCTGTCGGGAAGGCTCTGCTGCTGTGTGTAGGCAGTCTAGGCACCAGGGTTCTTGCTTTCTGGCTCGGGGAAAGCAATCTTCCCTTCCTTTCCGGTGTATTCTCTTTGCTGGGAACAAGAGCAGGTGGGGAAAGTGATCTGTGGGATTTTTTTGGCTGATTCAAGTAGATGAAACTTTTGGAGAAACATTCGTCTGTAGGATTGAATGTTAAAATGTGTCCACCTTGAGTTTTCAGCAAGATCCGGAGCCAGCGTCCCAAGAGCAGGGACTGCCCCTTGTTGAGAACGGTGTTTGTGGGCAAAGACTTCAAACTGGGCCGCCTCTTACCCATTTATCATTAGTGTCAGCTCCTTGCCCTCCCTCACCGTGGCTGATGAGAGCAGTAGTGATGCCTCAGTATGAACTGTACTTGTTTAAACCCTGCTTAGGGATCTCAGAATGACTCCTATGCTAATCTTATTGTCCAACTTGAATGGGCACATGAATCAAAGGGGGACGGCATTAACGTGCACGTTCTGATTCAGCAGTTCAGAGGTGGGCGTGAGATTCTGCATCTCTAGTAAGCGCCGGGTGATACTGATGCTGCCGGTTCTGGGTCCACCCTGCATTGCAGGAGTCAAAAGCAGCAGTCCGCCTAGCCTAGGTGGACTGAATCAGAATCACCTGCCCTGTGGTTGTCTAAAATGCAGACTCCTAGGCTGTACTTCTGTTCTCTGGGACCAGACATCTCTAGGGATGGAGCCCAAGAATCAGCTCTTTGAGCTGGTACTGCAGGTGATTCTTAGGTACATTAAAGGTTTTGAACCACTGGTCCTGGGGAGAATGGATAGGGTGGTTTAGACTCAAGGAGCGGGAGTGGACTTCCCTGGTGGCTCAGTGGTTGAGAGCTCACCTGCCAATGCAGGGGACACGGGTTCGAGCCCTGGTCTGGGAAGATCCCACATGCCGCGGAGCAACTAAGCCCGTGCGCCACAACTACTGAACCTGTGCTCTGGAGCCTGCGAGCCACAACTACTGAAGCCCGTGTGCCTAGAGCCTGTGCTCCGCAACAAGAGAGGCCCCCGCTCGCTGCAACTAGAGAAAGCCCGCATGCAGCAACGAAGACCCAGCGCAGCCAAAAGTTAAATAAATAAATAAATAGATAGATTGGGGGAACACATCGTTCACAGGGACACGGTGAGTCACGTAGAAAGTCGGTTGTGGAAAGCTGGCCACTTCTGTAGAGCTTGCGTGGAGGCGACTGGCTGGGTGACCCGGGGCCTCTGCAGCTCTTCTGTAAAGTGCACAGGCTGTGGACTGATGACTGCTCTCCTGTCTCTGGGTCTTGTCTTTCCAGTCGTCCAGCATGCTCTGCCCACCCCCCGCCGAGGCGCACTGACCATGAGCTTCAACTCCTCCCTCAGCCACAGGAAGGAGCTGAGTAACCTCACCGAGGAGGACGGTGGCCAAGGGGGCGTCGTCGTCACCGAGTTCATCGCCATTGTCGTCATCACCATTTTCGTCTGCCTGGGCAACCTGGTCATCGTGGTCACCTTGTACAGGAAGTCCTACCTCCTCACCCTCAGCAACAAGTTCGTCTTCAGCCTGACGCTGTCCAACTTCCTGCTGTCCGTGCTGGTGCTGCCTTTCGTGGCGACCAGCTCCGTTCGGAGGGAATGGATCTTCGGCGTGGTCTGGTGCAACTTCTCGGCCCTCCTCTACCTGCTTATCAGCTCGGCCAGCATGCTCACCCTCGGGGTCATCGCCGTCGACCGGTAAGCTTGCATCACACTCAGAGAATGAAGGGTTTAGGAGTGTGGGTGAAGGGGGAACCTGAGAGATCATGTGGGCTGTGCCCTCCAGGCTGCCTCAGTTCCTCGGGAGGGTGTCACGTCTGTGCTGGGGAGGGTGAGAAAGCAGAGTTCTGCCTCTTCTTCTATCCCCTCAACCAGAGCACCTCTGATTTTATCTGGTCTAGCTTGCATGTAGTTGGGGACTTCCCTGGTGGTCCAGTGGTTAAGACTCTGCGCTTCCAGCTGCAGGGGACGTGGGTTCGATCCCTGGTCAGGGAACTAAGATGCCACATTCTGTGCAGCGTGGCCAAAAAATGAGAAAAACAAATTAGAAAGAAAAGTTCTATTAACTTCTGCTTCTCAGTTAATAGTTGAGAAACAGAAGCTGAGGAAGGTGACGTGGCAGAGGAGGTATCAGATCCAGGTCTTCCCCAAAGTGCTGCCTGCTCTCTGTTGCTTTGGGTTGGGCCAGAGCTGCACCGGGGCAGCCCAAAGAGGAAATACTCTCTATCCTCCACAGTGCAAGGGCCTGAACATCAGCTCAGTCCTGGATGGAAGGAGAGCAGGGGAAGGGAAGACAACGCAGGGAGTAAGATGGTGGCGCCTGGGAGAGACAGTGTGTGCTTTAAAACATTTATTTATCCTTCTTGTGGCATAGCTGGCTCCAGCAAGGAATAGCACTGCTGACGCCCCTCAGCTCTATCTAGAAGATTCTTCCAGATTCCTGCGTTAGGCTGTCAGATTTAGTTGTGAAAGTCCTGCAGACTCTGACAGAGAGTTTCCAACCCCTGGAGTCTTCTTTATTAGGATTTTGCCAATGGTCACTTCATTCATCCCAGGCAAGGGTTCAACTGTACAAGGGCAGAGGGGGGAGATTCAGAGTCTCTGTGATTTATAGAATTGGGGAGGGAGTCAGGGAAAACACAGAGGGGTTCCCCAGGACTGTCGTCACTGGGTGACACGAGTCCCCTGGCTCCCTTGGGATCGTCCATTTTTGAGCCGATGAGTGGTGGCTGGATGGTCTGCCCAAGGTGCAGGCCTCCGCTAGGGCCAAGGCCAGAATCCTTTCAGCCCTCTGCCCCTGAGGGGTGTTAGAGGGAAGGAAGCCATTGGTCAGAACTAATCAGGTGGCTTCTCCAAATATCTCCTTTCCCCCCAACAGAAGAAAATAATACCAAAAGTAGAAAGAGTACAATAAGAAATATCCATAATCCCACCGATCAGAAGCAGTCACTGTTTACTTTTGTTTGTTTGTTTGTTTGTTTGCGGTATGCGGGCCTCTCACTGTTGTGGCCCCTCCCGTCGCGGAGCACAGGCTCCGGACGCGCAGGCTCAGCGGCCATGGCTCACGGTCCCAGCCACTCCGCGGCATGTGGGATCTTCCCGGACCGGGGCATGAACCCGTGTCCCCTGCATCAGCAGGCGGACTCTCAACCACTGCGCCACCAGGGAAGCCCCATCTTAATGGTTGAACGTGGCTGGTCAGAGGACACGGGGACAGCTCATGTTCCCCAGGCCTGGCCTCCCACACCTACCTGTACACTCACCCCTGAAGTGTTGCCTGAGGTCAGAGGGCCTGCACGCATTTTAAATGGGCAGAGGAAAGGAGAAATATCCGCCTTGTTTCTTTTTAAAAGTGGAGAAAACCTTCCTGGAAGTGCCCCCAGTCCCACCCCAGCAAACTCCCCTCACATTTCATTTGCCAGATGATGTCACACAGGTCAGTGCCTCAGCTGGTCACCTGGCAAGGGAGGGGATACCACCAGCATGGCCTGATTCATCCCCTGGTGCTTAGAAGGGCCCAGCGTCCCCTGTGGTCACAGCAGTTTTGCAGGAACAAGATAGGGATTCTGTCTTCAGGAAGGAAGGGGGAAACGTCAGTGCACAGTGTCCCAGCTCTGTCCCCGCTGCCATCTAAAGGGAGGTCCCATCCAGCCCTTTCCCCCCACTCGAGCCCATTCTGTCCTTGGAGCAGATCCATGCCAGGTGTTCTGTGATTCCCATCTTCCTGGTGAAGGAACTGAAGCTCTGAGAGCTTAGCTCAGCTACCCAAGGTCACACAGCTAGTGGACAGCAGAGTCGCCATCTGAACCCAGGGATCGCCAACTCCAAAGGCATGCTTCTTTCACGGGGCTGCACGGCCTTTGCAAGATGCGAACCCAGGTGTCAGCAGAAGACAGGAATTGCTTTACCCCAGGCTCTGTGCAGGGGTTCTGTTATCCATACCATAATCGCGGTGGTTTCCTCTCATCAGGCTCCACGCTCAGAAACACTCCTTCCAGGCTAGACCTTGGTGGGGCCTCGAGGCTTGAGACCAGCAGTCCCCGTCTTGCCTCTGACTTGGAAGGCCTTTCATACAGGGACCCCTCCATGAGAGCCTGCCCCAGGCAGCAGGTGGTAATTCAGGCCATGGCCCCCGTCCCTGAGCTCTAGTGCCCAGGGGTGACTCAGGAAGGTCCTGGTGGGGCAGGTGGTTCACAGGTGGTGTGTGAGGCTCATAGCCATAGTCATCTCCTAAGGTTCCGCCTGTAGCAGGCAGCCTCAGTGTGGTCACCCCTGTCCCGCCACACGTTGCCCTCCTGCAGAAGCTCCATCATTAAAGAACATTTCCTTTGGATAAAACGTCCGGGTGGGGAGGCTGGTGGTTTACTTTCAACCCCATGGTCTAAATCCTCCCACCCACTCCAGTTAAAGGGTCAGAGCTCAGCTGGCGGGCAAGGCTCTGCACGCCCCGGCCCCCTGGCTCCTTTTCTCCCCGCACACCATCACCCCACGCCGGCCTGGTTGAGCCACAGGCAGCTTCCTCGTTGAGCCGGTGCTCAGGTACATCTCCGCGTCTCGCCAAGGCTGGCGTTCTGCCTCAGCTGCTCCTGGGCCAGTGCCTCTGTTCGTTCAAGACCTGAGTCTGTGTGCCATCTGGTCCAGGAAGTCCTCCCTGACCCTGCAGTCTGGATCCGAGGCCCCGTCAATAAGAATCAGTCGCTCTCCAGGCCTCTCTCCTTCTTCACAGAGCTGAGGGGTTAGGAACCACCCCTGGTCTGTGGACTCCGGAACAAGGCGGTGTGCAGGGAATTGCTGGCATGTGCGCCGGGGACTGTAGAGTCAGGTTGCCCGGGGTTTTATCTTGTTTCTGCCCCTTCCTTATCTAGAGCAGATTATTTATCCTTTCTCTGCTGTTAAGATGAGGATAATGATAATGCCAGTCACTCGAAAGACTTCTTGTGAGGATTAAATATCCCCTTTCTGCTCCAGAGCCTTGTACCCTGCTCATGTGTCTGTCTCCCCCTGCACCTTCTTACCTGTATTCCCGGTGCATAGCACAGTGCTTGGCATGTGGCAGGCCTTCAGTAAACGTCACTGAATGAATGTACCCCGTAATCCTTAGATGTTCTTCTGGTTTCTGAGGACCCTCTGAAAACAGCTCTAAAAGGATTACTGTCAGAAACACAGAAGGGATCTGGCTCGATGCACGGTCCCTTAGAACTCCTGGAGATGCCTGAAGACTAGCCACACCCCCAAATGT
Organism: Grampus griseus; assembly: GCF_964374135.1. Classification (NCBI taxonomy): domain Eukaryota; kingdom Metazoa; phylum Chordata; class Mammalia; order Artiodactyla; family Delphinidae; genus Grampus; species Grampus griseus. Next base: position 50,678,268 of record NC_139017.1, on the reverse strand, counting down.
GAGTGGGCTCTGGAAACAGGGCTGCCTGAGCTCTGTGTTCTTCCTGGTGTCCAGCCGTTCTCCGATGAAGAGTTCCACGGAGCTGGGTCACGTGGCCAGGCTGTGACTTTTCTGGGTAGGGTTGAGAGAAGGTGCTCCTTTTAGAAGCATTCACCCCATGGCAGTGTTGAATGAGAGAAATCCAACAGAGCTCGCCACCTAGGAGAGCAGTGGGTGCCCCTCCTGGTGTGTCTTCTCTATGTTTAGTCCTCTCCCTCACCTGCCTCCGTTCTTTTTCCAGCTACTATGCGGTCCTGTACCCCATGGTGTACCCCATGAAGATCACAGGTAATCGAGCCGTGGTGGCGCTCGCCTACATCTGGCTTCACTCCCTCATCGGCTGCCTGCCACCTCTGTTTGGTTGGTCATCGGTGGAGTTTGACGAGTTCAAGTGGATGTGTGTGGCTGCGTGGCACCGGGAACCTGGCTACACCGCCTTCTGGCAGATCTGGTGTGCCCTGTTCCCCTTCCTGGTCATGCTGGTGTGCTATGGCTTCATCTTCCGCGTGGCCAGGGTCAAGGCACGCAAGGTGCACTGTGGCACCGTGGTCCTTGTGGAGGAGGACGCGCACGGGAACGGGAGGAAGAACTCCAGCACCTCCACCTCTTCCTCGGGCAGTAGGAAGAACGCCTTTCAGGGCGTGGTCTATTCGGCCAACCAGTGCAAAGCGCTCATCACCATCCTGGTGGTCATTGGGGCCTTCATGGTCACTTGGGGCCCCTACATGGTCGTCATCACCTCTGAGGCCCTCTGGGGGAAGAACTATGTCTCCCCAACCCTGGAGACCTGGGCCACTTGGCTGTCCTTTACCAGTGCCGTCTGCCACCCGCTGATCTATGGACTCTGGAACAAGACGGTTCGCAAGGAACTACTGGGCATGTGCTTTGGGGATCGGTATTACCGGGAACCGTTTGTGCAGCGGCAGAGGACTTCCAGGCTCTTCAGCATTTCCAACAGGATCACAGGTAACTTGGGAACTTGTCAGGGAAGGGATGCCCACCCTCAGGTGGGTGTAGCCTGTGGTCCTGCAGGCGCTCGGGCAGGTTGATGGGCGAGGTCTCAGACTGACTGCTGCTTCAGGGCTTAAAACACAGGTTTCCTCTGGGGAAGGAACATCGCAGAGTGTCCACTGTGATTCCCAAGCAGATTTCCTGAGCTCGGCAGTTCAAGGCAGGGTACACCAGAGTTCAGAAATCCATGTTCTGTGACCACAGCCGTGGCCCGCTGGCCTGGAGAGTAGATCTAGATAGATCTATCTAGAGAAAAAAGAACCCAAGCATTGGACCAGGCTGCCTTCACCTTTCAGTGTTCCTTGGAGGCAGGGTCCTCTTTAAAGCACTTCCTGCCCTCCTCAGCTACTCCTCCTGGACATACTCCGTCTTGGGCCTTTCCTCACGGGTCGGTGGTTTCCTCGTATTGTCGCTAATAATTCAGGACGTGTCGATGGCGGACCTCCACTCTCTCACTGAAGTGTCACTATCTGGTGTGTTACAGCTGCTCCTCCATTTGGTAATTGATTTCGGAGCTCACAGTTTCTGGACATGATCCCATCCCCTTTGATGAGACCCAGAGGAGTTACTCTAGTGGGGGATAGATTTTTTTTTTTAAACCTTTTTCTTTCGAGATAATTTTAGACTCAGTGAAGAGTTGGGAAAACAGTACAGAGAATACCCATCCGCCCAACTTCTCCTAGTGCTGACATCTTGCCTAACCGTAGCACAGCTACCAAACCTAAGACATCGCCAGGGGTGCAGCGCTATTAACAACTACAGACTTGACTCGGATTTCACCCATTTTCCCATTGATGTCCTTTTTCTGTTCCAGGATCCAGTCCGGGATCCCACATTGTATTCAGTTGTCACATCTCCTTTGTCTTCTTCAGTCTTTGACAATTTTTTTTTTTTCCTTGTCTTTCATGACTTGACACCTTTTGTAGAGTCCTGATCGGGGATTTTGTAGAAGGCCCCTCAATTTGCATGTAGCTCATGTGTTCTCAGGGTCACAGTGAGGTAATACCTTTTTGGCAGGCAAGGCTGGGCGGGTGATGTGCTCTTCCTAACGAGCGTGCCAGGGGTACATATGTCAGTAGGTCTTCTCACTAGCTAGTTCTTACCCTGATCTCTCGGTTGATGTCTTAGCTCGGGCTGCTACAACAAACTACCATAGACTGCATGGCTTAAACCACAGACATGCATTTTTTCACAGTTCAGGAGGCTGGAAGTCTGAGGTCAGGGTGGCAACATGGTTGGGTTCTGGTGAGGACCCTCTTGCAGGCTGTCCTTTTGCTGTGTCCTCCCATGGCGGAGGGCTGGGGAGAGGGACAGGAGAGAGCAAGCTCTCCGGTCTCTTCTTATAAGCACCCCACCCTCATGACCTCTTCTAAACCTCAGTACCTTCCCAAGGACCCATCACATTGGGGGTTAGGGCTTCAGTGTATGAATTTGGTGGCAAGTACTTTCAGCCCCTACAGTTAAGATGGCGTCTGCCAAGTTGCCTCACTGTAAATTCACTGTTTTTTCCATTGTCATTAATAAGTACAACATAGCAGATATTTTGAGGCTCCCACTGTTTGTAGCATGCACTCGTGGATCTTGCCCCTGCAGTTATGACTGTGTCGTTTGAGGGAGACTGTCATCTGGACAGGCTGTTGGAAGACAGACTCTGAGGGCACTTATCAGACCATATTCAAGGAAAGCTCCAGTTCAGACTGCAGTTCTAGTCTCTTGCCAGATGACTTTGGGCAACTCATGCTGCTCGAGATAATTTTTCCTCCTCAGGAAATAGGTCTTCCACCTACCCTCTCAAGAGAGTGGAAAGAAATAACAACTCTTAATTATCATGAGTATTCAGTGGTAGTGATGATAGGAGTCTTTTCCATGTGGCAATTAAACAAACCAATGTCACTGATTTATCTCAGGGACTGATGGAGTGTTCCTTCTTGAGAAAGGAAGGAATTCTGGGACTTTTAATTTTGACTATAGGAGAAAAGAATCTCTCAGGACCCCAGTATTTTAATTCCTGAAATGCCCACCCCCTGCCACTGGCAAGACCATGATTCCAAATGTGACTTGTGAGCCAGGAGGAGTACATTCAGGGTTTGGTTTCATTTCACTGATGAACTTATTTGTTCAGATTTTGTAAAATCACTTACCTTCTAGGCAAAAAAATAAAAATTAAAAAAACATTAAATGTTTTCGATTCCAATGAAGTTAAGAATGAGGAAGGGAAAAAAATGAGGAAGGAGAATGGAGGAGGAGAGGGTAGATAGAACAGAAAGAAACATCTGCTTTGGGGGCCAAGATTTTCCACACAAGCCACTTGAGATTATCCTGGAAGAGCGTGTGAGGCCGTGAAAACAGGCGGAAAACACCCGCTGTGGTTGGGTTGGCAAGTCCAAGGCGGTGAGCAGTCTCCTCACCGAGGGAAAAGCAGTCTTGTGGGATGTGTTTGGGCTGAAGAGCATGTGGGATGATGGGTTCTGAGTTGCTGGCCTTCCCCTTGAATGGGAGCTGGGGGCATCCCTGCTGTCTCTTCCCGGGACGTCCTGACATCAGGAGGTGGGCAACAGCGTCAGCAGGAGTCTTGGAAAAAGAGCAGAATGCAGTGCCCACCCCAGCTCCGCGCTCTGCTCCAGCCACGCCAGGAATGCCCACAGCCTTTCTGGTCAGGAGGGAGAGCTCTGCCTTCCACCTGGCATCCCCGGTAAGAAGGATGGTAAGATTTGTTCCAAAGCCAGCAAGAAAAGGCTCGGAGGCCCTGTCTCGGTTTTGTTCCTCTCCGTTTGCATAGGCATCTGCAAAGTTTTCTCCAGAGGATTCAGTACATGGAATTATAAACTTTCCTAACCGTGCTTGTGAGCACAGGTGCAGTGAAGTGGCATTCCACAGACACCTGGCGCTTTCCTGCTGACTCCAGGAGGCCAGGAGTTTTACACATGCAGTCATGTTTATTTCATATATAGATTTCAGCCATAATCCGTGGATTTTGGTCTTCTCATTCTGTTAGCCCCAAAGTGAAGAAGTGCAGCAGCTTAGGTTTTCCCTGGGTGCCGGCTGTCACCGGGCCACCACAATACGTCTGCTTGTGAGTCTCATTAGCAGGTTCCCATGGGGCTCCCCTAGGAATTGAGATCTCTGGCCTCCCTGGGCTTTGCCGGGCAGGGCCGCTGCATGGTGGGTAGGTCAGCCCTGGAGTGGACCTTGATTCCAGTGCTGAAACGTGAGCTAGATGCTTACGTTTGGTCTTGGGAGGCCAGACGACAACTCCAAAGCTGACAGGTGGCTACGGGTGATCGGAGCAAAGAAGGGGCCTTCAGGAGAAAGGGCCACGGGCTTCTCCAACAGCTCTGCCACTCACCAACCCAGTTGGGGTGGACAGCCCAGACATCAGCCCAACCCAGGCTTCGAGGGAGGCCTGGGCATGGTGGGAGGCCAGCCTCTCCAAATGCTGCCCTCGTGTGATGCTCGAAGCTCCTGGAACCGGGAATAGAGCCTTCCCAGCTGTCTTCTGCAGGGAAGGACGCTGACTCCCATTTGCTCAGAGGAAATGCCCCTCCTCAGAGGAAATGCCCTTGTGAGGTCTGGGCTGGAGGGAAGGAAGGAGACCCTGGGGCCTTTGAATTTTCCTGCCTTGTTTTGCCAAGTTCCCTTCCTGGCGCCACCTAGAGGTCTTCTGGTTACTTCAAAGTGCCAGTGTCACCCCAGAATTGCACTCTGTTCTTTTAGCCGCTCAAAGGCACTCATGACTCTTCTGGCCACTCCAGGCTTCTGATCTGATCCCTGTGCCTGTCGTTTTGTGCCTTTTTCTTTCTTTCTTTTAAAAAAAAAATTTGTGAAAGGGGGCGGATTGGGCCCAGCCCAGTAGATGTGTTGTTGTTTCATGTGAAAAAACTCAGGGTAACTGAGTCTACTCTCCAGTGGTAAAATGCTGGATAAACAGAATAGAGAGTTGCCGCCCGGCTGCCCTGTTTCCACATCTCTTAGCCGAGCCGCATTGGTCTGGCTCCAGTGATTTCTCCCACTGGTAGAGACCAGGACTTGTGCCTGGCTTTCACTGCAGCCTCAGAGATGGCGTCCAGAACCCACTGTGGCCTCAGCCGTCCCGGGTGGCAGTGGATGTTCCCCCGGCGACCCACCCCTCCGCAAGCCGGGCTTCCAGCTGAGACGTAGTCATATTCTGAGGCCAAGACCCTGGAGGTGGCTGATCATGTTTGGGCTCTTCTCTGGCCCCAGACCTCCACACGAGCCCCCAGGAGAGGGGCAGGCTCCTTGCAAAAGTGCTTTCCCCACAGGCCATGACAGGGAGCTTCTGAGAGCAGTGTGCTCTGACTGCACGGGTTCAGCCCCCATCATTTCCTCCGTGGCTCTGAAGGAGAAAGGAGGGCATGTGTGTCATGTCACTTTGTCCCCTCAGAAGAATTAGGATGAAGGTACAGGGTGGAGGTGTCTCCTCTCTGTAGGTTTGCTGGGGAGGAACGCTGGTGGTCCTTCGTGGCAGGTAGGTAGGTCTTCCTCGTGAGATCGGAGGAGTTTGACTTTTCTGTGCTTTTTTTTAATTGCTAAGAGTGCCTTTTTTGTTAACTCCATGGTCTTTATGGCCACCAGCTCTTTTGTTCATGGAGTCACTATTTTCTCAATTTTCTAAGGACACCCAATTAGAATTCTGTTTGTTTTCTGAAGCTCCCTGCATCGTCTCCCGAGACATCCTTTTTTCTCCCTTCTCTCCTTCCTCCCTTCCTTTTTTATTTCCCCATTTCTGCTAGTGCCTTTCCTTAAGTATCTGGTGATCTCCACCGTCCCTCACGGTTAGTAAGTCGGCCCAGGAAAGCCAGCGGGAAGCCCTGGGCGGTGGTGGGACTGGGCTGTCTCACGGGGCGCCCAGATCTTGGGGTCTGTGGGGCTTTTCTCTCTGGCTGGCTGGATTTCCCTGGGGACGGGGTCTCTGGTCTTCTGCCCAGGGTGGGGCTCCCACTGGTAACTATGTAGCTTCTCATTGTTCCCTCGGTTTTTGCCACGTTGCCATGTGCCTGGTGTCGCTAAGTCCAGAGTCCCCCAGTTCACTCTGTCCACTCTCCTGCCAACATGGGGAACGGGAGCCTGGACCCCGAACTGGGAACAGCAGTGGAGGCGACCCACTGCTTCCTGTAGAGACTTTCCATCAAGCCCCACCTGCCTGCAGAGACTCTGGACCTCCAGTTCCTGAGCTTCTGGGGGCCTCCTTCCAGGCCTCCCCCTCTGCCAGCCTCAGCTCTTTCCTGGGCTAGTTTCACTGCCCACTTCCCACCTTCCAACTTACAAACATCCTCTTCATTTGGGGGTTTGGCCTCTTCAAAAAACATCCCACGATCTTCTCCCACGACCCTTCACCTTGTTTTCTCTCCCACCTGCCTTGTTGGTGTTTTACGTTTGTCACGAGCGCTTCCCCTCTGGGGGGACCCAGTGAATCCTGTCACAGACTCCCCGGGATAGGAACAAGCGGCGAAGTGAAGGAAGGGCAGCTAAGAGCTCCGTGTCCTCAGTGCGTGGAGAGCACGCTTTGCGAGGAGGACAGAGCGGACAGGGGAGCGGAGGCGAGGCCCCTGGGGACTGGGTGGGCCGTGGATTGTGCAGTCAGTGCCGACCTTGCCTTGCAGACCTGGGCCTGTCCCCACACCTCACGGCACTCATGGCAGGCGGGCAGCCCCTGGGTAACAGCAGCAGCACGGGGGACACCGGCTTCAGCTGCTCTCAGGACTCAGGTAAGCCCCTCGCCTGTCGCGCTTCCCCAGTGCCTGCCGGGTGGGAGCTGGTGGGGAGAGGGATGTCTCCCAGGGTGTGGAGGGGCGAGAGGCAAGGGTCTGGGTGTCCAGTCACGGCTCTTCAGCATCTCTGTGCCCCAGTTTCCTCCTCTCTACAGGATCTCAGCTCCTATTCTCTCTGCCATGCAGGGTTGTTGTGAGATTCAAATTAAGTGAAAGCCTTTGAAAAGTTAAAATGCTAAATGATTGTCAGTTGTTACTCGAATTATAATAACCATCGTCCAGTGCAGGCTCCGGAGTCAACCTGCTTGGTTTTCAGTCTCGAATTGACTTTTTTTTTTTTTTTTTGGCGGTGCGCGGGCCTCTCACTGTTGTGGCCTCTCCCGTTGCGGAGCACAGCCTCCGGACGTGCAGGCTCAGCGGCCATGGCTCACGGGCCCAGCTGCTCCGCGGCATGTGGGATCCTCCCGGACCGGGGCACGAACCCGTGTGCCCTGCATCGGCAGGCGGACTCTCAACCACTGCGCCACCAGGGAAGCCCTCGAATTGACTTTTTAGAGCTGTGTTATCTCAGACAAGCTGCTCAGTCTGTTTCTAAACCTTCGCGTTTCTCCATTTGTGAGCTGGGGCAGCCGTCCCTCTATCAAGGGCAGCTCCAACCAGGTCGGATACCTTGTCACCATCATTAGATGCCCTGCGACATGCCTACGGGGAACTCGGTCTCCCCAAAGAAACACATCTCCAACAGAATTCTCCAGACCCTCCCTGTAGCTGCGGCCCAGGGGATGGTGCCGGCCCAGGACTCCTCCCCGCAGCGGCAGGCTCGGTGATGTCACAGTCTGCTGCCGGCGCTCTGGGGACCCAAATGCCACACCCCGTGCTTGCCAGTTCATGACTGGATGAGAGGCTCGTGGGCAGAGGCTGTCGGTGTCCCTACGTCAGTCATTCATGGAGCTGACGAAGCACCCCGTCCCGGGGCTGCTGTCTGTCCGTGTTCTGGGCGTGAAGGGAGGGTGCCAAATCCTGGCCCTCGACAGCAGGCTGTCTGTGGGCATTTCCCTCCCTGCTCTTGCATCTCTCCTGCCGGGACCTTTGGAAAACTCCTCTCTGCCTTGACCTGTGTTTCTTGGCCTGAGCCTGTGTCACGGAATTTCGGGGGGACCGGCCGTGGGCAGGGACCCAGCCCAGGCCTCCTGTCGTGGAGCATTTCCCCGCAGGCAGAACATTCCCTGAGGATGTTCTCCCACTGGCAGCCCGGAGGCTTGAACCACTGGTAGCACCCGCCCTTGTAGGCCCGAGTCCCTGCTGTGACTTGAAGGACGGGAGGGTCTCTGTCTCTCCTCGGGCTCTCTCCCTCTTCTCAGACAACCAGCAGGAATCCAGAGGCAGAGTGACATTCATTCATTTAACAGATATTTACTTGCCAGGCCCTTGCTTTGAGCAGACACTGCGCTAGGTTCCGGAGATGTAGTGGTAAACTGCCCTCATGGGGCTTTCCGTCTAGTGGGAAAGACGGCCATCCCATGCGCTTTAAATGGGTGAATTGTGTGGGATGCGAATTATACGTCAATAATTCTGCTTTTAGTAAGGGTTATAAGGGTGATGAGAGCTATGGAAGGGGAAGCCGAGTGCTGTGAGGACACGTAACGGGGTCGTATGTGCCCCCTGTTGGGGAGAACTTGTCGGCGGGGAGGGCGGTGTTAGAAAAGCTTCTCTGAGGAAGTGATGTGAAAACCTGAAGAGTGAATAGGAGGTGACCAGGCAAAAAGGAGTAAGGGGACAGTGTCGTAAGCCAGCGGTCCCCAACCTTTTGGGCACCAGGGACCGGTTTCGTGTAAGACAATTTTTCCACGGACCAGGGAGGGCGTGGTTCAGGCAGTGATGCCAGCGACGGGGGAGCCGCAGGTGAAGTTTCGCTCGCGTGCCCACCATTCACCTCCTGCTGTGCGGCCCGGTTCCTAACAGGCCGCAGCCCGGTACCGATCCGCGGCCCGGGGCTTGGGGACCCCTGTTGTAGGCAGAAGGAAGAGCATGGGCTTTGGGGGTCACACAGACCGGAGTGTGAGCTTCAGCCCCGCTGTTTATTAGCCGTGTCCTCACGAGTGATGACTTTCATTGATGAGGCACCTGTTGTGCGCCAGGCAATGTGTCACATCGTCACACGTCTCAACTCAAAATCCTCCCAACAACTCTATGAGGTAGAGAGAATTACGATCCCCATTTTGTAGACATGGAAGGATGCTGAGGGACTAAATATCCTGCCTGTGATCGTAGATCTGTCCGATTTGGGAAGCTGTGTGCTTAACCACCATGTTGTGAAGTCCGCTAGAGGAACACGCCTTTTCAGGTTGCTCTGCAAAAACACATGAGGGAGGCTTCCCTGGTGGCGCAGTGGTTGAGAGTCTGCCTGCTGATGCAGGGGACGCGGGTTCGTGCCCCGGTCCGGGAAGATCCCACATGCCGCGGAGCGGCTGGACCCATGAGCCGTGGCCACTGAGCCTGCGTGTCCGGAGCCTGTGCTCCGCAACGGAGAGGCCACAGCAGTGAGAGGCCCGCGTACCGCAAAAAAAAAAAAAAAAAAAACCACATATGAGGAGCTCCCAGCTCCCCTTTCTTCCTAATTTCCTGAGCACCAAGGCCTTGAAGGACTGATAGCTGGAGGCTAAGACAGAACAAGACTGGTCCCCCCGCCCCGCCCCTGCCTGCCCACCTGCCCAGCTCTCTCTCATAGGACTTCCTTCCTTTCTGCCTTTTCCCCACTTTTTGGGGGGCATATTTCTCAATCCCTTTTTGGCCCCCAAAGAACTTTACATGTTCAGGTTTGAAATGTTTATTTAGCACGGAATACTTTAACTAGAATGATAGAAATTCACACTGTAAGAAGAATCACTGTGAACACAAAGCCCCTTTAATAGAGCCCCCTCCTCCGCTCAGCCCGACTGCCCTTCCCCATTCCAGGTCTGGCAGACTCATCACTTGTGAGTCTGCTCGCTGTGGCGGGTAACCCGTCCGCCTGGATAACGCTGCTGTATTTTTGATGTGTCTGAAGCAGCCCCAGTGGCTGGCTGCAAACTCTCTGAAATGGGACGAGAGACAGTGTGTGTCCTGGGCAAATGCTGCAGGGCACTTGGTTGCACCTGATTGTGGGTTTGAATACATGAAAGGGGAGAGAGGGACGCAAGGGGTGTGAGCGAGGGCGAGAAAGGTGGCGAGAAGGACTTGGTGTTGCCTGTTGTAGGCGCACAATCGGCCCTTGGTTTTAGGAACGGATGTCATGCTGCTCGAAGACTTCACGTCTGATGACAACCCTCCCTCCCACACTTGCCCACCCAAGAGGAGGAGCTCAGTGACGTTCGAAGATGAAGTGGAACAAATCAAAGGTGGGTTTCTGTGACTGACGGCTTCAGGGAAACGGGGGAAGGGAAAGGATCTTAGGAAAGCTCCTTGGCCCAGCCTGCTCCCATCCCCAGCACACCAGGGCTCCCGCCTTTGCCCAGCCCCATGTCACTCCCGGCCTGCCAGTCTCACTTGAGTCCTTAGGCTTCCAACTCTCGGAGCAAGCAGCATCTAAGGCTGGGCAAGCAGTGGCCTACGTACACAGACACACACACACACACACACACAGACACACACACAGACACACACACACACACACACACACACACACACACACACACACACACACACACACACACACACACACACACACACACACACACACACACACACACACACACACTTCCCATCTCCTCCCTCAGGAAGTTGCCCGACTGAATACAACAGTTTCTGAGCCCTCCGCGGTTTCTTTCCTTCATGGATGATGTGTGGTTACGAGTCTGAACCTGCCCTCTTTGAGCCTGGCTTCCTCCCGTGGAAAATGGAAGTCGTTGCCCAGTGAGTGCGCCGACTTCCCCGGAGGCAAAGGCCGCCGTCTCGATTGGCCTGTTGCCTCTGAAGCTGATGGGGGCGCTGGGATCCTGTGAGAGGAATGAGTTCTGCTGTCATCCAGTCCCTACGTTTTTCTGCTCCAGTTGCTCAGAATTCAGCCCTCAGCGCTCTCGGTGCCTCTGGAACTTGGGGTCTAGTTTCCCATCCAGATATGCTGATTAGAAGAGCGACAAAGGAGCCATCCAGGCTGCCCACAGATGGAAGAATCTCTTTTTTTCTGAATCCCACCCGGTGGTGAGGACAGCCACCGACATGGCCGGATGTGGATGTGGTGGAAGAGTCCAGGGACTTTAAGATATAAATTCTTCAGAAATGCTGAGTACCAAAATAAATATGGGCCGGGGCAGAGTTTGAGGTTCATAATTTGTCCCATCTCTTCTACCACCCCCTCCCCGATTCCAGATGAATGGAGGGGTGGTCATGGGCGTCAAGGAGGCAGATATCAACTCGTCTGCTTTACGGGCAGAGTGGATGCAAGAACAGAGCTTGGATTAGCAGCTTCATGGGCTCTATAATATGTTACTCCCGTGTTAAAAAAAATGGATTGAAGCCCTCCGCAATCCACCCAGCCAGCATAGGGCCAAGCCTGCCCCATCCAGCCTACGTGTTGGGGGACGGCAGTTCCAAAGGCGCCTTCTCTGCACGCAGGGCAGGGAGCAGGCACGTGTGTAAGACCTTGTCAGTCCTCTCGGGAGTGAGTGGCAGGGCAGAGGTCCTCCCCTCTTTCCTTCCTGGAGAATGGGGTGGAAGTTGCCTACTCCAGACAACGTGAGGTGTAGGGGATACGCCGTTCCTCCCAAAATGTCAGGAGAGAAACAGGCAGTGAGGTTAATAGTCATAAGGCCATGGATGTGAAATTGAAGGGCCCTCTCCCTCCCTCCCTCCCTCCCTCCCTCCCTCCCTCCCTCCCTCCCTCCCTCTCTCCCTCTCTCCCTCCCTCCCTCCCTCCCTCCCTCCCTCTCTCCCTCTCTCCCTCCCTCCCTCTCTCCCTCCCTCCATCCCTCCTTCCCTCCCTCACTCCTTCCCTCCTGTGCACTTTAGGTGTCAGGAGTCCTAATCCTGGGGGAAGGGGCACCTGAACCTTTAATGTCCTTCCAGTCCTGAGGTTCTCCATGGCTTTGGGGAATCTCTGAGCGAGGGTGGAGAGGACAGGGACCACATTCAGGTTTGTGGAAGTTTAGAGCCAAAGCTATTATACACTCCAGGGAGCTGAAAGACCAGAGAACTCTTTCAAAGATGTAAAAATTTGAATGTCATTAATAGAAAGTATTTATCAAGCCTTTTCTATGAGCCAGACCTAGGCTAAAGCACCTTAGGAAGAGCTGTCTAATTATCACGGGAACCCCATGATGTAAGGGGTGTGCCAGGATCTTCTCTTTACAGATGAGGTAACCGACGTGAGATTAAACACTTCTAAGATTTCCCAGATAGTAAGTAGGGGAGTCAAGGATCGTCACCTTACGGACTGTGACTCCAGAACCCACACCCTTAACCTCAGTTTGCTTCCGCTCCCAGGGGCAGTGAAGCAAGGGCAGGCCTCTCCCGGGACAGCCACGGTCCTGGTCCCTCGCTAACCTTTGCTCTGCCTTCTCTCTCAGAAGCCGCCAAGAACCCTGTTCTTCACGTGAGAGCCGAAGTGCACAAGTCCTTGGACAGTTACGCAGCCAGCTTGGCCAAAGCCATAGAGGCTGAAGCCAAAGTCAACTTATTTGGGGAGGAGGCGCTGCCTGGGGTCTTGCTTGCTGCACGGACCGTCCCCGGGGTTGGCTTTGGGAGCCGCCGAGGCAGCAGAACTCTCGCGAGTCAGAGGCTGCAGCTGCAGAGCATCGAAGAGGGGAACGTTCTAGCCGCGGAGCAGACGTGAGGGTGGATGCCCTCAACACACACTGGTGTGCAGCCATCAGAAAAAACACTGAACACAATGTCTGTAAGTGACTTCCGTGTCTCTGTGAGACCACACGTGGGCTTCCTTGAGGTCTCAGCGATGGGACCAGAGGCATCTAGAGTACAAAGCAGAGCCAACGGAGGTGTGGCTGAGACTTTGTGGGAGGTGGGCCGTAGAGGGGATCTAGAGACCACGGCTTAGACGGAGACCGCCGCGTGGGTCACTTCCTCCTCTGCACATCCTGTGCCCTGGGGGTCCAGCCACGCACTGTCCCGGAGGCCTCAGGAGGCGAGCCCTTCCCAGGGCCCTTCGGAGGATGACGCTGCTTCTGGGTGGTTGATGTGGACCCTGCCGGGCCGTCAGTTTTACACTAAATGGTCCCCAGAGGAGAGCCCAGGAGCCGAGCTCCCCAGATCCAGGTGCTGCGCCCTGGGGTCCTGGTTATGACCTCGCCTCTGGTGGCGCCACCTGCTGGTGCTAGTAGGGACAGCTCACGGGCCGCTGGGTGGACGCAACAGGCCTGGGGCTGCTGTGGCTGAGGACGGGGCCGCCTCCCTAGTGACTGAGTCTTTTGCTATTTCATAAGAAGGGAGAAACCACTGTAAAAGACAGGAGGAAGGAGCAGATACCAGATGTTTCATTTCTAGAATTTAAAAAAACAAAAAAATCCATTTGGTTAGGATGAAACCACGATCTTAACTGAGCCTGAAAGGGCCATGGGGCCAAGCGCTGCTGGGAACTAGAGATACTGTTATCATTGGAGGGAATCCCCTTCACATAGGAAGACCTCATGGAATAGACTCGGCTTGTGATGTTTGATGGACTGTTTCGATTAGCTGGCCTCCAGGGAATACTCCCGTAGGCAGCAGCTACCATTTCCCCGCCCTGAGCAGTGTAAGACGAGACAGACTTGAAGAAACGCTGGACCTGGCATCAGCAACCTGCGTGCAGGCCCGGCTCCGCCGTACCTTCCTCATGTCATTGGGACTCCCTGTCACCTCTAGGCCGTCTGGAAAATAAGATAAGGGAGTGAGGAGTTGGATTGAATGGTGGCCAGGATCATTTCTAACTCTGATCTTTGATGTCCTCTGAATTTGTAAGTTAGAAAAAAAAAAAAAAAGTGACCCATGGACCAACGTTTGCACAGCTTTGGAGTGTGGTTTCTAGTGGGCACGTGAAGCACTGCTGCAAGCCCGGGTACGTGGGCTGATCCGATGTGTCTGGAGCACCGTTCTGACAGGATGCCAGCCGGCAAGACACATCAATGGGGGCAGAGGCGGAAGTGGGCCACGCATTGTGGCTTGTATGTTAGGTCTCTCTCCCTTGGAGCTGGGATGGCCGTCACATGTGTGGGCTTGGAGCGGTGGCTGTGGTGACGTGAACCACCTGTGCCTGCCCTTCAGCTTGGGTGATTAGGTCAGCCAAGTGCAGGCCTTTCCCCGCCTTCAGAATTCCGGGGGGTCAGCAGAGGGTACATTCTGAGGAGATCTACCTGCGTCTGCTATGAGGCAGCCATCCCAGAAAGGGAATCACGTTTGTGGCGTTCCATTGGGGTCTAGCTAGCTCTCAGTGAGGCAGTGTCTCTTTGCTGTGTGGCAGAGACCCAGTGGTTGGCTGGTCCCCTGGTCTGCAATTTACAGAAGACTTCCTGAGACCTGGGGGCTGCTACCTTCATGGTGATCAAACTCATCAGCAACTCCTGTGGGTCAGTTGGGTGCCAGCCACGGGTCTGCATTCTGGATGGGAGTGGGAAGGATCAGAAGGTGGTTTCACCCTTGGGTTCTGCCGATGAGATGTGCAGATCAGTCAGACTCTGCTGTCACTACTGGGTGGCATTCCGGAACCTGAGGGCATTTTATGTTTTCTGCATGTATTTTTTCCTAGCCCTTGTCCTTGTCTAGTTTCTAAAGGGACCATACGCCTGAGCTTCTAGTTCGCACCAAGGTGGAACAGGGCAGGGACCTTTACCTCTAGGTTGGAATAGCCCACGATGCCACCCCTCCCCCACCCCTTAGGGCATTTTGAGTGCCGCAAAGTGACTTGCAACCCAGGGGCTGGAGAGTGCTTCCCCTGGACTGTACTTAGCTGGGCTCTAGGGAGAGAGTCCTGAGACATCTCCCGGCCTCCAAGTCCTCACTGGCTGATCCCAAACTAGCTTAGATACACTAGGATTTAATCGAAGCCAATCTAGCAATACTGCGCTTGCTGAAAGCATTCTGTGCGTTTCCTCTTTTCTACCGAGGTCCATTTATTTATTCATCTACCAGACACTGCACCTCCAGCGTGTGCAAGGCACCAAGCTAGGCTCTGTGAGTACTAACACTAAAGCGTGTTCACTCTAACATAGGGAGAGACCTGGGAGAGACTGAGGCTAATAAATTGCAAAGTCCATGAATGATTATAGAAAGAACTGGGGGCTCCAGAGGGAGGTGAATATTTCCGATTAGAAGGAGTTAGGGGTAGCACCATGTAGGAGGTGACTGTTTGAGCCAAGCCTTGGAGGATGTCTGGCAGCTGGAACCATATTTTCCATATTCATGAATTCAGATTTTCCTTGATTCAGCCTAAGCGAGAGAAAGGAGAGCAAAAGGAGGTGGATGGGGGAGAGGGCGAGGACATAATCCCTACATGCTCTGACGTTTCTGAGAGGATTTTTGAGGACCCCTGTCCTTAGTGCAGAACCCCAACTGCCCCCGCTGAACCCAGGCCCATTATAATGCTTTATTCTGCTGTGCAGTGGCAGCCTGAGGACTTCCTGAGGGGGCCACGTGGACAGTGGCAGGTGGGACACTTGGCCACTTGTTCACGTCAAAACCTCAGTCCTGCATCTTCTGGTTTTGACAGGACCACGTTTAGGACTGTTGCCCATCTCTGCTTCTTTCATAGAGATTGCCACTTGACCGGGTCCCCCCCAGTGCTATACCCCAGATACCAGGTTTGGGGGCTAGTGTGACCCAGAAGGCACTGGAGTGCCACGCCACTGAGCACACAGCTCAATCCCTAGCCTTTTCCCAGGCCAGACGCACCAAGACTGGAGTTCAGGGCCTTCGACACTAGGTGGCAGCAGTGTGGCTGCGATGCCGCTGGCAGTTCCCCACCGGGAAGAGCTAAGGGTAAAGCTGAAGGCTCGTTTGCTTCTGGCTTCGAGCACCTACTCTGAGCTCCTGGTCTCCACTGCAGTCCTCGGCCTTTAAAGGACCACCCAGCTAGCTTGCTTACAAGTGTGACCCCATTCGGGGTTGCAGGTACTGCCAGTGCTCAGCTGTGTGAGCTTAAGCAAATCACTGCTGTAGAAACGGGGTTGAGGAATGTTAAGACAAGGGCCATCTGGTGCTAATGTTCTTTGATTCTCATTTAAGGAGCTGCTGGGTAGTCTCTGAGTGAACGGCGGGACTAATTCAAGTGTTTGCAATAGGCCAAGGTAGTTTGGAGTGGACAGGAGAGGGAGGAAAAGCGCTTTGATACAGTGAGAGACTTTACTGGCCTGTTCACATTTAACTAGATGAGTATTTTGTCTATCCTGATAGTGGGTCCCTGAAATACTTGCAGATTAGAGACAGGTCTGCGGATGGACCACGGGATATACTCACGACAAGGGTTCAGCCTTGAGCCCCAGCCGTCTCCCGTCTGGAAGGAACTGTGAAGGTGATGTGGCTACCAAAGGATGAGACAGGGAACTAGCACATAGTGCCTACTGTGTGCCTGACCTGTTAAGACATCTGAGTGCCCGTCATGTGCTAGGCATTAGATGGGCACTTCCAAATGCTTTATCTCACTGCAAATGATACAGTGGGGATAGTGCAGGCTTTGGTATGGGACGTTCTGGGTTCGGATTCCACGCTGCTGCTTCTGAGTAAGGTGTCCTTGGGCTAATTACTCGATCTTTCTGTATTGCAGTTTCCTCATCTATAAAATGAACTTTGTATTCTGTTTCTATGTGGGGACACAGACTCCAGGGGGCCCTCTGATTATGTGGATTAGGGCATCCAGCACAGTGCCTGGGGCATAGCGGATGCTGAACCCCTGCTGTTTCTTCTCCACTCTGCAGGTGGGTGTATTATTCTTGTTTTACAGGGCTCTGGTGATAAGAAGTGAGAATCTTAAAAAGATAACCGTTATCCTAGATAAGAGGTGTTGAAGGTTGTTGCCGTAGGAATCGTCACGTCTGCCATACAGCATGAAGGGATGTGGTGAGAAAGGAGAAGACGATAGAGAGGAGGGGGTAAAGGCTAAGTGGCACTTGGGATTCAGGAGATCTGAAGGGGCGAAACTGAGCTTTTCTGTTACTGGCTATCGAAGATGGTAGAGCCCCAGGCTGCTGTGGCATCTGGAATCAAAGCACAAGCTCAGCTTTGAGCTCCCTTACAGCCCAGAAGGGATGCTCTCCCTGAGATGTGACCTGGAGTCTCAGGGCAGCCCCATCCTGCAGTGACAGTGACTGCTTGGCCTTGGCTTTGGGGTTCAGATTCTCTGAGTCTCCGAGCCCCTGAGGGAAGAGGCAGCGCAGGGGCAGGAGTCCATGCTGCCACCCACAGTGTACACAGAACCCCAGGTGAATTCCATGGGAGAGTGAAGGGAAATCACATTTTTCACCCTGAAGCAAAGGAAAACGGCTGTGAGCACAGTCGTATGTGACTACAAGAGGGGGCAGAGCCGGACCGTCCTTCTGGGTTGGGAAGGGGCACACACAGAATCCAAGGAGGCCTAGGGAGGTGAAGGGAATTGTCCAAGGTCTCAAAGGAGATTAAGCCAGGGTGGGGGCTGAAACGCCAGGTCTTGGCCATGTGACTGAGAGAGGGAAAGAGCCAGCTTTGCAGCTCGAGGAGGATGAGGGATAGTTAACAGTCATCATTATTAGAAGGCCAGTAGGGCTTTACTGGGTAGGTAGGACTATTGTAAAGCAAGGAGTTTGGGAGACTGGAATATCTGCTTGCCAGACCTATAAAAAACTGCAGGCCTAAGGTGGCTGGATTCACTGGAAAGAATTCAAAGCACAAACTCAAATCTGCATAAGATTACCAAGAGCACAGTTCTGCTCACTGTTATTTTTAGGAGAACAAAGTACGCAAAGCTGTGTTCATTTCCCTCAGAAAGCATTTTCCTGAGCAGTATTAACAGCTTAAGAATTAAAAGCCACTTCTGTTTTTCCTTTTTTTTTTTTTTTTTTTTTGCGGTTTGCGGGCCTCTCACCGTTGTGGCCTCTCCCGCTGCGGAGCACAGGCTCCGGACGCGCAGGCTCAGCGGCCATGGCTCACGGGCCTAGCCGCTCTGCGGCACGTGGGATCTTCCCGGACGGGCACGAACCCATGTCCCCTGCATCGGCAGGCGGACTCTCACCCACTGCGCCACCAGGAAAGCCCTGTTTTTCCTTTTGACACCACCATCTTGAAGTATCACTAATCATTGGTGAGTCTGACCCTCCCAAAGGAAAAGACAGTCCTAGGGAGGATCACAGGCCCGGGCAGGCGGCCAGGGGAAAGAGCCTGTCTGGCTGGAAATAGGTCTGTCAGTGACGTGGACATGCTTAAGGGACAGAGCCCTATGCTGTGTTCTGATAAGGGACCCCTGGATGCAAAGGTGGTTCAAAACCAACCTTCAAGATAAAGACCAGCTGATCCTAAAATATAGTTCACTTTAAGTTTTTGGACGCTTATTTTTAAGATTAAAAAATGCTTAGGATTATTATAAACCAATATTTATCAAAAAGTAAGAGTGTACTTAGAATAGTTTTGTTTACCTGATTAAGTATCTGGGTTTTGGTCTGTGTAGGGCTGAGCAAATTGTGAACTTGTGCTTGAGCTTGTGGACGTTTTCGGGTGTCTCCCCCTTTACCCCCACCCCTGTTTTCCACAGACTTGTCTCTGTCTCCAGCCTCCCTTCCCATGGGCTAAAGAGAGGAAGGAGACTGAGCAGGAAGGGGCCAACCGTTGCACAGTCCATACCACAGTCGCCTGGGTCCATCCATCCATGTGTTTTTCATGAATTCCCGCAAGAAAATTAGCTTCATGGAATATCGTTAAGTGGCGTGGAAGTGACCAAGAAAGAGACAACAAACAAACACTGTTAACCCAGAGTTCTAAAGGAGGTTTAATGAATAGCAGTGCTGTCTCTCGATATGTCCATCCCATAACCGAAGTCAAAGGGCGGGTGGTAGATTATCAGAGACTTGGAACAGCCTCAAGGCACAGAGCCCACCACCTCTGTCTGACCCAACACCTGCCACCACTAAAGCCGCATTCCTTGTCTAAGTGGGTAAGTGAGCCCTGGGGTCCACTGTCTCCCCTGCAACAAACACTGGACCATGGAAGCGGCCAGGACTCGTGAACTCTGCATCTGTAGAATGTCTTCTCTCCTAGCTGCCTCCTTGACTGCTTGTCTGGCCTGCCCTGCTCCTTTATAACATATAACACCCAAACTACAAAATCGCTAAAGGCAGGGGGCCTGATTCCTTGGACAGATACCACTTTGTAATGTTTGGGTTTTAAAAAAAAAAAGAACAGTTTTAGAGCAGTTTTAGGTTCCCAGCAAAACTGAGCAAAAAGTTCAGAATCCCCCCACTCCCACCTGCTCAGCCTCCTCCACTATCGACATCCTGCGCCAGAGTGAACAAACGCCATTGATTTTCTCCTCTTGCTCTTCCTGCCAGAGTCACCCTTGACCCCACTGAGTACTCCAGTCTGGGCTGTCGGTTTTCCAGCACTTCTCTATGGCATAATCCCTCTGTAGTGTCATATTGTGCGCCGCAGTTGTCCTTTCAGTTATTCTGTAAACCCTTCAACCTCTCGTGGGGTCCTAACACAGCCCCTGGGACATGGGTGGTGCAAATATGACTACCTCTATCTGAGGGAGGAGGAAACAGAAGCCCAAAGAAGTCACATGGCTTGAGCAGATCACATAACTATTTGAGTACCAGAAACTGAGACCTGGCACTTTTTGGAAATCATGCCTTTGCCCTGTTTGGCTAAACTTCTAACTCACTCCTTTCTTTCCCTTTGACCATTCAGCGTATTCCTAATATGGAGACATATGCGTCCTGCCCAGGCTAAGAGCTAGATGTTGAAGTCCAACTGAAGTTACCGAGCCAACTAGAGTTATTTTTCCTCTCTCCAGAAAGCCAGTCTGTCTTCTCTCAGCATCAGGTGTCCTTGGGCTTGCAGCCATGTTCCGGGGAGGCACCATCCCTGGTCTCCACACGGGAGAAGGATGCTTTGCCTGGCCACACCTGTGAGTCTGTTCATGGCCCAATGAGAGTGGGCATGACAGTTTAGGAGACAGGAGAGAGGATGGCTGAAGGGTTAAGTCTGCAGGTGCAGCTTCAAGTCGTAACCTGCAAGACACAGACCTGGGTGTGGATGGCTTAAGTCGAGTGAAGGTGGACCCCAGAGAGGAGGAAGACCAGGAATTAGAAGACTGGATGATCAACACTTTCAGTTGAAACCTAGAAGTTGGAGAAAGGAAGGCTAGAAGCCAGAGCTCTCAGAACTGGCTTGTGCTAATATGGTGTGTGAGTATCCATGATGCTCTGGGATTGCTCATAGCCTGACCCCTGAACTCAGGTAATGAGGGACCACTGATCGTGAGAGATGATGATTGGGGGTGGAGATAAAGTACTTTGAAAGGAGAAATGAAAAAAAGCTCTTCTATGTGATTCTGTCACACAGAAGTCAAAACTGAAAAGGTTATTTAATCTAGAAAAGAACAGAGAAAGACAATCTTAGGTTACAAGAAAAGATTTGGAAAACGTGGGTCAAGGTATCAAGGCATTAAATAGTCAAAGTCAGGATATCTTAAAACAACCAACTTCTTTAATTAGAAAGCAACAAACATGCAAATGGCAAGTGTAGAAATTTATTTGAACCAACATTTTCACTATAATGAAAATTACTCTTCAACAATGATCCAAGCTCCCACATTTGAAGGTTAGGGAAAATATTGCACTTTGCATTTTCTAGCACTCCTCATACATGGCAAAAAGTTTTTAAAACATTTCGCTAGTTTTGTTTTACACACACTCCCAAATTCATGCACACAATCATTCCAAACCAATGTTAGGTCATCCCCCCAAAAGGGAAAAACTCCAAAAAACCACAACCTTAAAATTGCACTGAAGCTCTGTAAAGAAAAAAATATAAATGTCTTATACAAATTTCCGAACATCTAAGTGCTTGCCAATAAGAGCTGATTATTCCTCATCCTCATTTTCATTCTCCTGACCGGAGCCTTCTGATCTGTCACTCTCCAACCGGTCTGGAAGACACAGATATGAGACAAAACGAAATACCTTTATTATTACAATTAAAATAAGTTTCAATGCCTTTTGTTCAAAACTGATTAAAATGTATATAATTCAGCACATCATCATGTAAAAATCAGTTCACAGCTGTGTGTAGAAAAGTTATTTTTGCCTCTGGAGACAAAGAGTAAAGGAAACACAGCACTCTCAACTTTGAATATTCATGTAATTCCAAAGATATAAAAAGTACAAAGAAAAAACCCTAAAGATCTTGATCTACTGTGGTCTACTGCAATGATTTCAAACCGTGTTCCTGGGAGCCTGGGAGCCCTAGGAGGTGTATCAGGTGTCACCAAGGGGAGTGAGAGGCAAGCTGTGCGAGAGAATTTGGTGGTCGTTCTTGAGGATCTGTGTATTTGTTTATAAAAACATTTCTTAAATATCTGCTATGTTCCAGGATACAATGGTGACCAAAACAGTCACAGTCTCTGTCATCAAGGAGCTTATCTAGACTGAACACTCAAGGGAGTGTACAATTACAGCCCGGCGAGTGAGCACGGCACGTCCTCTCAAGTTCCATGATTTACACTTGCTGTTCCTCTGCTTGGGACACCTTCACCCAGTTCTTCAGCTGTAATGGTTCTGCTTACTCATCTCGATATGACTATTATTCCCTGTGTGAAACTTCCCCCAGACTTTTTCAAATACCCAACCTGCAGAATTATGAACTCCTTCCTTCACACTCCAGAATATTCTGTGTGTATCGTGTAATAATTACAGTAATAGCTTGTTTGCCTGTCTTCTTACAGACTAGACTGTGAGCTCCTGGGAAGATGGTAGTTATTTCTTTTATGTCCTAAGGGTCTAGTATGAGAGGTTCAATGAAGGTTTATCAAATAAATGAACGTCAGTTTTACTAAGATAAGATATATTACGTTAGGGTATGTAAAGAAGGCAACAGTACCGAATCACTACCACCACTAGCATGGAACCCTTTCTATCACAGAAAGATTTCTCCAGGGTAAGCTGTGGGAAAAAAGGCTTAGACACGGGGGAAACAGTTCCGTCCCACTGTCAACACCAAGAGAAAACGGAATCCTGAGATTTTATTATCTACAGAGGCTTAAACACTCCCATTGGATTCTAAGTCAACAACACCAGTATACAGAAGGGATTGTATGTTTAATTGTCCAAGTGAATTAGATTAAATCCCCTCTACACCAACGCCATTTCAATGTCAAACTAATGAGATAATGTATGTGTGTATGATTTGTAACCTGAATTATACAAATTTTAGTTATTATTATATAATAAGTGTTCAATACACATTTGTAAAATAAATGAACAAAATAAGATGATGACAGACCTTCACAGGTCACTAAGGAATCTAAACACAGTGGAAGACTTTCTGATCAATAAAAGGCTACCTAAGGGATGTTAGTATAAAAGAGATTACACTCTTTTTATTGGATGATATACTTTCATGAGAGAAAAAAACATGAAGTTGCTATTCTGCTTAACCAGAGTATCGTGAATAGGATATAACAACTGAGTATATTCAACACACCTATTCTGTCATATTACTGGAGACTGAGGAAGCACTATCAGCCTATTTCAGAAAGTGTAGGGTGGCCCAAATTCTTTCTGGTTGTCACACTTACGCATGAAGATGGGGACATGGAGGGGAAGGAGGAAATGTCACAGCCTTCAAATCAAGCAGTTTACAGCAGACATTAGAATTCTGCAGAGTCCAAAGCAAGTGACAAGAAGGCGAGGGAGGGCCCCTGGAGTCTCATACGGGTCACACGGTAACTGACAGTGGCTTGTGGAATGAGGAAGAGGGCAGAACAGCTGTCCGTTTCTCAAATCCTTCTCACTTAACTGCTGCCAAGTCATGTCTCAGAATAGAAACCCAACTTCTAAGAATAAATTAAATGAAATCTTTTTGTCCACAAAGTGCTACTGAGGTAGGAAAACTGATAAGCAGTTCAACACTTTCACAAATCTCTGGCTGGTAATTACAGACCACGGAGATCTGAGAACACTGTGTTCTTTTAAATGAAAACTAGAAATAATCACTTCTGTATCCACTGTTTTCGAAAGTTGACAACACCAAACTGCTCCTGTAAGTAAGGTTTACTTACATTTGTGGAAAGGTTCCTGTAATTCTCTGTTAGAAATATTTCTTCAAGAAATTATTTTTGATCGGAAAAGATAAGATCATGAAGAGATACTAAGTTTGCTGGGGGTGTGGGGAGGGGACAAGGGAGATATGAAAAAAATACCCCAAGGAAACCTGTGTTCCAACAAAACAGAGTCAATACAAGACTCATCGTTAGCTAAAGATTTGATACTAGAAGTTCATTCATTTGTTCACCCATTCATTCACGAAACACTATTATATGCTAGGCACTGTTCTAGAAGCTAGCTATCCAGCTGTGAATAAGACAAACTAGGTCTCTGGTCTTAATGAGCTCACTTTCTAGAGGAGAAAAACAGAAAATAAGAAAGGTATTTTTCTCCTTTAATCTGTGTAGCAAGACAAAAATAAAGAAATGAAGTTAGAATAAGTACTTGATGAAATAGGCAATGACCAGAGAGTGACTGAATGAGAAGGAGGGTGTGAGAAGGCACATGAAACAACTTCACACTGGGCGACTAGGGAAGACTTTTCTAAGGAGGTAACACTGGAGCTGAGACCTCAATTGTATGTTCAATTATTAGTGAAGTTGGGGGACGAAGTTGCCTAAAAGGCAGAGGAAACAGCCAGTGAAAAGGTCCTAAATATGCTAACAAGCTTGACGAATCTGAGGAGGAAAGTAGCCATTTATGGCTGAAATGTAGTGGGCGAGGAGAAAACTGGAATGTGTCGACTCAGTGGCTGGCAGGTCTAGGTCATGTAGATCAGCGTATGAAGTCTGGGTTTTAAGAGCAGCTGGGGAGTCCCTGAGAATTTTAAGCAAGGGTGACATAACCTAATGTATATTTTTAAAAAGTGGGTCAGCAAACTATGGCCCCTGCGCAAATCCTCCCACAGCCTATTTCTGTAAATAAAGTTTTATTAAAGCAGAGCCATGCCCTTGATCTACATATTATCTATGGCTGCTTTTGCACCACAATGTCAGAAATGAGTAGCTGCAACAGAAACCACATGGCCCACAAAGCCTATTTACTGTCTGGCCGTTTAAAGAAAAAGTTTACTGACCCACGTTTTAGTTTTAGTTTTGGCTGTGTTGGGTCTTCGTTGCTGTGTGCGGGCTTTCTCTAGTTGCGGTGAGTGGGTTTCTCATTGCGGTGGCTTCTTCTTGTTGCGGAGCACGGGCTCTAGGATTGCGGGCTTCGGTAGCTGCAGCACGTGGGCTCAGCAGTTGCAGCACCTGGGCCCTAGGGCGTGTGGGCTTCAGTAGTTGTGGCTTGCGGGCTCTAGAGTGCAGGCTTAGTAGTTGTGGCGCACAGGCTTAGTTGGTCCGTGGCATGTGGGATCTTCCTGGACCAGGGACCGAACCCGTGTCCCCTGCACTGGCAGGCAGATTCTTAACCACTGCGCCACCAGGGAAGTCCCTGACCCATGTTTTAAAAAGCTCCCTCTGTGCTGTGGAAATCAGATTGTATGAAGGCGAGAGCAGAAGCAGGGAGACCAAGGTAGATGAATATGGATTCTATTCTGGAGTAAAGCTACCATAACTGATGGAGTGAATCTGTGTATGACTGGGTAAGTGCCTGTGAGCTCAATATGATGTTACGCTCTATAGATCCATCGTGGAGAACACTGTGGCTATCTAGGTGTACGTGTGCCAAGGTCCAGAGGTATGAAGGGATGCTTCAGGGTTTTATAAACCATATTAACATATTTGGACTCTATCCTAAGAGCATGAGGAGGCCCAGGAGAATTTTAAGGAGGAGAGTACATTGATCAGATTCTAACGTATTTTAGAAAAGATTAGAATGGTTCACACACCATCTCTCCAAAGCCTGTCAAAACTTCTAGGAATCTCAGAACTGCCTTTCTCTCTCAAGAAGTTGCCTAGACTAAAAGTCTTCAGTACAGCATTCATGAGAATAATTTTGGTTGCTTTTTTAAAATGCAGGAGCTCAAACCCTCTTCAGACGAAATGAATGAGAATCTTTAATGGATAGGAACCAGGTATTTGTAGTTTTAAAAGGGGGATTTAAAGTGCACTCTTCATTAAAAATCACAGCTTAAGCAGGAAGGAGCTGATTTCCCAGGAAGCCTTGTGCAGTAATGGAAAGGCTGAAGTATTCTGTGGCTAGATTGTGCTTCCATGATCAAAGTCTATTACTAACTCTCCTTGAATACACAGACATTATTGTACTTGGAATACAGGACAATGAAGGGAAGGAGAGGAAAGGAGTAGTTGACTCATCAAATAACTAGACATCTTAAGGATAAAAGCAGCAGAAATACAAACTCTTGGGTACCTTTTTCTATCTAGTCTTTTACCTAAGAGAAACAAGAGGGTGAGTTAAGTTGACTAAACCTTGACTGCTGACAAAAAGAAATAGAAGAAAGGGAACCTTTATATTATAAAACATCTAATTCTAAAATCAAAGAAGGATGGTAATAACTATTAGTTAACAAACCATTGACACATTAGCAACTATTTAAAATAGATTCTTGGACTTCCCTGGTGGCGCAGTGATTACGAATCCACCTGCCAATGCAGGGGACACGGCTTCGAGCCCTGGTCCGGGAAGATCCCACATGCCGAGGAGCAACTAAGCCCGTGCGCCGCAACTACTGAGCCTGCACTCTATAAAGTCTACAAGCCACAACTACTGAGCCTGCATGCTGCAACTACTGAAGCCCACACGCCTAGAGCTCGTGCTCCGCAACAAAGAGAAGCCACCGCAATGAGAAGCCCGCACACTGCGATGAAGACCCAATGCAGCCAAAAATAAATAAATTTATTAGAAAAAATAAAATAGATTCTTGCACAAATGAAAGGAGAATTAGTTTCCTATAGGAAAACTCAGGAAGAACCATTCACCAGATGAACTCTTCATAAGAACAAGCAAATTTTAGTTGTCATAATCAGCAAATGTTTTTCTTGTTCTATAAAATGCTGCCTCCTCAAATCAGAAATCCAAGTGAATTTTAAAGGTTACTGATTGTTACTGAAGAAAACAGATCAAAAGATGTTACAGTGGTTAGAAGTACTACAATAATATTTTGTTGGACTACAAACATTTTCTGTTTACATTTTAGGTTTATTTTTTGTTTTGACTATTTGAAATTTTCACTCTTTCCTGGTAACAGTTAATATTTACAATTTGAGGGTTATTTTCTCTCCAGCTCTTTTAATTACAGACATAAGGGGCTTCTTTCAATGCTTCAGATGTACTACAGTCTCTCTCCTCCAGGACTTAGACAAATGCTACATACTCTTTATTTTGCCTGGAATACTTAGCTCTCCCTTCCCCACGCTCTGAGAAAGTGATATATAATCTACTGCTTATATAGACCTGAAGGTCTGAAATGGAAGTTATCCTAATAAAGAGTGAGGATGGGAGGGGACATCATGATTAGAAAGATCTCTGAAGTGGGAAAGAGTTTGATGTACCCCCAAATTCAGAGAGGGCCAGAGTGGATGGAGTGGATAGAAAAGGAAAGAATGCACTAGAAAAGCAGTTTGAGGTCAGGTCCTCCAGAGGACTGCGTGTCTTATTCATGACTTGAACGTGTTCCCGAAAGTGAAATTTGTAGGTAAAAGGGGAGTAAGTGCTTGGAAGCTAGTTTCAAATTCAGGCTTTACCATTTATCAGTTATGTGACCTGGGGTGAGTTATTACAAATAATCTACTTTGTAAAGGGTTGGAGCTAACTGAGGATAAATTTGTGAAACGACTGGTGTATTGCCTGATACATTACAGGTATTCCATAAATGGTGGTGGTGGTTTTTATTAAATAATACCCAACATATGAAGAAATTTGTGATATCAGTGAAGAGTGATAAACACTTTGTTTATAATGGATACTGGATATTTTCTACTGTTATGAACACAGGTTATTCCATTCCTTCTTGAATATTAGTTATAATATACACAATTTTGTATCTGTGGCACTGAACCTCACAGTTTATCATCTAAAACAAAAAAATACTGAAAAAAACATACTGAGCTATCTGTTTCAACCTCTGTAGTAACATGTTACATTTATTTTTGTCTGGGCTGTGACTGATTTTGACCAAACCTACCATTAAAGGGTACTTACTATAACGTATCTTAAGGTTTATGGTATGATCTTCCACTCTGAGAAGAAAAGCACAGCTGATAAAATTTTCAAATGACTTCATCTTTTCACTTTGACACTTTTCAATAAAGTTGGCTCATGGGGATATAAATTACTGTACTAAGATCAAGAATTCATAGAACTCATTCAAAAGTTAAGCTGCCTTCCATGCACCTGTTCCCTCTGAGAGGACTTAATGTCAGCAAGAAATAAACTTCTCTTGTGTTAAAAAAAAAAAAGTTAAGCTGCCTTGACTTTGTAATTTAAGGAAATTTTTACTTTACTTTTTACTTTTACTTTACTTTTTACTTCACTTCACTTCACTTTATTGGCTGTGCCGCATGGCACACGGGATCTTAGTTCCCCAACCAATCGAACCCATGCCCCCTGCAGTGGAAGCTCGGAGTCCTAACCAACGGACCACCAGGGAAGTCCCCCTTTTTTTAAAAAATAAATCCCTTTAAAGTAGATCTTAAATAATAATGTTTTTCAAATATAATAATGATTTTAATAGTACACTGACAGTTCTTACCAGCTCGAATATGATTCAGTGAAGCCAACATCCTCAACATGAAAGAGGCTGGAACTGTAATGGTATTTCTAGTCTCTTCCAGCATGAGTTCATTTCGAGTTATAACCTATGAGGCAAGTTAAATAACCATGTCAAAGATCACAGGGTAACTGTACCTTTTCCTTAGAGATTAGGAGAACAGTAAAAAATTAGCAGGAATTATTTCATTCTTCATATGTATCTATATATGTCTATATTTCCACCTTAAGGCTACTCAGTACCAAATAATTACTTTAACTTGCATTCGACAGAGTAAGATCAGAGAACACTACTCTTTCAACTGGCAGAAAGACAAAGGTCAAACCTTGAGGCTACTTAAAACATTCAAGAATTCAATTTATTTTTACTTATAATTTGTTTTCCAGAGCAGTCTACTTTGTGTCTGTTTATTATTTTCCCATCTAGTAGAACTGATACTTCTAGTGACAGAGCAGTGTTAAATTATTATCCCTGGGTCACTTGGGTCCCTCAAGAAAAATCTTACCTTGACTGAAGCAAAGTAATCTTGAAAAATAAACCTTTGGATAAGAGTTACCAATGAATTTTGCCTTAAGTACCAAGCATTGGACTAAATGAACATCCATGAACACCTAGGGAGCTAATGGATAATCACAGGCAAAGGAAAAAAGAAAGAGGAAAAGCAAAGGTCATGGCAAAGGAAAAACAGGAAGAAAGAAAGGAAAGCATGAGAGGAAGAAAAAGATGCTAACCTGATCAGCAGTCCTCCAATGATATTACAATACTTTTTCAACTCATCGGGGTGCCCGACAGGGCCCTTTACAACCATGCCCCAACCTAGTTTTTTAGTCCAACTGAGCTGCTTTCATATGTGTCCTCTAGGTTTCAGCACACTGGTGGTTCACTTACCTTACAGTAACTTGAAGCACACTGATCCTTCTGTCTCAAATGTTCCTTTGATCCTTGTATGCCTAGGAAACTCAGTCCAATTCTTATTTCCTCTGTGAAGACCTTCCCATCCCATCTATTCCATTTGCAAGCATGGCTGTTCCTTTCTACGGGCTTCCAAAACACTATGTGTACATCTCTGACACTGAGCACACTATATTCTAGCTGTTTATAGGTCTGTTTTTTCCACGAGTCTTTAAGTTCTGAAGGAGGGGGTTATCTTTTTAAATTCAGCACTGTGCCTGACATACACCAAGTGTTTTATATATGTCTATTAAATGAGTAAAAGTATACGTGGGAATTTCACTGTGAACTGTCAACCTTGGTCTAGAGAACTAGTTTTCCAACTCATTAATATTTTTAGCAATGAACTCTTATTTTACTGTTTTAAGAGGGGGTAGTATCAACCTTAGTTGCAATCCCCTCCTCACAGAAGTTCAACAATTAGTTAGTAGCTGATTAATGCAATGGATCCTTATTTTCATAAGAAATCTTACACGGAAACCCAAAAATGAAAACCCTCGTTGCAGTTGGGAAGGAAATGCCCAGAGTTTAGCTTTCATATCATGCATCTTCCTGCTTCCAATTCTGTAAAAAACCTAGAGCTTCAGAGAACTCAGTTTGAAAACTAGTGATGTAACAGTAGCTTCAGAAGCTGAGGAAATCTTAAAATATAATCGTAAAGGAAAAGAGTCTCCAATCGTTTGTTCTGCTACCTATTTGGCTATGATTATGGAGAACAGCTATAGCAAAACTATTTTCTTAAAAGGACATAGTGTTTTTTTTAATGATTCTTCATTGCAATAAGCACAAACAGTCACCCTATGTTTCTTCAACTACAATATACTATATCTGTTACTACCAATAATCAATATTCTACTTATCCAAATAATATTCCAATTTTTACCTCTCTAGTATTGTGGGCATGTTTTATTCTTGACTTTTCTTTTTCTTAAAATTTGACCTCATTAAATGAATTAACTTGTTTTATGTTACCAGCTAATAACAAAATGAGCTGCTTTGATTCTTCTTCAAACAGCAGTTCAGGAACAAAGTGACATATGTTCTATAATAAGTATAATAAAAATCTTACTTCATCGGCGAGTTTTCGGTTAAAAATCCTTGACTCTTCTAGGGGTGACCAGATCTTTATGTCATAATCTATGCCAGACGAGGCTAGAACTAGAAATAAAATGCTCACATTAATATAAAGCTTAGAAATATGCCATTAATTCATGTACATTTATAATGTATATATGCATGTATGTATATGTTCAGCAAAATTGAGTTAGAATGGAAATTGTACTGATACATTTAGTTGTTAACTGAGAATATTATTTTGAAGATTTCCTAAAAGTAACTCTAGAACACAATTTTAAGACCATCTTGAAATCACTCAAATTTTTTTCTTACTTACTGCTCTTTTATGAGAAACACGGGCAATTTCAAATGGAAGGCAAGGACAAGCCAATGCTCCTTTGTTCTGGTAAATTAATTCAGACATGTGAAGACTAAAAGGCTTGGAGGTTCAATTTGGTTAAGTAGTGAAAAGTTCAATCAGCCAAACCTCTTACAGCTGAAAAAACTTAGAAGCACTCTTAGGAGTATAAACTTGTTAACCTATTTCCCCATATTTTCTGCCCAAAGCAGGTTATAAGTGTTTTTTGTTTTAAACCCCAAATAGTAATACTTGACCCTAGTGGCTGCCTACTAGGATAATTTGGATTATTTTTATATTAACAACTAGGAAAACGTTGAAGCTGATTAATTATACTAATGATTTCTAGCCCTTGCCTTATAAAAGGTCATCTTACTTGGGTCAAACGGGTGTGGCTGCAGGCAGTTTACCACGTGATTATCAGCTTCCAGAAGCATTAAATGCTCAGCAGTGTGACGATCCCAGATGAAGATATGGCCACAGTCAGAACCACTCATTACAAAGTTAGCACCCCAGAAATTGGCTTCTTTTATCTAAGGGTTAAAAAAAAGGAAATGATAAGAGAATTCAAATCAAAGTTATTAAAAAAGATTTATTCTATTCTCAAGTTAAAACAGTTAATTGGCTCAGAAAATAAAAAATTGAAGAGAGCCTTTGTCTTCTAGTGTATTGAAATCATGATAGAGATTTATCAGCAGGGATAAAGTGGCAGTAAGTAATGAAAAGTCCCCCATGAAGATAGGGATTTGCTTTGTTCAATGCTATATTTATAGTGCCTGAAACAGTACTTGGCACACAGTAGGTGCTGAGTTAATAACTGCTAAATGAATGAATGGGATTTCTGCGTTTTGAACAGTATAATGGAAACATATATATATGTTATTGAACTTTCCAAAAACGGTTCCATTTCAGATTTTACAAGATAATAAAAACAATTCATAGAAAAAAATGAATTGTTCCCTCCTGTATCTTGCTTTATGCCAAAAGAACAAAAAGTACCAATCTTTTTATTAGCTATCAGAAGCTCTCACAATCAAGAAGGAAAGATATAAATACATATTTACTTTTATGAAGCAATGAGACAAAGGATATGTTAGAATGGTTATGATGGAATTTTTCAGCAGATGCACATGAATGAACCATCAAAGATCTTTCTTTGTACTTCATATCAGAATTTTTGAAATCATTTTAAGTGCAGCTGCTACTTTGCTATTTTTGGCAAAGCAAAGGAGGGGAGGAATTTTTTTGTTACTTGGAATACTTTTATATTTACTTGTCTTCTTTTTTTTTTCCATTCCTGTCCCTAATTATTTTCATTCAAAATTTTAACCAGCAAAATGCAAGAAATATAAATTGGTTACTTCTATCAATAATGAGTATGCTTTCCAGAATGATTAAATTATTACTACCAATGATATCTATAGAGACAGCTAATTGTTTCCCCATCCCAAAGTTACTTTTTGCCTTGACTCTAAAGAAAGCAGATTAAAACCGATTCTGTAGATACTTTTTGATAACTCAATGAATATATGAGAACACTTTCTAGATATAAATGGTTCGGAGTAACAGTTATGTTAATCATCTCACAAGATTCTCTTAGTAAACAGTTAATATTGCATTGGGTATATAGACTTCTGGGTTATAAAAACTTGAAAAGATCTTAGAGATCATCTGGTCTATTCTTATTTCATAGATGAGGAAATTAAAGTCTAGAAAGACAAGGTGACTAAAACAAATCTTTACTTGTCAATCTTTAAAAGAGTTATCATTAATATGACTATATTTTGCAAGGAACCTGGATTTCATGTATCCAAATCTTTCTCTCCAAAACCAACAAAGGGCACTAATATGAACTAAAAAAATCTACTAGGAAAGTAGACAACAAGTGTGAGAGAGCAAAAAAGAAGCAGTGGGGACTTCCCTGGTGGCGCAGTGGTTGAGAGTCCGCCTGCTGATGCAGGGGACACGGGTTCGTGCCCTGGTCCGGGAAGATCCCACATGCCGTGGAGCGGCTGGGCCCGTGAGCCATGGCCGCTGAGCCTGCGTATCCGGAGCCTGTGCTCCACAACGGGAGAGGCCACAACAGTGAGAGGCCCGCGAACCGCAAAAAAAAAGAAGCAATGGTTACTTGTACAAGCTAAAATTTTTAAAATTCTACAATAGTTCCTCAGTAGGGTAGAGTTTTCTTATAAAAAATGATGGTCTTTCACAATATATTATAGGACGAAAAGAACTATGTTTGGGTAAAGAGATGACTGTGAAGGTGCAATAATATATTGGAATCACACTAGCATATAAGAAAATAATCATTATGGAAAAAAATTCATATTACAAAATTGCAGTTCTTCCAAAGAATGTCATGAGTATATGGTACCATTGTCCTGGAGTTGCGATGGCCCTTATAAACCATCTTTACTAGTGGCCTTCGAATGTTCAAGGTATCCAATTCCTCCATTTCTTTTCTTTCTTTTCTCCGCCTGAAGAACTCCTGAATTCGGGCAACAGCAGAGCGTCTATAAATTACATATTATAAGAAAAAACAGAAATAAGTAAAAAACATTCACAGGCCACTACAGAATGAAAATGAGCAACATTAAAATACAGTAAAGTCTAGAAAACATTTAAACTAAACATTATGTCAATAAGGCATCCCCAACCAAAAGCATAAAGAGGCAGACACAACAGTGAGACTACATCAGACTAGTTGAGTTACTAAAACAAAATGTTTTAGTTAAGAGATCACTTAGAAATTTGGTACTGGTTGAGAGAGTAAAGGAAGTAGCATGCGGCACACTTTTTAAATGGCTGTTTTATAAAAACATAATACAGACAAAATTAATATGCAATTTACTACAAATAAAACAAAACCTATTCAATATTATTTGTCCTCTCCATATTAGGAAATGTAAAGGCATAAAGAGAAACCAGAAGAAGAAACTAAGGTTAACATATAATTTCAGTGGATAAACTTATGTTTTGAGATTTTGTTTAAAGATATTTGTTCGCAGCAAAGAACAGACTAGTCAAGAAAAACAATATTAATATACATGAATAAAACAAGGACCTTCAAATAGAATCTATTCTATATGAACTCCATATTAGAGTACAGATTTGGAGCTAATGAGGCTGACTTTACTCTCCTAAGAACTGAGTTGGCCACAAAACTAGAGAATAAAGAACAATGGACTCTTTAAGACTGATTTAATTATTAGAAGGAACTTTTCCTAACACATGTTAATGAATAACTTTGTTAGTTTGAACTTCTTATTTAAAACATTATATTTTGCCATATAATAGACCAAAAATCCAAAATATATAAAGTGTCTACAAATCAGTATGAAAAATGAACACTATAATAGAAAAAGAGTAAAGAACATGAATAGGGAAATTATAGAAGAAACAGACTTAATAAATATACAAAAGGATGCCCAGCCTCACGAATATTAAGATAAAAATAAAAACAAATTGATCTTTTTGTATGTCTATCAGATTAAAAATTTTTTTACATCTATCAGAGTGGCAAGAATACAGGAAAATAGGCACTGCTGGTAGGAGTTTGAAAGTTTTATATATAAAAAAGTGCACTCTTCTGTTGTAAACTTTTGACTGAAGTAGAACACATATTCAGGAAGGTATAAAATCATAAATGTGCAGCTCAGTGCATTTTTGCAAAATAGCCCCATGTAACCAGTACCAGTATGAGAGAGAGAGGATAAACAGAATTCCAGGAGAGAGAGAGGATAAATAGAATTCCAGGAGTCTCTCTATGCTCCATTCCCGTTATTACGTTCCCCTTATAGGAAACCACTATTCTGACTCCTAACATGATGGATTAATTTTGCCTGTTTGTGAACATTAACTAAATGGAATCATACAAAATATATTTTGTGTCTAGCTTCTTTACCTCAATATTACATTTGTAAGAGTCATCCATGTTGTTGAATTTCGCTATAGTTCATTCATCTTCTTTGCTGTAGAGTACTACTTTGTATAAATACATTATAATTTACTTTTTCCATTCAACTGTTGGTGAACATTGGGTTGTTTACAGGTTTTGATTACTGAAATAGTGCTTTGGCGAACATATGTACATATTTCTGTTGAGTATATATCCAGGAGTGGAATTGCTGGACCACAGGTATGTGCATATGGTCAGCTTTAACAGATACTCCCAAACAATTTTCCAGAGTGGTTACAGCAATTTATAATTCCACTGGCAATATATTAGTGTTCCAGTACAATATATTTTTGAGGAGAAATTAAATAATCTCCATTAAAATTTAAAACATATATTTGCTTTGATGTAGCAATTTCATCTTTTAAAAATATATGCTGTAGAAAAACAAATATGCAAATATATATATATATATACACACAATATATACAGACACACACACACACACACACATATATATTCACTGCAGTACTTTGAGAAACACTGGAAATAATCTAAATGTCTTATACACAGAAAGGATAGGTTAAATAAATTATGGTACATCCATATATTGGAATACTTATGCCACCATTAAAAACAATAAGAAAGATCCAAAAGCAAGAACATGAAAAATGTCAGCATTATCCTGCTGAATCTACAACATAGGTTAAAAAATAATTCATAGGGGAAACATTTATATATATACATAGAAAGAGTCTAGAAAACCAGACACTAAATTGTTAATAACACTTTCTAAAACAATTACATAACAATTATGTAGTCTTATAATAAAAAGGTATTTTCTTTTTCATAAAATGGTATCATAAATTCTATAGGCTTATTTAAAAAGTGTTTAAAAAACCTTATCCTATGCTATATATATGTTAAAAAAAAACAGGGTCTGAAATTTTAAGTTAGATATCGTTAGAAACTACCACACAGAAAGCTGACATGTTTAGGTTACTCTGATTATCTCTTTCTGATTGGGAAGTGATAAATGGGAAGGGCTGAGAGCTCAAATGTTCTCAAAAGAAACATAATTAATATGATTGAAACTCTCTTTTTTCTAAAGTGGAAGAGAAAAAGACAATCAGTTAAAAGTATGTGATTAACAAGAAACCAATAAAGAAAAAAACTCTTGCTACGAAAGAGTATCTAGAAACTAACACAACATTGTAAATCAACTATACTTCTATAAAATAAATTAAAAAAAAAAAGAGTATCAGGTAGTAGAGGAAATAGAAATAATCCTGCTGATAAACTGAAGGCCTTGGGAGCTATAAATGGAAAAAGAAACTATATGACAAATTAAGAATTAGACAAAAGCTCAAATCATTTAAAACAAGGTATGTGGGCAAAATTAAAGTTGAATGAGTAATGAGATGATAGTAATTAAGAATTGATGGTACCAAATCATAAGTGTTCATTTCACTTAAAAGTTTGCTGTAGAATATGGTCTAATTTACTGCTTAATGTTTGTTTGGCTTAATCCTGATAAAGAATAATTTTGAAAAATAGATCTCAAGTTATGTAGTCTGTATTGTACAGTTTAGATAAAAGATTAGGGCACCTACCACTATCTCGCTATAGGAAAATGACCTAAAACAGAAAAAAAAGCTTCAAGTACACACATTTCAAATTAGATGATAAAAAGTGACAGTAAATGTCAGGTAATGTCCAACACAGCAAACAGTTCTAAAAGAGATGAATAAACTTAGAATAAATACATTGAGGGGAATTCCCTGGCAGTCCACTGGTTAGGACTCGGCACTTTCACTGCCAAGGGCCTGGGTTCAATCCCTGGTCAGGGAACTAATATCCCTCTGGCTGTGTGGCCAAAAAAAAAAAAAATTAACACACTGAAACCACTTTCCTAGAGGATATTTCATAAGAAACACCAAAAGAATATAAGATGTTGAAAATAATAAATTTGTAATTTATTACTTTGCAAATTTAATAAAATTAAAATGATACATACATATGAAGAACACCAATCAGCAAATAACTATTTATTAAAAGCCTACTATTTGCAAAGTTGTTTTTGAGATTATTAGTTATGAGTTCTTTTATATATATATATGATAGCTTATGTTAACTTGGCATGCAATTTAAAATTCATAAAAGATAATATAAAGTTCAGTAAGCATGGAAAATTTCAGAAGTAAACAATAAATAAAGAGTATACATTCCAACCCAATGGAGGAAAAAAAATGAAAAAAGCAAAATAACGACAGCAAAAAGATAAAAATCTTAATCCTAAAAAAGACAGGAAAGTTAAAAAAAATTAGGTAAAACAGGATAATCAGAAGTAAAAAGTTGGAAACAAGTCCAAAAGTAGCCATGATAATAATAAAGAGACTAAATTCACCAATGGAGAAAAATGAGATTGTCTCAGGCATACCTAAAGTATTATGACAAGGAAAGATTTCAGGGAAAAAGGATATTGTGCAAATACTAATCAAATGAAAGGTGGCATAGCTACAGTAATATCAGACAAAACAGACTAAGATAAAAAGTAGCATTAAAGGTATAGAGGATTACTACATATATAATAAGTTCAGTTTACCAGGAAGATATAACAAGTTAACATATATGCATACAATAAAAAGCCTCAAACTGCATTAAAAAAGAAAATGACAGAACTACAAGGAGAATTAGATACATACACCATTTTAATGATTTCAATATCTCTCTCTCACTATTTTATAAGTCAAGCTAGCAAAAAATAGGGATAATATGAACAGCACAATTAGTCTTAATTGAATGGTCACATATAAAACTCTACATTAAAAATTAAAGTCATATGCTTTTCAAGCACACAAGGCACATTTACAAATTTATCATGTACAAGGCCACAAAGCCACTTTCTACAAATTTCAAAGTATGCGTCTAAACCAACCATGTTCTCTGACCACAAATTAGATGTTAATGAAAAAAAGCTGAATGTATACAACTAAAGAAGTTAGAAAAAGTACCACAAAGGAATCTCAAATAATATACAAGGAAGGAAATAATAAAGAGAGAAGAAAAGTAGAAGTATAAAACAAAGGGGTTAACAAATATGAAAGAAATCAACAAAGCCAAAAGTTGTTTCTTTTTCTTTTTTTTTTTTCTTTTTTTGGCTGTGCCACATGGCTTGCCAGATCTTAGTTCCCTGACCAGGATAATGGAGAAAAAATTAAGAGGGTTCAAAGAAATAATGTTATGAATAAAAAGGTGGCTATAACTAAAGACACAGCAGGAATTAAGAAGACAATAAAAATACTATAATAAATTTGAAAAGTTAGATGAATCGACAAATTGAAAAATATCACCTAAAACTGACTAAAGAAGAGAGAGTTGAAATAGTCCTGTAATTATTAAAGAATCAAAATAATACTTAAAAAACATACCCCAAAGAAAATACCAGTTCCAGATAATTTTATAAGTAGGGTCTAGTAAATTTTCAAAGAAAAGATCATTCCAATCTTATACAAACTCTGCCAGAGAAAAGAAAAAGAGGAAATATTCTTCTACTCATTCTCTGAGGCTACTGTAACTTTTTACCAAAAAAAGGGTCATGAGACTATAAGAAAGGAAATTCAGTCAGAATATAGATGCAAAAGTCCTCACAAAATATTAGCAAACTAAATCCAACAACATGTCCAAAAGATAATCTATCATGACCAAGTTAGATTTATCTCAGGAGTATAAAGATTGTTAAATCTGCTTCCACATGCAAGGAGCTAGAAGGTTCCCACTTCGAAGCTGATAAGTAAAAGCTGAATGGACTGAAAAATCAACAACTCTTCTTGGATCCCTAAGAGAGGGGAGGACACCAGGCATCACAGAACTCCAGAATGCGTCCCCTTCCCCCCACATCACCACATTACTAAAGGCCTATGTACCACAGTTCCTATTACCTAGTACAACATATACAGTTATGGAAAAAAATTACAAGGCATAACAA
The DNA here is from genome assembly GCF_964374135.1 of Grampus griseus. NCBI lineage: Eukaryota > Metazoa > Chordata > Mammalia > Artiodactyla > Delphinidae > Grampus > Grampus griseus. Next base: position 50,640,379 of record NC_139017.1, on the reverse strand, counting down.
AAGGCAAAAAACAATCTGAAGAGACAGCATCAGAACCAGATATGGCAGGGATGTTGGAACTCTCAGACCAGGAATTTATTTATTTTATATATATATTTTTTAACATCTTTATTGGAGTATAATTGCTTTACAATGGTGTGTTGGTTTTTGCTTTATAACAAAGTTAATCAGCTATACATATACATATATCCTCACATCTCCTCCCTCTTGTGACAGACCAGGAATTTAAAACAACTGTGATTCGGGACTTCCCTGGCGGTCCAGTGGTTAAGACTCTGCACTTCCCATGCAGGGGGCGTGGGTTTGATCCCTGGTCGGGGAACTGGGATCCCACATGCTGCACCACATGGCCAAAAAAAAAAAAAAAAAGATCCTTCCTGCCATCAGCATCCTCAGACCTCCTCTGTCCTCCAGACTACTGCAACAGCTCTGAAAGCTTCCTGACCTCTCCCAACGCCAGCCAGCTTATAAAGCCTCCTCCCCCAGCAACTGGGGAATTTGTCTTCAGGGCTCTCATTCCCCTTTAAAAGAATAAAAAAATATATAAAACAACTATGATTAATATGCCAAGGGCTCTCTAACTGATAAAGTAGACAGCATGCAAGAATAGATGGGCAATGTAAGCAGAGAGATGAAAATCCTAAGAAAGAAACAAAAAGAAATGCAAGAGATCAAAAACACTGGAACAGAAACAAAGACTACCTTTGACGGGCTTATTAGTAGACCGGACATGGCTGAGAAAAGAATCTTTGAGCTAAAGGCTATATATATCAACAGAATCCTTTAAAACCAAAAAGCAAAGAGAGCAAAGATTGAAAAAAACAAACAGAATATCCAAGGACTGTGGGATAACTATCAATACAATAAGTGTAACATAGATATAATGGGAATATCACAGTGAGAAGAAAGGAACAGAAGAAATATTTGAAACAATAATGACTGAGAATTTCCCCAAATTAATGTGAGACACTGAACCACAGATCCAGGAAGCTCAGAGAACACCTTGCAAGATAAATGCCAAAAAAGAACTATACTTTGGCATATCACTTTCAAAATATGAAAATCAAAGATAAAGAAAAAAATCCTGAAAGAAGTCTGAGGAAAAAAAAAATCATACCTATAAAGGAACAAAGATAAGAATCACATCCTACTTCTCCTCAGAAACCATGAAACAAAAAGAGAACAGAGTGAAATAATCAAAGTGTTGAGAGAAAAAAACAAGACAAAACCACCAACCTAGAATTCTGTACACTGGAAAATTATCCTTCTAAAGTGAATGAGAATAAAGTCTTTCTCAAACAAAAACTGAAGAAATTTGTTGCCAGTAGACTTGCCTTGCAAGAGAAGTTCTTTAGAGAGAAGGAAAATAATAAAGGTCAGAAACATGAACTGACATAAACAACAGGAGGGCATCAAAGAAGGAAAGAGTGAAAGTAAAATAAAAACTTCTACTTTTCTTATTCTAACAAATAACACTTTGTTCAAAATAATAATAGCAACAAGCATTCCATTATCTATGTGCATATATATATATATGCTTATGTATGCTTACATTAAAGTGAAATGAATTACAGCAATGACACAAGGCACAGAAAGAAGGAACTAGGATTTTGTTATTATAAGGTACTCACACTACCTGTGAAGTGGTATAGTGTTATTTGAATTAGCTGTAAATTTATATTGCAAACTCTAGGACAACCACTAAAAAGTAAAAAAAGAAGTACAAATGCTATGCTAAGAAAGGAGAGAAAATGGAATCATATAAAATGCTGAATTAAAACCACAAAAGGTGACCTTCGAGATGGCGGAAGATTACAACATGGAGATCACCTTCCTCCCCACAAATACATCAAAAATACATCTACATGTGGAACAACTCCTACAGAACACCTACTGAACGCTAGTAGAAGACATCAGACCTCCCAAAAGGCAAGAAAGTCCCCACGCACCTGCGTAGGGCAAAAGAAAAAAGAATAAACAGAGACAAAAGAATAGGGACGGGACCTGCACCAGTGGGAGGGAGCCGTGAAGGAGGAAAGGTTTCCACACAATAGGAAGCCCCTTTGCAGGCTGAGACTGCGGGTGGCGGAGCGGGGAAGCTTCGGCGCCGCGGAGGAGAGCGCAGCCACCGGGGTGCGGAGGGCAAAGCGGAGAGATCCCCGCACAGAGGACTGGTGCTGACCAGCACTCACCAGCCCGAGAAGTTGTCTGCTCCCTGCGCTGGGGCGGGTGGGGGCTGGGAGCTGAGGCTCCGGCTTCGGTTGGAGCGCCGGGAGAGGACTGGGGTTGGCGGCGTGAACAAAGCCTGAAGGGGGCTAGGGCGCCACGGCTAGCCGGGAGGAAGTCCGGGAAAAAGACTGGAACTGCCTAAGACGCAAGAGACCATTGTTTCGGGGTCTGTGAGGAGAGGGCATTCAGAGCACTGCCTAAACGAGCTCCACAGACGGGCGCGAGCCGCAGTTATCACCGTGGACACAGGGACGGGCATGAGACGCTAAGATCCCTGTGTGCAAGCACAGGTCACTATCCACACCTCCACTCCCGGGAGCCTGTGCAGCCCCCCACTGCCAGGGTCCCATGATCCAGGGCCAACTTCCCCAGGAAAACACACAGCGCACCTCAGGCTGTTGCAACGTCACACCAGCCTCTGCTGCCCCAGGCTCGCCCCTCCCTTCCCTGCCTGAGGTGAGCCTGAGCTCCCTAATCAGCTGCTACTTTAACCCTGTCCTATCTGAGCGAATAAAAGACACGCTCAGGCAACCTATAAACAGAGGCGGGGCCAATCCAAAGCTGAACTCCAGGAGCTATGTGAACAAATAAGAGAAAGGGAAACCTCTCCCAGCAGCCTCAGGAGCAGCGGATTAAATCTCCACAATCAACTTGATGTACCCTGCATCTCTGGAATAGCTGAATAGGCAAAGAATCATCCCAAAATTGAGGTGGTGGACTTTGGGAGCAATGATAAATATATTTTTTTGCTTTTTCTCTTTTTGTGAGTGTGTTTGTGTATGCTTCTGTGTGTGATTTTGTCTGCGTAGCTTTGCTTTTACCATTTGTCCTGGGGTCTGTCCGTTTTTTTTTTTTAGCATAGTTTTTAGAGCTTGTTATCAGTGGTGGATTTGTTTTTTGGCTTGGTTGTTCTCTTCTTTCTTTCTTTTTTTTCTTACTTTTTAATATGTTTTTATTTTCAATAATTATATTTTATTTTAATAACTTTATTTTATTCTTTTTCTTTCTTTCTCTCTCTCTCTCTCTCTCTCTCTCTCTCTCTCTCTTTCTTTCTCCCTTTTCTTCTGAGCCATGTGGCTGACACGGTCTTGGTGCTCCGGCCGGGTGTCAGGCCTGTGCCTCTGAGGTGGGAGAACTGAGTTCAGGACATTGGTCCACCTGAGGCCTCCGAGCTCCATGTAATATCAAATGGCGAAAGCTTTCCAAGTGATCCCCATCTCAATGCTAAGACCCAGCTCCACTCAACGACCAGCGAGCTACAGTGCTGGACACCCTATGCCAAACAACTAGCAAGACAGGAACACAACTCCACACATTAGCAGAGAGAATGCCTAAAATCATAATAAGGTCACAGACACCACAAAACACATGACTGGACACAGACCTGCCCACTAGAAAGACAAGATCCAGCCTCATCCACCAGAACACAGGCACTAGTACCCTCCACCAGGAAGCCTACACAACCCACTGAACCAACCTTAGCCACTGGGGGCAGACACCAAAAACAACAGGAACTACGAAACTATAGCCTGCGAAAAGGAGACACCAAACACAGTAAGTTGAGCAAAATGAGAAGACAGAGAAACAAACAGCAGATGAAGGAGCAAGGTAAAAACCCACCAGACCTAACAAATGAAAAGGAAATAGGCAGTCTACATAAAAAAGAATTCAGAGTAATGACAGTAAAGATGAGCCAAAATCTTGGAAACAGAATGGAGAAAATATAAGAAATGTTTAACAAGGACCTAGACGAACTAAAGGGCAAACAAACAATGATGAAAAATACAATAAATGAAATTAAAAATTCTCTAGAAGGAATCAATAGCAGAATAACTGAGGCAGAAGAATGGATAAGGGACCTGGAAGATAAGACACTGGAAATAACTACTGCAGAGCAGAATAAAGAAAAAAGAATGCAAAGAATTGAGGACAGTCTCAGAGACCTATGGGCCAACATTAAACACGCCAATATTCGAATTACAGGGGTCCCAGAAGAAGAAGAGAAAAAGAAAGGGACTGAAAAAATACTTGAAGAGATTATAGTTGAAAACTTCCCTAATATGGGAAAGGAAACAGTTAATCAAGTCCAGGAAGCACAGAGAGTCCCATACAGGATAAATCCAAGGAGAAACATGACAAGACACATATTAATCAAACTATCAAAAATTAAATACAAAGAAAAAATATAAAAAGCAGCAAGGGAAAAATAACATACAAGGGAATCCCCATAAGGTTAACAGCTGATCTTTCAGCAGAAACTCTGCAAGCCAGAAGGGAGTGGCAGGACATATGTAAAGTGAAGAAAGGGAAAAACCTACAACCAAGATTACTCTACCTGGCAAGGATCTCATTCAGATTCGAAAGAGGAATTAAAACCTTTACAGACAAGCAAAAGCTAAGAGAATTCAGCACCACCAAACCAGCTTTACAACAAATGCTAAAGGAAATTCTCTAGGCAGGAAACATAAGAGAAGGAAAAGACCTACAATAACAAAGCCAAAACAATTAAGAAAATGGTAATAGGAACATACATATCGATAATTACCTTAAATGTAAATGGATTAAATGCTCCAACCAAAAGACACAGACTGGCTGAATGAATACAAAATCAAGACCCATATATATACTGTCTACAAGAGACCCACTTCAGACCTAGGGGCACATACAGACTGAAAGTGAGGGGATGGAAAAAGATATTCAACACAAACGGAAATCAAAAGAAAGCTGAAGTCGCAATTCTCATGTCAGACAAAATAGACTTTAAAATAAAGACTATTAGAAGAGACAAAGAAGGACACTACATAATGATTAAGGGATCGATCCAAGAAGAAGATACAACAATTGTAAATATTTATGCACCCAACATAGGAGCACCTCAGTACATAAGGCAAATGCTAACAGCCATAAAAGGGGAAATCAACAGTAACAAAATCATAGTAGGGGACTTTAGCACCCCACTTTCACCAATGGACAGATCATCCAAAACGAAAATAAACAAGGAAACACAAGCTTTAACTGATATATTAAACAAGATAAACTTAATTGATATTTATAGGACATTCCATTGAAAAATAACAGAACACACTTTCTTCTCAAGTAGCCATGGAACATTCTCCAGGATAGATCATATCTTGGGTCACAAATCAAGCCTTGGTAAATTTAAGAAAACTGAAATCGTACGAAGTATCTTTTCCGACCACAACGCTATGAGACTAGGTATCAATTACAGGAAAAAATCTGTAAAACATGCAAACAGATGGAGGCTAAACAATACGCTACTTAATAACCAAGAGATCAGTAAAGAAATCAAAGAGGAAACCAAAAAATACCTAGAAACAAATGACAATGAAAACACGACGACCCCAAACCTATGGGATGCAGCAAAAGCAGTTCTAAGAGGGAAGTTTATAGCAATATAATCTTACTTTAAGAAACAAGAAACATCTCAAATAAACAACCTAACCTTACACCTAAAGCAATCAGAGAGAGAACAAAAAACCCCCAAAGTTAGCAGAAGGAAAGAAATCATAAAGATTGCCTTACACCTAAAGCAATCAGAGAGAGAACAAAAAACCCCCAAAGTTAGCAGAAGGAAAGAAATCATAAAGGAAAGAAATCATAAAGATCGGATCAGAAATAAATGAAAAAGAAATGAAGGAAACAATAGCAAAGATCAATAAAACTAAAAGCTGGTTCTTTTAGAAGATAAGCGAAAATGATAAACCATCAGCCAGACTCATCAAGAAAAAAAGAGAGAAGACTCAAATCAATAGAATTAGAAATGAAAAAGGAGAAGTAACAACTAACACTGCAGAAATACAAAGGAGCATGAGAGATTACTACAAGCAACTCTATGTCAATAAACGGACAACCTGGAAGAAATGGTCGAATTCTTAGAAAAGCACAACCTACTGAGACTGACCCAGGAAGAAATAGAAAATATAAACAGACCAATCACAAGCACTGAAATTGAGACTGTGATTAAAAATCTTCCAACAAACAAAAGTCCAGGACCAGATGGCTTCACAGGTGAATTGTATCAAACATTTAGAGAAGAGCTAACACCTATCCTTCTCAAACTCTTCCAAAATATAGCAGAGGGAGGAACACTCCCATACTCATTCTACAAGACCACCATCACCCTGATACCAAAACCAGACAAAGATGTCACAAAGAAAGAAAACTACAAGCCAATATCACTGATGAACATAGATGCAAAAATCCTCAACAAAATACTAGCAAACAGAATCCAACAGCACATTAAAAGGATCATACACCATGATCAAGTGGGGTTTATCTCAGGAATGCAAGGATTCTTCAATATATACAAATCAATCAATGTGATACACCATATTAACAAATTGAAGAATAAAATCCATATGATCATCTCGATAGATGCAGAAAAAGCTTTCAACAAAATTCAACACCCATTTATGATAAAAACCTTTCGAAAGTAGACACAGAGGGAACTTATCTCAACATAATGAAGGCCATATATGACAAACCCACAGCGAACACTGTTCTCAATGGTGAAAAACTGAAAACATTTCCACTAAGATCAGGAACAAGACAAGGTTGCACACTCTCACCACTATTACTCAAGATAGTTTTGGAAGTTTTCCCACAGCAATCAGAGAAGAAAAAGAAATAAAAGGAATCCAAATCAGAAAAGAAGTAAAGCTGTCACTGTTTGCAGATGACATGATACTATACATACAGAATCCTAAAGATGCTACCAGAAAACTACTAGAGCTAATCAATGAATTTGGTAAAGTAGCAGGATACAAAATTAATGCACAGAAATCTCTTGCATTCCTAGACACTAATGATGAAAAATCTGAAAGAGAAATTAAGGAAACATTCCCATTTACCACTGAAACATAAAGAATAAAATACCTAGGAGTAAACCTATCTAAAGAGACAAAAGACCTGTATGCAGAAAACTATAAGACACTGATGAAAGAAATTAAAGATGATACAAACAGATGGAGAGATATACCATGTTTTTGGATTGGAAGAATCAACATTGTGAAAATGACTATACTACCCAAAGCAGCGTACAGATTCAATGCAATCCCTATCAAATTCAGTGGCATTTTCCACAGAACAATAACAAAAAATTTCACAATTTGTATGGAAACACAAAAGACCCTGAATAGCCAAAGCAATCTTGAGAAAGAAAAATACAGCTGGAGGAATCAGGCTCCCTGACCTCAGACTGTACTACAAAGTTACAGTAATCAAGACAGTATGGTACTGGCACAAAAACAGAAATATAGCTCAATGGAACAGGATAGAAAGCCCAGAGATAAACCCATTCACATACGGTCACCTTAGTTTTGATAAAGGAGGCAAGAATACACAATGTAGAAAAGACAGCCTCTTCAATAAGTGGTGCTGGGAAAACTGGACAGCTACATGTAAAAGAATGAAATTAGAACACTCCCTAATACCATACACAAAAATAAACTCAAAATGCATTAAAGACCTAAATGTAACGCCAGACACTATAAAACTCTTAGAGGAAAACATAGGCAGAACACTCTATGACATACATCACAGCAAGATCCTTTTTGACCCACCTCCTAGAGAAATGGAAATAAAAATAAACAAATGGGACCTAATGAAACTTAAAAGCTTTTGCACAGCAAAGGAAACCATAAACAAGATGAAAAGACAACCCTCAGAATGGGAGAAAATATTTGCAAAGGAAGCAACTGACAAAGGATTAATCTCCAAAATTTACAAGCAGCTCATGCAGCTCAATATCAAAAAAACAAACAACCCAATCCAAAAATGGGCAGAAGACCTAAATAGACATTTCTCCAAAGAAGATATAGATTGTTAACAAACACATGAAAGAAGGCTCAATGTCACTAATCATTAGAGAAATGCAAATCAAAACTACATTGAGATATTACCTCACACCAGTCAGAATGGCCATCATCAAAAAATCTAGAAACAATAAATGCTGGAGAGGGTGTGGAGAAAAGGAACCCTCTTGCACTGTTGGTGGGAATGTACATTGATACAGCAACTATGGAGAACAGTATGGAGGTTCCTTAAAAAACTAAAAATAGAACTACCATATGACCCAGGAATCCCACTACTGGGCATATACCATGAGAAAACCATAATTCAGAAAGAGTCATGTACCACAGTGTTCATTGCAGCTCTATTTACAATAGCCAGGACATGGAACCAACCTAAGTGTCCATCGACAGATGAATGGATAAAGAAGATGTGGCACATATATACAATGGAATATTATTCAGCCATAAAAAGAAATGAAATTGAGTTATTTGTAGTGTGGTGGATGGACCTAGAGTCTGTCACACAGAGTGAAGTAAGTCAGAAAGAGAAAAACAAATACCCTATGCTAACACATATATATGGAAGCTAAAAAAAAAAAAAATCGTTATGAAGAACCTAGGCGCAGGACAGGAATAAAGATGCAGACGTAGAGAATGGACTTGAGGACACGGGGAGGGGGAAGGGTAAGCTGACAAGTGAGAGAGAGGCATTGACATATATATACTATCAAATGTAAAACAGACAGCTAGTGGGAAGCAGCCGCATAGCACAGGGAGATCAGCTCAGTGCTTTGTGACCACCTAGAGGGGTGGGATAGGGACGGTAGGAGGGAGACATAAGTGGGAGGAGATATGGGGATGTATGTATATGTATAGCTGATTCACTTTGTTATAAAGCAGAAACTAACACACCACTGTAAAGCAGTTATACTCCAATAAAGATGTTTAAAAAGAAAAAAAAAACCACAAAAGGCAAAAAAAGAGTGGAAGACCAAAATAGGAACAAACAACAAGGGCAAGAAATAGAAAACACCAATGAATATGGTAGAAATTAATCCAACTATATCAATAATCACTTTGAATGCCAATGTTCTAAATATATTAATCAAAAGACAGAGATTGTCAGAGTGGATCAAACAATATGACCCAACTATCTGTTGTCTACAAAAAAACTCACTTTAAATACAGACTCCCATAGAGTAAAAGTAAATGAATGAAAAAATACATATACCATTCTAACACTAGTCAAAACAAAGCAGGGGTTAACGATAATTTTTTCAGAGGGAGTAGACTTCAAAATAGGCAAAATTATCAGGGGTAAAAAAGAGCATTACATAATGATAAAGGAATCAACTCTTCATGAAGACATAACAATCCTTAATGTGCATGTCTAACTACAGAGGGTCAAAATACGTGAGACAAAAACTGATAGAACTGCAAGGAGAAATAGGTGAATCCACTATTATAATTGGAGACAATTAGGCACTGAATATACTATACTGAACGAAAACATTTAGAGAATATGGAGAAAGACAGGCATTAAACAAACCATCCCTTAAATAAATGTATGATTACATACATACGTACATCTGTCCACTCTTCTCATTTCCCACTGCTATCACCTTAGATTGGACCCCTCATCATCTCTCACCTGGCCTACTGCAATAGCCTCTTACGTAGTCTTGCTGTTTTCAATTTTACTCCCTTCCAATCAGCCATCTATGAAGCTGCCAAAATGATCTAAGACATAAATCTAGTCATGTTTCTCCCAAGTTGGAATAATTTCTATAGCATCCCACTGCTTAAAAAATTGATTTACTCACTCATGCAACAAATATTTACTGTTTAATGAAAACAGATACGCTGTTACGTCTTAGAAAATTAAATCAGAATCCCAAACAGTGTACAAACAAAAGAGGCAGCTTATATAAGGACATTTTAACAGTGTATAACCTTTTGCCAAAGATGGTTTTTTGCTGAATATGTATACACTGTGATTGGAATGTAATTTTTTGTTCAAAACTGAATCTCTGTGTCCATTGAACAATTCTCCTATTCTCCCTTATCCCAACCTCTGGCAACTACCATTCTACCTTCTGTTTCTAATGTTGCATCCTGACACTGGAAAAGAGACTGTTACAAACTAAGTGCTTTAAGCACCTTCAGCCCTCTAATCAGTCTTTTCAATGTCCTCCCAATTCTCAAAGATGGGAGCTCAGAGGAATATTGGCTTTTCCCGATCCTCCCTCTTAATTGGCTTGGAGAAACATTTCTCCAGATTGGGGAATCTCTTCCAGGCCTGACACCAAAGCCACACTCAGTGCTCAGCCCACTACTATAAAACGGCCTCTGCCTCGGAGTAATAAACAATTCAAATAGTGGGGATCTCTAATGAACCTCAAGGGGGTTCCTGCCTCTGAATCTATTCCTTCTTGTTTAGGTGTTTGAGAGATACATGCCCTATTCTCCTTAGTTCCTCTATCCCTCTACCCCTACCCATTTATTAAACTAAGACTTCTTAGAGAAGTATCATGCTGGAATTTATTTCTCCCAAAAGGGAGAAATAATTCTAGAAATTGATAGTAGTCATCAAAGTAACCCACCAGGTGAATTAAATGCTCCTTCGACATCTTTTACTTGTTTAGTTTCTAATAGAAGTAGAGCAGAGTCTTGGAAACACTGACCATTTGTCCCTATTGAATCAACTACCACCTTCCTTATGGGCAAACTGATGTTGGCAAAATTCACAGTGCACCTCCCATCAAAATTCAAATAAGTCCCTCAAAACTCTTCCCAGAATTAATTAATATCCTTTAAGTATAGAAGCCCTTCAAGGCATGAAACCCATAATAGAAGATTACAAGGCTCAAGGTCTCATTACCCTTTATACTAGCCCCTATTACTCTCCCATTCTTCTGGTGAGAAAACGTAAGGGCCGAGGGTGAAGGTTTGTCCAGAACCTCTGAGCAGTAAATAACACTGTCATCCCTTGACACTGTTGTTCCTAACACTCATATGTTACTAACAGCCATTCCTGCCGGAAGCAATTTTTTTTTTTTTTTTTTACTGTAATTGATTTATGCAGTGCATTCTTTAGTATTCCAGGTGATGAAGCTAGCTAATACCTTTTTGCCTTCACTTAGGAACAAAAAATTTTCACCTGGACAGTAATGCCTCAGCGTTTTACTAAGAGTTCTTATTTATCACAAATTCTGAAGGCTGATATAAAGTTCCCTAGAAACTTATTTACAAAACAGAAGTAGAGTCACGGCGGTAGAAAACAAACTTATGGTTACCAAAGGACAAGGATGGGGAGGGATAAACTGGGAGACTGCGACTGACATATACACACGACTGTATATAAAATAGATAACTAATAAGAGCCTGCTGTATAGTACAGGGAACTCTACTCAATACTCTGAATGGCCTATCTGGGAAAAGAATCTAAAAATAAAAAAAGAGTAGATATAACTGATTCACTCTACTGTACGCCTGAAACTAACACAACATTGTAAATCAACTATACTCCAATAAAAATATAAAAAACAAAACAAAACAGAAAAGTTCCCTAGAGGTTCTACTTTGCAATATGTGGATGATTTGCTTCTTTGCTCTCCTTCTCAAACCTCCTCAAAGGAAGACAGTATTCACTTGCTAAAGCTTTTAGCCTTAAAGGCTTAAAGTTGCCAAAGAAAAATTGCAGTTTGCCCAAACCCAGATTCAATATTTAGGGCATCTGATATCAGAACGAGGGCTAAACCTAGACCTTGACAGACTTCATGATGTCCTAAGTTTCCCCAAACTCAAAACCTAGTGCCAACTGTGAGGTTTTCTTGGTTTGGTTGGTTATTGACGAAACTGGATTCCAAATTTCTCTCTTATGGCCAAATTTCTATGTTTTCCTTAACAATAACAACCCTGGCCCAATTTTATGCGAAGAAGGAGACAACATAGACTTTAAAGGCCTTAAAGGAGAATTTGATGAACCCACCCGTCTTTGGGCATCCCAATTACCACATCCCCCCTTTTCTTTTTGTATATGAAAAGAAAGGGAATGCCCTTGGGGTGCTGACCCAAAAACATTGCCCCATAGGGTATTACAGCCAGCAACTGGACCCTGTGGCACAGGGATACCCCCCTTGCCTTAGAGCTATTAAGGCCACTGCCCTTTTGGTTAAGGCCACTGAGAAAATCATTATGGGATCCGCTTTAACCATTTTTGTACCTCATGCAGTAGAAGCTCTCCTGAATTCTCATCACACTCAACATTTCTCTGCCAGCTACCTCACCTCCTGTTAAATCCTTTTGTCAGCTGCCCCTCACATCATTCTTCTACGTTGTAATACCTTATCCTGGCTACTCTTCTCCCCTCCATCATTTTCAAAGTCCCTCATGACTGCTTAATGCTGATGAACTAACTCCTGACTCCTGGTGATGATCTACAGGAAATTCCATCAGGTAATAATGCCGACTTCTCATGGCTCACTGAGGGTTCTTTAAAAGGTGACAATGGCGAATACTGTGCTGGGTATGTTATTCCAATTCCTTTTAGTGTTGTTGAGGCAGCATCTTTTTCTATGGCTACTTTGACCCAACAGGCTGAATTATACACCCTTACACAGGCTTGTACTTTAGCCAAGGATAAAACTGCCAATATTATATTTGAGTTGGCCAAAAAAGTTCATTCAGTTAGTGAATACGTTGTTCAATAAAATTCTTGATGAAAATGAAAAATGTCTTTTATTTTTACTTAAAACAGAAAGAAACTTTTTAGCCAACTCAATACTAATAGTAGATATGCTTTTGGAGTAGCTCATGATTTTGGAATGTTATGGAAGCAATGTGGCTTCCTTACTTCCGGTGGACATAAAATTTTAAAATGGCCCCTACGTTCAGAAATTATGAATGCAATACTCTTACCTCCCACTGTCAGCTATTATTAAGATTCTGAGGCATTCTAAACTTGACTCTCTGGAAGCTAAGGGAAATCACCTTGCCGATATTTCTGAAAGGAAGGCTGCCCTTAAAGGAACAAACAATAGCCAAACCACTGTCATGGTCCAAAGGGATATTTCTCCAAATGATAATTTAGAAAAACTGGCTAGAGAATCCCAACAATTGGCCTCAGAAAACGGAAAACAAGATTGGAAATTCAACAACTGTTGGTGTGATAAAAAAGAGAAAGCTCTGGTTTGGACCAAGTAAGAACCCAGTTTTACCCTGGAGTCTAAAATTCCCACTTCTCACCACTGTACATGCATTAAACCATTAATCTACTAAAAAAATGTTAGTCTTCATGAATCAGTATTGATGGGGAAACATTAATAAGGTTGCAAAAGTATCTCACTTGTCCCACTTTTCCAAAGTACAACCCAGGGAAGCCTGTTCATACTGTTCCCAGACATTTTAAACTGCTTAATGGACCATTAGGGATCCAGCAAATGGATTTCACACAATTTACTCCATCTAATGGATACAAATATGTTTTAGTTATGGTCTGTATGTTTTCACACTGGACCAAAGCCTTCCCTTGCAGACAGGCTACTGCCTCTTCTGAGGATAAATTTCTTTTGGAAAAGATTATCCCTACCTGGGGAAATCTTCCTTAACTTCCCAGTGATTGCCCAGGTGCTTCAAAATGTCTATGCTGTTTGGCTAGTTTTACAACACTATTACTGTTCTTACCACCCCCAATCCTCTGGTTTAGTCGAACACACTACTGGTATTAAGATTCAACTGTCAAAATTTGTAAAGGCCCTCCAAATACCTTGGCCAAAAGCATTGCGGCTGGTCCTTCTAAATTACAGGTCCGCCCCTTTTGGAACTCATAAACCCTTAGCCTTTGAGATAGTCACAAGATGCCCAATGCACTTGGCTTCTGCTTCTTTTGACCTAAAACTGATAAAAGGAGAGATACTCTAATATTGCAAAAGCCTAATTGCTTCTATTAAAAATAATGTTTTGGGAATTCCCTGGTGGTCCAGTGGTTAGGACTCCATGCTTCCACTGGAGGGGGACCGGGTTTGATCCCTGGTCAGGGAACTAAGATCCTGCAAGCCGTGTGGTGCGGCCAAAAAAAAAAAAAAGTTTTGACAGATCAATCTTTTCACAGTGTGCCCTTGGGAGACAAAAACTTGAAACATCACACCTTGCAATCTGCAAATTTTGTCTTTTAAAAAAGACACTTCCAGATGAACTCTCTTCAACCTTGCTGGAAAGGCCCCTATCGAGTACTGCTAACCAACCCTTGTGCTGCCAAACTCCCAAGGAATAGACTCTTAGAGTCACATGAGACACCTAAAGAAAGCACCAAACCCTGACTGGACCTGCACATAATCTGGTGACCCGAAAGAAAAGATTTCCTGGAATTGACGCAGATGACATCTGATGAAACAGTTTTCCCCAGATATCCAGAAAATGCTTGTTGGAAATTTGTTGCTAAACCTTTGATGATGACATAATGCTTCAGGTGATCTCCAATGTCTATGATCTTGATAACATATGGCCTTTAGACATAAAGTACCTTAGAGTTTTCCCTCCTACCCCTCCTTCCTTGTTACTCAAATGTGACCTTAACAGGCTTCTAATCTGTGCACTTTCCCTCCAACGTGAGATGCTACACCCAGCAAAAGTCCTTCATGATACTGAAGGACAAAAAGCTAAAACTAGAAAACGTGACTCTTGATCAGCAATGCTTTCAGAGAAAGGTCTTGATCAAAAGGGGGAAATGTTAAAAATTAAAACACAGAAATTTGAATTAAATACAGTTGGGAGTTTGGAAGGGGGAGATCTCATGTCCTGCGACTACAGCAGAGCCCAATAGAAAGAAGGAAGACATCTCTTCTTTCCTGAAAAAGACTCAGCCAATGAAAACCCATACTCTTTATTTACCATAGCCCTCTCACCTTCCTTTTCCTCTCTATGAAAGCATTATCCTTCCCTTGTGGGGGTGGGGTGGGGGAGGGGGAGACACCTGAGTGTAGCTCATCATGGTTGCAGACTCCAAACTGCAATTCTCTGACTGATCCCAAATAAACGCATCTTTGCTAGAGAAATATCTAGCAGTCTATTTGTTTCAGGTCAACACTGGAAACAACCTAAATGCCTATTAACAGGAAAAAGGATAAATTATGGTAGAGTCGTACAATAACTTATAATACAGCAGTAAAGCTGATTGAGCAACAGCTATACATAACAGCATGGATCAATCTTAGTAACATATTGTTGACTGGAAAAAAAGACAGCAAGTCCCATTTATAGTGAGATATCCTTTTTTATAAAGTTCAAAAGTGGGTAAGATAAATTAAATAATACATTGTTTTTGCATTTACATCTGGTAATTATCTGGTAATTCTTTGTTTTTTAAAGCAAGGCACGATACACATAACATTCAGATGAATGATTACCACTGGTACAGTGGGCAGGGGGACAGAATGAGGAGGAGTATAGGTAGATCTAAGGTACTAGCAGTTTTCTAGTTCTTGGGTTGGGTGGTGGGTTCATGGGTATTTATTACATTAATAAATAGTAAAGAAAATGAGCCAACCATGAATCAACAATGATAGTGTGTCACAAACCAAGAATTATAAAAATACAATTCTCCCTTTCCTCAGATTAGGCCCTTAATAATCCCATTGCCTATGCAAGGCTCTATCACTGCAATTACTGTGTTGTAATTATTTATGCGTGTCTGTGTATCTCACTGAACCAACAGCTCAGAGAGAATGTGTCTTCATTATCCTTATATCACCAGCATCCACGACAGTGTCTGGTTCATACAGTTTATTGAATTAACTAATCAATACAAAACTGATTATCCGGGAATTTCAAAGTAAAAACAACTCAAAGTATTAGCTATTATTTTATTTTGAAAATATCATTTAATAGATGGGAAAAAAAGACAGTGAATCTGAAGGAAGTACATTTGACCTAAGAAAATAAAACCTAGATTCCTGACTTTACATTTTGATCCTTTTCTCTTCCCTGAGTCTTTATATTTTATTTTTAATACTTCATATTCTAGAAAATTCTGTTTATAAAATGGTCAGCAAAATTTCTTAAGATGTCTCCAAGCTCAAATTAGAAAGTTACATCAATCAGAAAGAGTCTATAAGCCTTATTTTTTAAAAAAGATATTAAACTGGCACATTTAGTAGTTAAAAAGACAACTAGACCGAACTACAAAAAGACATTCTTAAATAGCACTAAAAATATAAAGTGAATTACTTTGCCCATTGTTTTCAACATGGTAAAAAAATCCTTTTATAAAACATATTTACATATAGCTAGAGTTGGAAATTCCCTGGCGGTCCAGTGCTTAGGACTCTGTGCCTCCAGTGCAGGGGGCATGTGTTCCATCCCTGGTCAAGGAACTAAGATCCCCCATGCCAGGTGGTGTGGCCAAAAACCAACAACAACAAAACATATAGCTAGAGTGGTAAAATTAATCAATACTATTGATATTATTAAAATAGCTTGTAAAAGAACAAAATATTAGGGTAGAAAAAGATGGCTTAATCAAAAATTAAATCTTTCCATCTTAAAATAAGTTGAGTTTGCAGACTTCCCTGGTGGCACAGTGGTTAAGAATCTGCCTGCCAACACAAGGGACACGGGTTCAAGCCCTGGTCCGGGAACAACAAATCTCATGTGCCACAGCTACTGGCTGAGCCTGTGCTCTAGAGCCCACAAGCCACAACTACTGAGCCTGCGAGCCACAGCTACTGAAGCCCACGTGCCTAGAGTCCGTGCTCCGCAACAAAGAGAAGCCACTGCAGTGAGAAGCTCGCACACCGCAAAGAAGAGCGGCCCCTGCTCGCCGCAACTAGAGAAAAGCCCACGCGCAGCAACGAAGACGCAATGCAGCCAATACATAAATAAATAAAAATAAGTTGAGTTTGCATTTATTTATAAAACTTGAGATTGACTTTTTCCATTCAAAGATCAAAATATTAGGTTTTTATAAGCATACGGATGCTATTCTCAATCCCTACCTCTTCCCCTGCTCCCTGCAACAGGAGAGTTTCTGTAATAAATATTTTCTCTATTTTCAGAACAGCTATAAGACTTTGGGACGAGAACCAAGTTGTTATGGTATATGTCAAAGAAACATTCCCTAGGCAAAAGATATTAAAACAAAAGAATAAGTTAAATTCTACTTACTTATGCCTCACTGAATATGCTCATTTTAACTCTAGATACCAGTATACGAAGTTCAATTCTCTTAATTTATACTATATATACATTTTTCTCATATTAACTTAGTGGTTTTTAGAAAGAAAACCTCATTGACTTGAGCCTCCAAATTTAGAGTTTGTGATTATTCTGAGTTAAGCTCAAATTTACCTTTAAATTATCAATTAAAAAAAAGTTTGTTGGCCAAACGAATCTATGAATAGAAATTTAGAAAAGATATGTTACTTGTGTTTCTAAAAATAATACTTTTGGGCTTCCCTGGTGGCGCAGCGGTTGAGAGTCCACCTGCCGATGCAGGGGACACGGGTTCGTGCCCCGGTCCGGGAAGATCCCACATGCCGCGGAGCGGCTGGGCCCGTGAGCCATGGCCGCTGAGCCTGCGCGTCCGGAGCCTGTTGCTCTGCAATGGGAGAGGCCACAACAGTGAGAGGCCCGCGTACCGAAAAATAAATAAATAAGTAAATAAAAATAATACTTTTAAGTTCTTTAAAGCACTTGTTTATAGTAAAAGCCATGTTAGTGTTACTAAGTCATCTACTGTCACCAACAAGGTCTCTGGATTGGAATTTCAGTCATTTCAACACATACCTTTTACAAGTATCCGAAATAAGAGAGGTGGATGAGTTGCTAGAGAATCTTGCTGTTTCTAGTCCTTTTGTGTCTGGGTGGTGGTGGAGGCAGGCAGATTGTATTCTTTGCCTCAAAATGTGTTAGTAAATAAAAATAAAGGATGGCAGGCCTGATGCTTCTACCTCTAAAGAGAACTTGACCTTTATGTAATGTTTCCTCCATTGTTCTGCCTGTCTGAGACACTGAACCCTGATGTACCTGCTTGCCTAGACGGTCTGTACAAATATTGTGATTCATGGTGAACACCTACTTTCCTTCAGGGTCTGGAATTTAGGGGGTTGTGGCTGGGTGCAGAGGGTGCCTATATGATCAGCCCCAATAAAACTGCTGGATTTCGAGTCTTCATTAAGCAGGCTTCTCTGGGCAGAGAAGCAAGTTAACAAGTGTTAACTGCTTTTTATCGCTGGAAGAATGGGCACATTGTATGGACCACACTGGGTGGGAGAATGTTGGAAGCTTATGCTTGGATTCTTCCAGAGTCCATCTGATGTGTTTTTCCCTTGTCATAATAAACCATAGCCATGATTACAAGTGACTCTTAGTTCTGTGAGCCTTTCTAGCAAGTCATCAAATGTGTGGAAATGTTGTCAGACTCCTAAAAAAGTAATTCATAGCTTTTCATTTATTTCAACTTTTAGGAAGCAGAGGAAGAAGACAGTAAGCTGGATTATCTAAGGAAATATGAATAAAAATTTAGTTAGCTATAGTTTTAGATAAAAAGGTGTCTTCTTTGTCAACTTTTATTTATGTATTCATGTATGTATGCTGGCCTTAAAGGTGCTTACATCTTACATAGGGAAACATGTACACACATATACACAATAAAGTGTTACAGGTAGCATAACAGATACATATAAATGCACACAGAAGACATGTTCAATCCTACTTGGGATTATGCAATGTATAGCCAGGAAAAATTTCAAAAAAGAGCAGCTTAAGATGCATGTTGAGGGGACCTCCCTGGTGGGCCAGTAGTTAAGAATCCGCCTTCCAATGCTGGGGACACGGGCCGGATCCCTGGTCGGGGAACCAAGATCCCACATGCCACGGGGCAACTAAACCTGCATGCCGCAACTAGAGAGCCTGCACGCCACAACTACTGAGCCCGCGTGCTCTGGAGCCCACGCACCACAACTAGAGAGAAGTCCATGTGCTGCAACTAAGACCCGACACAGCCAAAAATCAATCAATCAATAAATATTAAAAAAAAAAAAAAGATTCATGTTGAAAGTTGAGGTGGCCAAAATGATGATGATGGTGATGGTAATAGGAGGTCATTTCAGTTAGAGTGCACAGAGTAAGATATGGAGGCATAAGGTGTATTCAGAGACACTCCAAATATGTAGAGTATGAGCAATTCTTGGCAACAGCCATAACACAGAATGCCTTCTACTTCAATGTTTTAGCTTTTCTATAACTCACTTAGAGCGACATGGTACTTTTAGGTTGCAATCTTCACTGTAAAAGTAGAAATTGGCTTTGTGTGCTTAGGATGCAGGGTATAAGTCAGAAAATCAAAAAGCCCTGAAACAAATTCCATTCTACTATAATTTAATTAGAAAGTGCTAATTACCAACAGACCAGTTTGCAAAAAGTTACTCCAAATATACCTTAATGTTAAAAAAGTCTATAAACACCAGCACAAAAGCAAAAACAATTTTGAGATGTTTATATGAGAATCCTTGTGAGAATGGGAGGTAACCAGGGCTTTCTATGTAGCTACAATATTTCTGGCTTATTTCATCATTTCTGTATTTCCCATGAGGAACTCTACGAATTTTACATTTCTGATTGTTGCTATATATTATGTTTTATATTCCCCTTTGTTTTAGAAACATATGATAAATAACAGACACGTGCCACTAGAATTAGGTACAAGGTCGATTTTGTCAGTAACCCAGGTTTTGGGTAAATGAATAATGGAACTGAGGTTCACTTTAAAGTAACATTTAAAAATGTACCCCCTTGCTAGTCTTCAAATTACAGAAGTGTTTGAGAGTTATGTATCACTTGACATGTGATACTAAGTTACTAACCGATTTATGAGAAAACTGCTTTCTTTAAAAAAATCAGAATCTTAAAACTATGCACAGAATTAGACTCAAGTCCATTTTTTGTTACTGATCTCAAGGAAAAGGAGCATTTTTGAATAATACCAGAAAGTTGCTAATTGTTACCTCCAATCAAGTTTTAGAAAAACATAAGTTGCATTCTTCAACAAAATAGTCAAAGCAAGTAACTAATATTTAAAATACATCATTTCACATTATAGTTACTTTATCATATGACACACTTGAAGTGAACATCAATTATATCTGCACACAGGAAATTTCTTTTCATTCTATTCCCATGCAGTGCATGCAGCTAAATATAGTTTGTGAAAAGCAACCCGCTTTATAATACTTAGCACTTAGAGTTCAGTTAAGTTCAAAGAAGTATTAACTGTTAATAGGAAAGGTGGTTAGCTGTGGAAAAAGAGGACCTGCAAATTCATCATAAAGAAAAAGTAAAATAATGAAGGAACATACTGAATTACCTCATTATTCTATCACCTATTGTTGTTCCTCTGATATTAAATCTAGTGAAGGGAACACAATAACTAAAGTCACTCACAAAGACTTCAAAGAACCAAATATTTAAAGCATTAAGGCCACCACTTTTATCGTTAATCATCTAAATCTAAAATACTTTTGTTTCCCTTTGTGACTTAGGGTATTATGTGAGAATATGTCATTCAACTAAATGTGTATGAGCAAATTAAGGAAACAGAAACATTCACTGAAGATAGATTAGAAGGAAGACATTGCACTTAATCCCTTTTATCTTTAAAAAAAATTAGAACCTAACCCTGTTAGGTTCAGATTCATATTATCAATACCCTCAACTGGAACACACTAGCTCCCCAGGGCTGAGTTGCTCTTTGGGAACTAAATAATTAAGTCCTGAGCTGGCTCATTTGTCCTAACCATAAGACTGTATAACCAGCAAGCAAAGAATAATAGAGCTTTTAACTCCCTAGGAGTTCAGTTCTTTCTCTATGATTACTTTTCCTCTGCAATTTTAATAAAGAATAAACTTGAATCACTAGAAATACTGAGAAAGTGATTATAATGATGACTAAATAGATGACAGCAAATTTACAGTATGCAAAGGATTTTGGCTTTAAAAATGAAGGCCATGTTCCACAGAGTCCAGAGTAGGTAAATGGAACCAAATTTCTATGCAAATAAATATTTTTTAAAAAAGTAACTAACAGGCAATATACAGTTAATATCTTTAATCTTTACATAAAAAATCTTTACAGTATCTTAATTGAGTCTATTAACTAAAAACTATTCAAGACTATGTGAGAACTTCTTCAGGAAGCTTACTTAGATACTCGTCTTTTTTTTAGAGAGCAAAAAACCTCTCGGGTTTGGCAAGAGGAAGAGCTATCAGCCAGGCCATCATTCTGTTTACTAGAAGATGGATTTGGCGCTGTGAAAACAGTTTACATGAAGACCATCTAAATAATATACCTGACCACTTTCCTTTCATTCCAAGGGCACCTGTTTACGTTTCTAAATCCAATATATAAAATCACTAAGAGAAACACATACTCCTTTCATTTATTGCTTTTTTTATACCATATTAGAAAGTATATGTTTGATTAATTGTTTCTTTCTTCAATTTAGTTTCCATTTAACGTTCTGTGTTCCTGCTGTAGACAAAGTTAAAGGGGACTGAACGTGGTGATTCATAGATTTCACTGTTTTAAACTTTGGTTATCTGTCAATAGAGGCATTTTACCATACACTATAGCTTGGTTTCTCTCTATAAGACCTATTTGCTATAAAGCAGGGATCAGCGAACTATGGCTCTTGGGGCAAATCTGGCCAGCTGCCTGTTATTCTAATGGCCCATAGAAGAATAACAGTTTTTACATTTGTAAATGGTTACATTTTTTAAATGATTATAGACGTGCCTACATAACTGCCTCCATTTTGCCTCTTGGCCAACAAAGCCTAAAATATTTACTATCTGGCTTTTTAGGAAAAAGTCTGTTGACCTCTGCTATAGAGAGTCCCAGTTATATTTATACCGAGACTAGCTATAGTTAATGAGCAGAGCATTCCATTTTAAAGTACCTATGTTAGTTGTTAAGGCCTTTATTTTCTAAGACATTTCCTTCTCATGCTTGTTCTCAGCTCAGAAATGAAAACCTGGGTCATATTTATTTAACCAAATTATAAGAATGCAAATCTTTATTAAAAAATCATAACTTTGTGTTGCAAAGAACTGTTTTGATATTTTTGTTAAATGCGTTGAAAATGGCTTAGCTATAAACTTTTTAGGTTTCATTTAAAAAATTAAATGTGTGGCAAAAAAATTATGAGATCCACTATGTAATTCTTCATACAAATTAAAGTACAGATCTAAGTATATACTCTTTTACCATTTTCAATTTTGGGACCATCTCTAGCCTAACCAAACTAATCTTGACTGCGTTTCTTAATGACCTTTAAGACATGCATCCTTTTAGTTGGGCATTTCATCCAAGTGTGAAATGTTTCCTTAGATTCTAAGAACCAAATGGTATTTTTACAGTAGAGCTTTGAAATTCTTTGTCCCTTTGGAAATAGAAATTCTCAAAATTCATATGCCTATTTATAAGCTGGTAAATTATTCTTTTCATGTTCTGAAGAAGCAAAATTTTCTTAAACTTTCTCTCTTTAGAATAAAAGTCAACATACCCATTCCTCCAAATTTAGAAGTAAGATAAATGGGCAGTTTTCTTCTGAAGGATGAACAGCCCTTAGAAAGGTACAGAAATGAAAAGTACATTTTATATAGGTAGTTCAAGATTTAATCAAGATGGTGCTCAGGAAGTTAGGAACTATCAAAATTACTTAGAGAAAAGTCAGAAGGAAGATTTTCCACCATTTACAAATTTTTGGTAAATAGCTAGGAAAGAATAATGCAAAGGAAAACTGATGTAACTGTGAAACAGTCACTATAATCACTTTAGCATTACCTCAGTATGCACAACTTTGTGTGTGTGTGTGTATATATACACATATATACATATATAATATTGAATTTATTTCATATATTTATGAAAACTGTTTTCCATGTTCTTATAAATGGCTTGTGTATCTGTCTTCTCTTTTCAGTAAGTTAACTTTCTCAATGGGAAGAATTTTATTATTCTTCTGTTACTACTACTATGTCCTATAGAATAAAACAAAATAATATATAGGACAAACTAAGGTTAAATACCTAAACTGAGTGTACAGAATATTAATAATATTTAGTTTAAAAAACAAAAAAAGCAGGGAAGCAAATGTAGACCCAGAGGTGGTTTCAAATCTGGACCTAACCATGAGAGCATGAATTCAAGAGTACGTGCGTGAAGTGGGGTCACTTCCAGGTTGTTGTCCCTGATCATCTCTCCTCTAAAAGAGTCTGCTAGTCTAGTTCAGCACCTGGGTTTCTTGGGTCAAGGAAGCTATCAGGTGCCAATTTTGTGGCAGATCCAAATCTCAGGAGAATCCCTAAAACATATAAATCATCTAAGTATTATGAAAATGATAAGTAAGTGATAACATTCTATAGAAATACACTATCATTTCTAGTCAGATATCCAAAATAAGGACAATATGCTGCAAGACATTTTGCATTCTCTAGGACCCACTCTCCCCACAAATCCTCCTTTCTCATTCATGTTATACTACTGTGTAAAAAAAAAAAATCTCCTTAGGTCTAGAATATACAAAACCCCTGCTTAGCACCTCAGTTTCCTCAGCTATAAAGCAGGCTAGGTAAAAGTGTTAAATAATTAACCTAAATAGAAGATGCTAAATAATTATGATTTTTTGCAAGTGTCTAATATTTACCAAAAATATATGATTTCTTATTTAAACAAACAGACCTGGTAAGTGACATGGTGCATTTTACTAGAAGTTGATACTTAAATTTTATTTTCCATTATGACCTTAGTATCATTTTAAGCTATGTAAGTACAGAAAAAAACCAAGGACATATGTTTGCTTACATCATTAGAAAGCCATAAATTTACGAACTTAAGATAATTATAGACTCTAGCTCTCCACCCAGGGTTTTAGAAACCATCAACTTGATTTTCAAATTGTGCTATGCTTGCCAACCTTCTCTGCATACATCAAGCGGTAATAATATCGTAAGGGACTCCCTCTGGGTATGGAAAGAAATGAAACTAAGTTTTACTTGCCTAAAATATATACTAAGAATTTGAAGACTAATGTGTGGCAGGTAACGAGAAGATGTTTGATTAGTCTCTAAATACAAATATCAGCAAAGATTACTCCCTCTACATTTAAAAACAGGGTCATTGCAAAGTAAACACGTTGACCAAATATGACCAAAGGAAGATACATATCTATCTTCATAGTTAAGAAAAGGCAGTTTCACTGAACTGCAAGCTACAACGTTCAGGAATTTTGCTTGTCCTCTGTTAGTCTTTATCCCTGTAGCCATTCTTACTGTAATTGCTTTTTAAAGTCTAAGTAGCTACACAGAATATCTTGGTTGTTTAATACACCTGTCATTTATTCAGTGCTTTCAATTTGAGACAAGTCCTTGCACTGACTGATTTTTTTCTAAATTCTGACAACAATTCTAGACAATCATAACCCCATTTTATAGATAAGGAAACTGAACCTTAAAGAGACATTAAGTAATTTGAATGATGAAGCAGCTAGTAAATGGTAAAAACAGAATATAAGTCATTATGCTCTTAATCATTATATAACATTGCCATTCTTTAATGGGAAATTAATCTTTTCACTTGACAGAAATGTCAGCATATTTTATAAATAGCAGAACATTGAGCATAAAAATATGTGATGTGGGTTCTTCATGCTTGTGTAAGCTAGGATTTTAAAGATAAAATTTCATTCTCTGGAAGAAGACAGAACTTACAATGAGATATGATGGCACTGATTATGGAAATAGCTTTAGAAATGTACGGAATGCAATATAGTTTAAAAGATTTACTTTATCTACTAAAAAATAAAATATATCCTTATGAACACATAATATGAAAAATGGAAAAAGTATATGAACGTATTAGCAATTTAATTCTTTACTGTAGTTATAATATTTGTTACTTGGTGTGATTTTTCATTTTTGAAATTGAGTTACTAAGTTTAGTAGAAGTCAGAGAAAAACATACTGTTCTCAAAAAGAGAACTTTATCACGCTACCTTAATCCAGGGCCAAGAGAGAAGCAGAAAAACTGAACGTTGAAAAAACCCAAAACTGATAAAGGCCAGGATGTCTACAGGGCAATCTGACAACTAAATATAACTAACTTCATAAATAACCTGTTGGTCATTCTCAACATTCCTTTCTCTTGATCTGTAAATTGAGGACCAAGCCTTAGTGCTGAAGATACAGAGCAATGAGACATTCTATTCTCCACAGTTTGCTCAAAGAATGTAATACATGAAATTATTTATAATTTAGACAATTCTATGAGTTTATATGACTGAGACACCCTTAGACGAAACAGCTGTCAAAAATGGAGAAACTCCTTTATGTGACTTCAAACAAAGGCTTGTGAATTATACTCTTTATAGTTCATGTTAATTAAAAATTTACCAACCTATCACCAGGTCCTGCTCGATACCTTGCACCTGGGATCAGCACTGGGTCATCATCACTGTCATCTGTGTCCTGGAGAGCAGAGTCCCTGGCCAATGTTTCCTCATGAGCCAAAGGCCCAATGGCTTCTGTTTGTGACTGAGGTTCGGGATTGCTGGTACTCTGACTGGTAGCACTTTCAGTGCTAGTTTGATCTGAAGTTCCTGGTTCCTTGCCTTTTTCAGACAAAGTGGATTCTTCGGGAACCCCACCAGGGCTATCAAGATTGAAGTCATTCCTTTCTCCTGAACCGGAATCCAATGGCTCAAAAGTAAACTTATCTGATTGTGCTGTCAGAAAATAAGTAGTAACAATTGGTCATGTTGGCAACACTAATTATTTAATCTAACTTCAGAGCTGACACTTAGACAATTTCTAATATAAAGTCTAATCCCCCTATATGAAGAACAAAATTCCACAACACATCTATTTGGAAATGGTCTCTAACTCTGGAGAGACTAATACAGATTAAGGCTTCTTTTTCCTATATGAAGGAATTATCTAAAAAGAACATGACAACTCACCTATATCTATACTGTTCTGAACTGTGCTTTCTGCAGACGTACCTCCCTGAAGTGTTGTCACATCCTCTGATGATTCTTCAGGAGCTTCTGGGAATTCAACCAAATTATCATTAAATCCTAATTTTGTTTTTTAGAAAAATAAACACCAATTGAATACTCCAGCTTTCCTATATATAAGCAGTTCTTAACCCTTTTGGGGTCGTAGAAACTTTTGACACTCAGATAAAAACCTCGCCCTGCCAGTGTAATGCAAATACTATGTATGTACCCACAAAACTGTAAAACGCTATTAGGAAGAAATGTGCAATTGTGCCCACTGCCTCTTCCTAAAGCCTATGTGTGGACCTTCATGAACTCCATGTGAAGAATCACTGCTTTAGATTAGCCCTCACAACTGACATTTCTCAATCTTGCTTTTTTTTCCTCTAAACTTCAGAGAATCTAAACTTAAAACTGAGTATTTTTCTGCCCTTTTGTCATGCATTTGGTCTAATTTGAACTATCAAGAACAAATAGTAAAGTTAGCCCCACCATAAATTCTGTTTGGCCATTGAAAATACTTATTTCTGGATTTCATTCCAAGACCCATGAAGGATCAGTCTTTTTTGTTCCTAATTGGACATTTGCTTACCAGACAGTTATCTTATACGTACTTTATTCTTGTTAGCTCCGTTATACTGAGGTATGTATTCATTTAATGAAAAACAATTCATTTATTCCTTCATTTATCAAGTATGTACTGAAAATCTACTCTGTTCTAGGCTATACTAACCCCTAAATTTCATTTGATGATCACATAAAACTATTCTAGGAAAGGGTTCTAAAAACATACTCTAAATGGCACTTCTTATATGAAACAGGATTTACTCATAACCTGTTTAAAGTTTATCCCTTTTTTCCCTCCATAAACCACCTATACTCTTTGAAAAAATCCAGATAGGTACTCTGTATTTCACTGCTAGGTATAAAAATGGTAAAGATAATTCAAACCAACATTTCTATCTAACGTACTGTCAGTATGATGACCATCTATCCTGGCCACTGTGTCCGCAGAGGGGAACTGTGCTTTACTGTGACGCCCCATCTTAAATGCTTAAGGTCCTTATCTTTTGCGTTTGTTATCTGTTTATCAACAGCAGTAACTGGACTATTGCGGCAAAAGTAATTGATTAAAAACAAGAAACAAAACTGTAGCACTGAGGTATCCGAAAAATAGGCAAACATCCAACACTGGGTTTTGTCATGACAAAAACAAAATTAACATCTTACTTGCTTCATTCTCTCCTCCTAATGGTTGCATGGAGCTCTGTGGGACCAAGGATTCCTCCTGACCCTCAGATTTGCAGTGGCTCCCATTTCCTCTAGAACTTGAGGCAGTACTGCTCCTACCATCAAGACAAGATAAGTGATCCCACCAAGAAGTTAATAAACATGAACTTTTAGGATAATTTTTATATTTTACAACTAGAGAAGTTGATCAAAAAACTTGACT
This sequence comes from Grampus griseus, assembly GCF_964374135.1. Taxonomy (NCBI): domain Eukaryota; kingdom Metazoa; phylum Chordata; class Mammalia; order Artiodactyla; family Delphinidae; genus Grampus; species Grampus griseus. Next base: position 50,612,834 of record NC_139017.1, on the reverse strand, counting down.
ACAAATAAAATACAGGATTTATTATTTTAATAGTACTTGAAAAACATCACTTTAGAAAGTCTAGGTGGTTATTCTAATCCACTTTAATATTTAAAAAGAGATTTAAAAATATGAAAGGACCACTTCTTCACTATTTTGATGCTTCTACGATCTGGTATATATTTTTACAAGTCTCTCTACTGAATTTTAACTTAATTATATAATCTCTCTTCTTGTTCTCACTACAGATGGTTCACCACATTCAAATTCTTAATGATTTTATAGACTCTGATCATAGGTCCTTTTAGACTTTGTTGTTCTAGGCTACTTTTAAATTAATACTTGAAAAGAGGCCTGGAAATTTCTTTGGTCTTTGAACTGCCCTCTGTGGACCACTGCCAGTTATAGATTGTTGTTCAAATACGGCAAGTGATTGAGCACCATGGTTTTGTAGAAGGATAATGTTTTCTGTTTTAGTTTTAATACCTACCTGATGATGATCCTAATTCTGTTAAAATTTTTAGCTAGAGCAGAATACCAGACCAATTTAAATAAATAATTTTCAATGAACATTCTGTGACAAATCATGACATATGTGTAAGAAGGGGACTGAGTGGGAAGGAAAATAGAGGAAAATGTATAACAATCTGACTAAGATTAAAATTAAATTCACAGAAATGCAACAATTTCTTAAATATAGTATAGATGTGAACAAGAAAAAGAAATTGAACAGCTACAGTAACTTAAAAAACGTTAATTATAGACAAACAGCAGTGACTCAATAAACAATGCAAATTATCATGGAACTTTTGTCAAAATTTTATAAAAATCTTTTTAGGTTAATTGCAGAAGTCAATTTGATTTTTTTAAAAGGGCATCCATATATAATATAGTTTTAAGAAAAACGTATATCTACATGGGTATATGAGCAGAGAAAAATGTCAGAAAGGATATTCACCAATGTTAAATGTCATCTCAGTAGGATTACTGTAAGTGATTTTTTTCAATTTCTCTCTAGATTCTGATTTTTTTTGCAATGAACACATATTTCTTTTTAGCCAGAAAGAAATGCATAGCAATTTTGGTAAAGAGAAGCCAATGTGATATATAAATCTTTTTTTTTTCCCATTGAGAAAGCTATGATACAGGCTTAAATAAAATGCTCAATGTAGAATAGTTATGATAATTAAAACATTATGGCATTGATGTAGGAATACAGAGCCATTAGTGGAAAAGACAAAGTAATCAAGTAAATACATTTAGCGTGTGTTAATATGGCATTTTAAATCACAGATAAACGACTAGATTGCTCAATAAATGGTACTGGGACAAGGGAAAAGCCATGTAGAAAAATTGAGCTATAAGCTCTACATCATACTTTATGGTAAAATAAATTGTAAAAGGATTAAACATATATTTTTGATATAAAATCACAGAACTATAAGAGGAAAACAAGAAGAAACTTTCCCCCTAATCCTGGGAAGGACAAGGAGTATCAGCTCACAGGCTGAAACCATAAAGCGAAACTACCATAAGTAAACTGAAAGACAAACAACAAACTGGGAAAAATATCTGCAACGAATGAAAGACAAATGATATTACCCTCACTTAATTCTATAATATATAGCTCTTATAAATCAATAAGAAAAAGATAAACACCACAGTAAAAAACTGGGCAAAGGACTTGAAAGGCAATTTATAAAAGATGACTATTGTAGCTAACAATTATTTAAAGCCTATCACGTGCTAAGTGCTATGTACTTTTTCTGCATGTTCTCATTAAATCTTCCCAACAAAGTCTGAGGTAGGTTCTATTAAATATGCCCTTTTTCAGATGAGAAAACTGATACTTAGAGAGGTTCAACAGCTAGTCAGGTTCAGAGCCCAAACTCTTGGTCAGTGTGCTCAATTGCCTTATCTGGATCAAAGAAACTAAAATAAAAGCAAGACACCATGCTGGCATAGATGAAAAAGACTGCATACTCTTTTGAATTTTTTTTTTTTTTTACAATGAATACAGAATACTTTCATAATCAGAAAAAAGTTAATTACTTTTTTGATAAAGAAATAAGAGAATATAATTCATGGTCAGTTTTTAAAGAAGGAAAAGTAGCATTCAAAAGAAGAGTGGGACTAAAGATGTTTGGTTAAAAAATGTTCAGATGAGATTGTTTGTAAGATATCAGTCCCTTCTGTACAGAAACATGAGAATAGAAAAGACTTAAGAATAACTATGACAATCTTCTGTGATCTTAAATCATGTACTAAGAAAAAGGGCCATAGATATCATTATTTTTAAAAGTTGAGGTCAAACACTAGAGTTCCTAAGGAAATTCTATTAACGGTACCTTCAAATATATATCTAGAATCCAATCTCTTCTGACTACCTCCATTGCTCCTATCCTGGTCCAAGACACCACTACCTCTCATCTTGCTTACTGCCAAAGCCTTTTATCTGGTCTCCCAGCTTCTACCTAAGGCCTATTCTCTACACAGCAACCAGAGATATCCTTTAACCTTTTAAAGACCCTTCTCACTTACCTGGCTGACCTTATCTGCTACTACTCTCTCCTTTGGTCACTCTACTCCAGCTACATTGTGTTTTTTTTTAAAGATCCTTGAACATACTAAGACTGCTTCTGCTTCAGAGCCATTGTACTGGCTTTCTCTCTGCCTAGAATGCTCTTCCCCCAGATGTATGCATGGCTCACTCCTTCTTACCCTTCAAATTGTCCAAATGTCATCTTCTCAATGATGCCTACCCTTTCCCTAGATCTCCCAAACATCTTTACCTGTCTTATTTTCTTTCATAGCACTTAATACCATCAAACATACTACACAATTCACTTATTATGTTTATTGTCTGCCTCCCATACCTAGAATGTAAGTTCCAATAGGGCAGAGATATTTTTGTCTATTTTTTTCATTGATGCATTCCCAGTGTCTAGAACAGTCTTTGGAATGTAGAAAGGTATTCAATAAGATGTGAAAATCCTATTTAATTGAAGCGTTTAATATTTAAAAACACACAGAAACACAAATGGAAACCAGTGAATTGGAATAAATATTATCATATATCAACATATAATTAATTATATATTAATAAACAATATATAACTATATTATATATTATTTATATGCAATATTATATATTATACTAACATAATATATAATAGTATACAATTAAATATGTTAATATAATAATATATTAATCATATAGGATAATTAATATATTGGTTATTAAATGATTAATATAATCACCCTGTATTAATCACATATAATTATACTAATATATAATTAATTATATATTAAGAAAGATTGATTATCTATATATTAATTTATATAATAATAGTAATAAATTCAAATACAAAATTTTGGGTGCTGTCTCTCTCACACACAAGGCAATGAGACAGTGGCAAAGAATTTAAGAAGTTTACATAACTAGATTTTTTTTTTAATGTAAGATTTAACTAGATTAAATGAACAATAAATATAATCAGAAATGTCATTAAAAAGAATCTATACAACTATTAAATAAGTTCAAACTCACCAGTAATAAATTAAATAAAAATAATTTAAAAATCAAATATATGTTACAAATAAATGAATATATTGAACATTGGTCTGGAGACAGCAAAACATGTACTTTCATATGCTGCTGGGAGAAATGTAATAACAGATTATCCTTTTGAAAATAATTTTGTAATATCTTTCAATCTAGATATAGTTTATTTCTAGAAAAATATCCCAAATCCATAACCTTAAAGGTAGGAAAAAGCTTGTAAACAAAGATATTCATTATAGTTTTATTTGGTAAAAATAAACAAATAAATTCACTGCCTAATTAAAGGGAAATGGTTAAGTAAAACTATGGTACATCCACTTGATGGAATCTGTTATACAGAAAATAATACTTATGAAAACTAAGTAGTATTGTGGGAATATTTACTATAAAGTTAACTCAAATAAATGCAGGGGAGAACTGAATATATTAGGTATGATTAAAATCATGTTTTAAAACTCAAACCAAAAATATATACGTATATATACACATACACATACCTTTTACATAGGACCAAGACTGCAAAAAGCTCCAAAATGTTAGGTTTATTAATTTTTGCACTGGTGGTCTATTGGTGATTGACTATTTTTATCTTTTGCATTTTCTATCAGAAGAAATATCCCAGGACCAGCAATATTAGTATCACCTGGGAAGTTTTTAGAAATGCAAATTCTCTGACTCCATCTCAAACTCTGAGAGTGGGGTCTAGTAATCTGTGTTTTAACAAGCTCTCCAAGTGATCCTGAAGCACACTAAAGTTTGAGAACCAATGTATTATTGCAAAACAAAGATGATGAAGTGCTAAAAATAATATCTAATACAATCCTACAAAATGGCTAAGAACATCTTCACAAAAATATTAACTTACCATTCATCTGTAAAGTTCAGTTTTATTGTGCTTGTAGTTGTTCCTTCTGTGCTGTAGTGCAAACTTAAAACTGGTTCACCTGTCCCTGGTTTGGGGCTCAGCTTTTCATTATTGTTATCTGAAAATTGTGTTTAAAACATTTGAAAAAAGTCTCTGAAACCAATAAAAAGATGACATTTCCTAAAATTTATAAAACTTAAATTAGGTTGTCCTTGTCATAACTCTTTCTCACATCTGCATGGTTCTCACTTAAAGTTCAAAGCAAGTGTTATAGAAACACTCTATATTTCAAAAGTGGCATTGCATCATTTTCTAGCTTTGTGTACATGACTCCCTTTGATTCAGATGAAAATCACACACATTTGAGAACCATATTTAGTTTTTAGGGAATCAAAGAATATTAACATGCAATGACATACTTTATAAACTTGGTACTTTTATTTAATGGAACGCTCAGGATCTTTTTCTTCAGTTGCTACAGCATCAAGAATAACTATCATTGGCTCCTTCAGAAACACTGAGAAGTAAGATGCAAGGGCTCCAAAAGAAGTTGTTTAGTAAAAACTTTGCTGCAATTAAATGCTATCAAATTCTTTCTGTTCTTTCAAATTCATAGACTTATAATCTAGGGAGGGATTACAGCCTGTACACTATTGGGAAGGAGGCGGGAGAAGAAAATTTATTGTGCTCTGTTATTTTCTAAAACTCTATGTTATAAGATCGTACGTTTTGGTATAATTCCATCCTCTTCTCCTGACTAATCTTGCAAGAACTTTGTTTTCTAAATTATGGAAAGGCAATTCCACCTTAAGAGTCTATAGGTGATAATCATAATATACATCCATCTCAACATATAAAATCTTTGTAAAATGGTAAATAAAAATCAAGAAACTCTACAGAAATGGATACAAACCACTTTGAAGTCACTTCTCCCCTCCCCCCCCCAAAAGGAGTACATGGATATTCAAAGACAAATTTGAATAAGGCTTTAAATTTTTTTTCTTTTTATGATGAATAACAGCTTGGGGGATCATTAAAATATATAGGGAATAAAAACTGCTATATAATCAAACATGTAACATTTCTGCCAGTCGCTTGCAGAAAGGAAACTCTTCTGTGTCATAATTGTTTTCTCGATACAAGAAACTCTTCTGTGTCCTAATTGTTTTCTCGATACAAGTTCAAGGACTTGATGTAATAGTACTAAAAATAAGCTTTCTGTCTTGAAAACGGTATCAACAAAAGCATTAACAACTTAATGAAATCAAAATTACTTAGGATTTTTGGTTATTAGGTCCACTTTATATTGCAATGAAGGACATATCTTTTTGCATTCCTCTTGAAGACGGTGGAGCACTTACTAAAAGAGATTCTCATAGAAACTCTGCTCTAGCTTTTATCCTGTGAGAGGACAATTAACAAGACTTAAAAATACAGAACTGTAGCAGAAAGGAAAAAGGATTCTCCCCAAGAGATGAGAAGCCAAGCTGATAAAACTCAGGATTATCAATTCTTACGTCTTCACTTCAAACTCCTGAGAAATCCTCTCCTATAACATTAATTACTATTTGAAAATAATAGTATGAATCAATTATAAAGCTGGCCTACCAACTGACAAATTCACTTTGTTTCTGTACTACTTTTGTTATGATTAGGTCCTTGATATAAACAGCTGCTGGAAAAAGAATTAACAATCCATTATGACTTTCGAAGATTCAATATTACATTCAATGTTTTAGAGGATGTATTTTACCAAATGGCATTCTGATAAAATAACCAAACTAACATATTTTAACTTACATAAAATTATCAAGAACACGACTTTTTTTTTTTTTTTTTTTTGGCCACGCCGCATGATTTGTGGGATCTTAGTTCCCCAACTGGGGACTGAAGCTGATCCCTCGGCAGTGAATGCCAGAGTCCTAACCACTGGACCACCAGGGAATTCCTGAACGGGATTTTTAAAATATCTGTCCTATCCTTGACAATCTTTGAAAAATGTGCTGTTAGTCATTTGTCCACATACAGTTTTCCCTTATTCTTTAGTTATGTTGCTAAAATTTCTGTCCCACTGCTGCCCAAACCACAGTCATCCTTAGGGATCTGGAATTGGTGAAGATAGCTGAAAGACTGAATGAATGATCAAGGAAACTAAGAGGTAGAGCTGGGGCTACTTCTTTCATTATCTCTCACAACATTTTGTAAAGTGCTTTGCTATTATTTTTCTTTTAAAGTAGAGAAGAAATAGGGGGGGAAAAAGCAGGTGTGAGAGAATTGTAGGATTAAATTTCATAGATCTACCTTGATTATGGGAGCATAAGTTTTAAGAAGCCATTTAACACCTGAAACTAACAAACACCACACTGTAAATCAACTATACTCCAACAAAAATTTAAAAAAAGAAGCCATTTAAATGCTGTATCAAAACTTCCTTTTTGAGTAAAATTAGAGGCAGCTATAGATATTTGCATGCTATGACTAAAGGAATATAGTAGACAAATAGCTAGCTGTTAAGAGGTCAAAATGGTGTAGAAAATATCTACCAACCTCCAAGAGTACCCCCAACCTCCAAAAGCAAGAAGCTTCCTGAGATGATCAATGTTAATTCAAACCTTCTTCTTAGGTTATCTACTACCAAGTTATTATTTAATCTCTCTGGAATATAGTAAAAATCATGTAAAACACAGTAATAGTACTCATTTAATTTATAAAGTGACTATAGTTGACAGAATTTGTTCATTTAAGTTGTCAATGAAGTCATCAGCCTGGAGTAAAACTGGCCCATCACATTATTTCTGTTAGCAACAAATACTTCAGACCCCTAGTCTAGTTATCTCCTTGTAGACTGCATATAAATAATGTCTCTGGCAGAAACACTATGCAGTGTAGAACATGGTTTCTTCAACTGAGGCATTAATGGAAGTGTATAACCGAGGTTTAAAAATCCATTTCCGAGCCTTGTTCCATTCTACTCTTCCTAGTTTAATACTCCTCTTCTTGACCATATACAACCTATCAAATTGAATTTTCTTGGAAATGTAGATCACTGGTTTACTAGTAAATTAATTAACAAATTGTTTCTGATAAAGTGCATATTTTAAGTTAAAAAGGTCTATAAAAAATCTACGTTAAAGAACTAAAAAATAAATTTTATTATTACTTTATTTGAAGAAATATTTGTAACCATTTTAATTTTCCATAACTTGCTCTGTGTGTTAAAAGTTGGATTAGCAAACACATTCTAAAAACTGTATTATTCAAAGCCTTACTTATATAATGCACAGAAATATATTAATATTACTGAAATATTTTGCTTAACAAGCAGAGATTTTAATTTAACAGCCTTAGGGTTTAGAACTTCACCAAACCCAATGACTTTATGTAGAACGCACAATCATAACAATAACCAAAATTTCTTGAACATTACTATGTCCCAGGATATATATGTATCCTTTGTTAAATCTCTGTAGCACATATTTTAATCTCCATTTTATAGATGATGAAATGATGATAATGAGCTAGATTCTTTTTCTCTACTAACCTAAGTTTCTTTCTATATGAAGTTGCTACTTACTATACTATCTTGGAAATAATTTGAATACTCAGTAGAAAATAAGATTCCTTAAATAAATATTTTAATTAAGAAATATCAACTGCTGGTATTGTTATCTCTCAGAAGTGATGTATAATTCATAACAGCAACTTTAACTGATAAAAGTTCTGGTAGTCCAAACTGTCACTTTGGTATCAGAGTATTGGAAAACTACACTGTATCTTTTCCAGGGCACTGAAAGACTGAACTATTTCTTCTCACTCTAAAAACATTATAGGAGAATAAAATTAATTGTGGTGCACTCAGCACAAGGACAGTGTAGTGGGGGGGAAAAATCAGTTTTAACTTGTTCAACACTGCTAAGATGGCCATATATATTGCTTTGTAGTTTAATTATTAAAAACAACTGATGATGTTAGTAGCTTAGAGCAGTCTCTATCCAGGCAAATGACCAGCCATTAAAATACATGCTTTAGGGCTTCCCTGGTGGTGCAGTGGTTGAGAGTCCGCCTGCCGATGCAGGGGACACGGGTTTGTGCCCCGGTCCAGGAAGATCCCACATGCTGTGGAGTGGCTGGGCCCGTGAGCCATGGCCGCTGAGCCTGCGCATACGGAGCCTGTGCTCCGCAATGGGAGAGGCCAGAATAGTGAGAGGCCCGCGTATCGCAAAAACAAACACAAAAACAAAAAAAAACATGCTTTAGCAAGCACAGTCATAACCACATAAAAATCAAGACAATATCCTGTAAAAGAGTTTTTGGAGTTAGAAGTGAATAGTCAGTAACATAAGATTCTGGGAAGCAAATTTAAGAGCTCCTTTCCCAAAAGAGCCCTTTCAGATTAATGCATTGGCTCAGAAAAAAATCTCAGAATGGGCTGGAATACAATTTGAAAGCAACTTCTTTGAACTTTAATTAGGTATCTTTCAAGCTTTGATTCACAGTAAGAACCACAAATAAACTTTTTTTTGGTTAATACACATATTTTCAAACCATTCAATCTGTGCATTTCAACTATGAAATTAATCATTTGTGGTTCTAAAAAAACATGCTGAAAGTAGTAATAAAATATGCTATCTTGGTAACTAGGTTTGTATATCATCTAAATATTGATATGGATGTTTGGTGTTTTAGCTAGGATATCCCTGGAGGCCCATCCTATGTGTAAATTTAAACAAAGTTATCAAAATGATGATAATTAAGTAGCATATGGCCACAATAATTTGTTTAGAACCACTATGCCCAACATTTTCTCTGCTGCTGGGTCACCATTCTAACTGTACAATCATCCATTAATCATCTACAGTAGCTTAGATATCCTGTGGATCATATAGAAACCATATATTCTTTGCCTCAGGGATTTTCTATTGCACAAGGAACTTGTCAATATTTTTCCTTCGATTTTGCCAAATGTTTAAAATAAAAATCAATCTAAAAGGAAACAAAATATATGATGAAATCCTCTGAAAAAGCACTGACATAGCAATGATAAAGCTCAACTATCTCCGCAAATTTTGCACCCCAACTTGCTTGGCATACATAGAAGAAAAGGCAAATTTCTCAAGTATAATTTCTAGGCCAATGCAAACTTTCCAATTTTATAGGTCAGGAACCTGTAACTTTTCTGCATACCTCAGACTACTGGATATCCAGGTCTTCCAATCATTTGTATAAGGAAGCATATTCTGATTCAAAGTGCAGAAACTGTTTCTAGGAGTAGATTCTAAACAGAGAACTCCTATCCACCACATAGGTGACTGTGAAGCAAGGCTTTTATTCTAAAATTGAGTGTTCTCACTAGTGCAATCTGACTTTACCCAGAAATTAACAATAGTTAATTATGAAAGCCAAAAACAAAGTGCAACTTTAATACTGATATTTACTAGGAAATCTCTCCTATGTAATCTTTTGGAAATAATATCCTAGTCAAATTTTCTTCCTGACAATCAAAACTCAACCTGTGTATCAATGACAATAATTTTAATCCAATACCTTTTTTCATGACATAACACGGAAATATGAATTGAACTTAAACGTGGGGTTGGGATACATACAGACTCAGACTATGCCTGGTTCCATTTTCCCTCTAATATTTAAAATGTATGGATTGAAATGTAGTAGTCATTTTACCTATGCTACCTAGGCTTTCTTTCCCTGTACTTCAGAACTGCTAGTCTTATACCCCTCTGTTCATAAAAGTCTTCTATTCCTAGTTCACTTTCAGTTTGGAGGGAGAACACATAGAAAATAAGTAAAAATGCGTACCCATGTGGCACATAAACCCTGCCAAAATTCTCATCTAAGATTTTTCTTTTTATGACTGTTTCCTCACCTATATTCTCTATTAAAAAATCAAACCTGTCTGTCATACTCTGATTGAATAAATGTGACTTCCAGATGAAAAAATGTGACAAAATGTGACTTTCAGATGAAAATGAACGAATGAGGTAGACAGCTTAGGAGAACACTGTCTTTAACCACTTTCCCCTCCAGCTACTGTCCTCCTTGCTTATCGTTTTGAAGTACTTTTCTTAATTCTCATCTCCATTGAGAAGTACTTTTCATCTTCTCCTACTCTACTCTGGCCCCTATCAGCCAGGTGAAACTGTCCTCACTAATGAGATTGATCACCTCCGTGTTGATTAATCTAGTGGAGAATTTTTAGAACCCATTTATACTTGACCTCTCAGCAGCAAACAGACAACTCTCTTGGATTTGAAAATTTCTCTTCTTTTGATCTCATGACATCACACTGTTCTACTTTACCTATTACCTCTCAATGTGGTTGCTACTTCTCCATCTCCTTTATCAGCTCTCCTCTAGCAAAATTTTAATTCTGGAATTTTTTCTGATTTTTTTTGAGATGTTTTAGATGTCTCACTTTTTACTTTCATCCTAGATGATTTCATCTACTTTCATACCTTCAATTATCATCTACATGCAGAAAATTCTCCAATTTACTTCTCTAGCTCTGCCATCTTTGCTAAATGCCACAACGATACAATCAACTGCCCAACAGACTTTCCTACTTGGATGCCTCACACAGATAACTCAAATCAACATATTCAAACTAAGTTTGTGATCTCCACCTCCTTCTACATATCCTCTCCCATATATTCTTCCTTTTCCAGGGTCACCTGTTTCAGGAAGTAGCCAATCAATTGTACTCAGTCAAAACTTGGGAGTTACCCTTGCAGCCCTAGAAATGTCACCTGCTAGTCTCTATTATTACCTTTCCCAAACCACCACAAATAAATGTATAATCTAAGTCAAAACACTGCATTTACTGTATAAAAACAGATTTAAGCGCTTCCCTGTTGGCACAGTGGTTAAGAGTCCGCCTGCCGATGCAGGGGACGCGGGTTCGTGCCCCGGTCCGGGGGAATCCCGCATGCGGCGGAGTGGCTGGGCCCGTGAGCCATGGCCGCTGAGCCTGCGCGTCCGGAGCCTGTGCTCCGCAGCGGGAGAGACCACAACTGTGAGAGGGCCGCGTACCGCAAAAAAACAAAACAAAACAAAAACAAAAAACAAAAACAGATTTAAGACACACCCTGACCCTGCTCTCTCCAAGCAGATTGCCATTGCTAAACCACCCCCCCACATAGAAATTCCAGAGTTGTTACTGCAACTTATACTCTGGACTCCTCCTCAATCCTTTGCCTCGTTCATCAAATCCCACGTACTCTACATTTGAAATATGTCATGAATCTCTTTACATCTCTACCTTACTTCTATCATCAGGTCAAAATCCTTACTACCAGAAGAACCACCTAAGTGATTTATTAGTCTCTAACCAATTTTTCATACTCTATTCAGAACAAACCAGATCAGGCCATGTTCCCTATTTTAAATCCTTCATTGGTTTCCTACTGTTCCTAAATTAAAATCTAAAACATTAAAAAAGTCTAAAAGGTCCTTCTCAATCTGGACTCTACCTATCTCTTGAAGCCAGAGCAAACGCCAGCCATACTGGGACTCCTCTAGTCATTCTAATGTGATTATCTCAGAGCCTCTGCACACGCTATTCATGATCCCCTTTCCTCCCTCTCCTTGACCTAACTTACTCATACTCATCTTTCAGATTGCAGCTAAAATGTCTCATCCTCAGGAATGCCTTATTTGGCCCCCTACCAGAAGAGACAGACTCATTCATATGCTCCCCACTGAACCTTACTTCCTCTTTTATAACACTTAGGACACTTGTATTTATTTTTCTCATCACCTGTCTTTACTGCTAGATGAAGCAAAGGACAGTGGTTATGATCACAGACACTGGAACCAGGCTGCTTGGATTTGAATCACATCTCTAACACAGACACACAGTGTGTGACCTTGGACAAGTTTCTTAACCTCTCTTTACCTCAGTTTTCTCATCTGAAAATGGGGATAATAATGGTACCTGTTGTATACGGCTTTGGTGAGGATTAAGTAAATAAACATATAAAAATTGCTCAAAGTAATGTTTGGCACAAAGAAAATGTAATGTAAGTGTCTATGTTGTTATTATTATGGTTAATCAACCCTATTATTATTATCATTATTATTATTATTAATCAACTCTGTTCCAAGCACAGGGAGCATTAGCTTTATTCATTCATGCAAACTGGTGCCAAGCCCAGTATTTGCTACAAGGTAACAGGCATTTAATATGAGTTGAATTAATGAAACAGATATACAAATATGGCTCTACCACTTATTTTACTTGTCTTTACATATTTCTTGGAGTCTTGGTTTCTCCACCAGTAAAATGAGGATTACATTAGTATTCACCTCATTAAATTACAACAAATGAGATAATACATACAAAATTCTTAACACAGTGCCAGTTACATATTAAAAACTCAATAAATGTCAGTTATTTTTATCATAGACAATTCTGAGTTAGAAAACAATGTAACTAGAAATATAGATATTGATTTGGTTAGCAGGAGAGTAGAACAAGTAAGCATATGCAATAAAAATTAAATAGTGTTTAACTTCCAAAAGATGAAATACATCACTAACTTTAAGAACCTAGACTAGTAGTTGGGGAAAAGGGGATTAGCTACTTCATTCTAAGCAACTGAGTGATAACTAGTTCTAAGGAATATAAAAAAAATCTAAATGAAGTCTGATTTCACTAACTTTATTTTCTAGAATTTAAAGTACGACATATACAGAGGTAGTCCACTGTGATGAATACTGAACTTATCTGTCCCACTAATACAGCAGTCTTCAATCATTTGATATTTATTTAATAAAAATCAGAGTTGTCAAAGTACCTTTAATGGCAATTTAAAATATTGCTTGATGTACTATCATCAAGATGATATTATTGAAATAAAATTTCAACTTGGTGACAGTATATAATCTTTTTTTTTTTTTTTTTTTTTTTTTTTGCGGTATGCAGGCCTCTCACTGTTGTGGCCTCTCCCGTTGCGGAGCAGGGGTTCCGGACGCGCAGGCTCAGCGGCCATGGCTCACGGGCCCAGCTGCTCCACGGCATGTGGGATCTTCCCGGACCAGGGCACGAACCCGGGTCTCCTGCATCGGCAGGCGGACTCTCAACCACTGCGCCACCAGGGAAGCCCAGTATATAATCTTAAGGGAATAATACTTAATGCAAGACAGGTCCAGTTTTTCCATTCCCAATCTACCCTAGTAGATTTAGTAAAATCTGTTTCACTGCTTTCTGATCATCCACAAGTCTCTTTCTGTGAGTAAACATTTTATTAATGTCAAAAGAAGTCTGTTTATATAAAATAATGGATAATTAGCATTTATGTTTCTAATGCCTACAAATTAGCATTTTTATTTCTTTAAATCTAGAGTAGAAAATGAGTGTCTGACAGATGCACAATTGCCTATAGGTGTAAGTTTCAAATTTAATGGCATTATCAACTTCCACTTAATGATTATCACTGTAAAATGAATATAAAGTAACTTGCTATAGTCATGGCCAAAATTTAAAACTCAGGCAAAATTAATTCCTCATATCCTCTCAAAAATTAAATGTTAAGATTATGGGTTTCTTTTGTTATTGTTGTTATTGTTAATAAAAGAAGGGGGAATTTCTGGCCTAAATATTTTTAACGGGACAAATTTGTTAGTTTTAGTAAGAGGCAAGAGAAATATGTCCAAAGAGGATTTTCCCCCTTAAAATATACTGGTTATAACAGAGATATAAATAAAAGGAAAATCAAAACTACTTATTAAAATATATTGTTCAAACTAAACAAAATGCATGACAGATATAACTGTGCTTATTCAAATACTTTCTAATTAGCACAGAAGGGCTGTCAATGTGTGTACCCACAGCCCTAAATTTGGAGAGTAGCTCAAAGTATTTTATCACAGGATAAAAACAATGTGCATGCTGTACACTTATTTCCCTATCATTTATTTCTTATTTCCCTATCATTTATTTCTTTAAAAACTATTTTGATAAAAGAAAATAAAAACTATTGAGGCAACCAGGCAGCTGCATTTATGGCCTTAAGGTTTACATTAAATATATTAGACAAAGTGTGGTGCTTTTTAAAAAAATTCAAGATAAATAAGCAAAAACACTGTTTGCAATCAACCAGTTCAAGAATGTGTATATAATTGTTGAAAGAAAAGAAATCTTTTCAATGAAACAAGTCAATTACAATTTAAAAAATTTTATTAGTAACATTTTTAGCCTAGTAATACCTCAAAATAAAGAAAATCTAGGACTTCCCTGGTGGCACAGTGGTTAAGAATCCGCCTGCCAATGCAGGGGACAGGTTCTATCCCTGGTCCAGGAAGATCCCACATGCCACGGAGCAACTAAGCCTGTGCGCCACAACTACTGAGCCTGTGCTCTAGAGCCCATGAGCCACAACTACTGAGCCTGCGAGCCACAACTACTGAAGCCCGCTCGCCGAGAGCCCGTGCTCCACAAAAGAGAAGCCACCGCAATGAGAAGACATCGCACCGCAACGAAAAGCAGATCCCGCTCGCCGCAACTACAGAAAACCCCGCACGCAGCAACGAAGACCCAACACAGCCAAAAAATAAATCAAAAAAAAAAAAAAAGAAAGAAAATCTATGAAGTACTATGGGAAATTAAATTAAGCAACATGTAAAAGCACCTGGACAGCTGGAAGATGAATACTGTCAGGTAAATATAAAACTGAATTATCAATTAAAAAATATATTAGTGTCTTTTAAAAGTATGAAAAAGACATTTAAAATATGCTTAAAATAATCATTAGAGATATATTCAGGAAAAAACTTATTAAATGTACTACTTTTTCCATTCTACAGGGTAAAATAGAGAACAAGGGTCTTGACAAAGATTAAAACTTGAAATAATAGCCTATCTGGGGACATCAACTATTCACTATACCTTTAACCTCTTCTACAAAGATTCTTTCTTATTTTATAAACATGCTCAGTTTTGAAATTGTAACTCCCTCCCAGACATTACCTTTTCTCTATCTTTTCATTCTTAATTGAGCTTATTGAAAGTCATCTACATACCAATGTGTCCACTTTTTTAAAGAAATCTTTCTCCTCAAACCACTGCTATCTGGCTTTTGCCTCCACATATAACTGCAGTGCCGAAGCAGTCAGTAACCCACATAGTGCCAAATTCAAAAACATTTCTCTGTCTTTTCACTGCTTCACAATGCACTACTGACCAGTTCCTCCTTGAACTTTTCTTTTCTCCTGACGTTGGTTATGGCATTCTTTCTGCCCTATTTCTCTGATCATTCCTTTTCTGTCTCCTTAGCCAGATACTTTTCTCTGCTTCCTCCCTGTAGCATAGACTCTCCTCTTTTCCTAGACAATTTTATCTACTCTCGTGGTTTCAACTGTCATCTGTAAATTGACGATTCCTAATTTTTATCTCCATCTCAGGCTTCTCTGTTGACTTCCAGAAACATATCATATCTCCATCCAACTGTCTATGATATTTCTCCATTTGGATGTCCAAAGGTACTTCAAACTCAACATATCAAGAAAATCGCATGTATCTTTTCCCCCCTATAACTGGCTGTTTCTCCTGAAATCCCTATCTTGGTTCAGTATTACTATCTATCACCCTATCAAGACACCTGGATATCATTCTCTCATTTTTAATAACTAATCAGTCTCAAAGTCCCATCAATTCTAGCTCTTAAATATTTTTTAAAACCTGTCTATTCTTCTCATTTCCCACTGCTATCACCTTAGATTGGACCCCTCATCATCTCTCACCTGGCCTACTGCAATAGCCTCTTATGTAGTCTTGCTGTTTTCAATTTTATTCCCTTCCAATCAGGCATCTATAAAGCTGCCAAAATGATCTAAGACATAAATCTGGTCATGTTTCTCCCAAGCTGGAATAATTTCTATAGCATCCCACTGCTTAAAGAATTGATTTACTCATTCATTCAGCAAATATTTACTGTTTAATGAAAACAGATATGATGTTAGGCACTGAATATATTATAGTGAATGAAAACATTTAGAGAACACGGAGAAAGATAGGCAGTTAAACAAACAATCCCTTAAATAAACGTATGATTACAAATTTTGACAAATGCAACGAAGGAATATAGCAGGTCACAAAGAGAAAAAGAGGGGAGAACTATTTCAGATTAGAATGTCATATTACTTTTGGGAAAGTAATATCTAAGTGAGTTTTGATGAGTACAAGTTGCTAAAGGGAAAAGCATTTTTGGTAGAGGGAATACCATATACAAGAGATTTGAGAGGGAAACGAGCTTAGAGTGTTAGAAAAATTGAAAGAAGGCTTAATTGGCAAGAGCTTAGTGAGTGAGGGAAGGGGCCAGGTCATGTACAGCTCTGCAAGCCAAGTGGTATGGATTTAGATTGCCTAAGGGCAAATGCACACAGTTTAAAAGTTTTAGGCAGATGAAAGACATGATTAGATGTACATTTTTAAAAGTTCACTCTGGCTGTTGGTGGAGAAGAGATACAGCCTGAGTGGATGTGAGGAAACCAGTTAAGAGGTTACTGCATTAGTCCAGGTGAGAAAGACAGTTGTGGGAAGTTTCTGTTAACTTGTATAGTAGAGGTTATCTTTAGGTAATATAAGCCTATAATGTAGAAGTCCCCAGTACTTTAAAAGATGTCATCCTGCTGAACAAAAAGGCATGTAAAAGCTCAGGATTTAATTCATTTGGATACACTGTCATTAGAACATTTCTGCTCAGAGAACTTATTGCAAAGCTACATTGATGACGGTCTATCATCATGCAGCTTCTGCCAAACCTATGCAATATCTGACCTTTTATATAACATCCCTACTCATATGACTAAAAGGCATATCACACTTTACATGGCCAAAAAAATAAAGGACCTTTTGATTTCTGCCTCTGAACTAGTTTACCCTAGTAAATAGCACCATCATTTACCCAGGCATTGATGGCAAAAATATGGGAGTTATCCTATATTCTCATCTCTTTCTGTCATATGCCGTAACATATGTACATTAATTACCAACTTAAATATAATATTCAATGTAATTCTATGGAAATTATTCTGTAAGATTAAATAAAATATGAATTTGGCTACAAACTCTCTGGTGGTATTTACATTCATATAGCCTTACCAAAAACAGATTATTTCATTAGAGGGCAGTTTTAAACAGTAGTAAAATATATTATAATATAGTGCTATAATTGTTTTATACCTTAATTCTTCTTTACTGATAATACCTCTACAATAAATGTATAAAGATAAAGCACGCATAATTTCTTAGTTCTCAAATTCATTTACTAATTCATTCATTCATTCTCTAGAACAGAAAAATCTATAGCAAATATCTGTCAACTCAGGTCTATAAAGAATAGTAAGATCAGATGTACAGAAGTTTTCTAATTTGTTTCGAAATTAGTTTCTGAATAATTCTCTAAGAAGACAGTTAAAATTAGATCTATTTCACACTAAATAGTTACTTCCTCAATATTTCATTTCCCCGATACTGTTGACCTATGAGTCATCCTACATATGTAAACTTTTAGCCAACTAAAGCTTACGGCTATAGTGCTAAGTTATTCTTTTTTAATTTTTTAAAAATATTTGTAAAATCTACTTCATCAGCCTCCGCTCAAGGCTTCAAGGTGGATTCTATACCTCTCCTACTTCAAAAGTGCAAGTGGAAGTGGAAGCTACTTTCCCTTCTGATTGGTGGCTTTGGAGCTTATCTCTGCATTCATAATTGTATTCCTTAAAGTTAAAGCTATCAGGAGTTTAACTACCAGATAAGTGAGACACAAAATCAAGTATCATTATTATAGCAATGCAGTAATACAGAACATTACTGTGTTCAAATAACTTTTTCTAAATTAGCCACTAGGTAATATGCTAACCTCACATCCACAGTTCTACACAATTTTATGATAGCTAGAATTAAAAAAAGGATCGATATGATATCCATTATAATACCATTATAGGAAGAGATTCCAAAGTTGGCATAAAGGGCCAAAGGTAGAAATTAGCTTATACAGAAAATAATTTGTATAGGCCAAGGAGGCCCTTTGTGCATAATACCACCTAAGGTAATTCAGCCCACAAAATACTGACTATCAGACCATAATCAAAATGAAATGCTTTGAAAAAGTGAGAGAGAGCTTGGTTTATGCATTGCCATAAAACTATGGATGGATGGGCATAGCGCATCTCCTGTTGCACGCACCCTGTTGCTCGTCAAGTGACATGGATCCGAGCTGTTTGTTAACCACAGAAGAAGGAGAATCTGAAACAAAAATGAGATTTCAACTTAAAAGTAAGCAGCAGAAAACTGCACAGCAATGTTATGATCATCTCTAAGCTTAAGAAACAAATGTATAAGGTTGGGGAATAGAAGTAAGTACTGTGGTGTGTTTCCCAAGCAGTGAGTAAGCAGGGCCATGTGCTTAAGATATGTTATTCCAGGCAAGCGTTTAGCAACTTTGAGAATGAGTTGAGAAAATATTCTTCTACTTCCATGCATATACCTTTTATCAAATTCATTTAGCACAGGCACAAGGTGCAAGGTAGATAAAATAGAAACAGTGTATCTCCCTCGCTAAAGGGAAGACTCCTTGTTCTTCTCAAACCCTCTCTCCAGCTCCTCAAGATGGCTTTCATTTTGGATTGGAGGATTCAGAGCCTGAAATAAGATGTTCACTACACTTAGCTAGATGTTATGTTGAGCTGAAAAAAGAGCTCCAGTGAAGATTTATGACAAAGAAAATAGTTTATAAGAGAAATATTCAATGAAGTAATTACCATTACAGAAACACAGATGACTTTTAAAACTCTGTGGTATGTTGTGCATGTTAAAACTGTACTGTGAAGGCTTAGGTTTCTTTAGGTGCCCGGTGAGAAAAGGAAAAGAGAGGCAACGAGAAGGCGTATGGTCTGGGCTTCATGCTTTCCACCTTGGCTTCAAACAGAACATTTTATTTTTATCCTTTGGATTTCTATGTACAATAATTTGTTTTATAAATAAATGGATTCTGTTGCTTGAAAAACACTGGTATAACAAAAGGCAGCATGATAAAATGGAAAAGCACCGGTCTAGAGTTATTCAGTGTTGATTCCAACCCTGGTTTGACAATAATTAGCTATGTGACAGAGGACAAGTCCCATTTTTAGATCCAACACTCTCCTTCCTTCCTGGTCATCCTAGGGACCTGGTAACTAAGAAAGGCACTGGGGAACAGAAGGAGGTGGCTACTATTCCTGGCTTGGGTTCTAGTGTGCTAGTGAAGCTACAGGAAGAGGGAAAATGTGGATAGCAAGCATAGCTCTCTACTAACTGTAAGAATAATTCCTAGTTTCTAACAGCCTATGCTCTGTTCATAGCAAATGCTGTTAATAAAAAAAAACTCTGCACTTTTGACTGATCGGTTTCTATTCATAGTGGCACATTATTCCCCCAAATGTAAATATTTTGATTTATGAGTGTCCTTAACTCAATAGCTAAGAGTTTCTTAAATATCCTTGATTCTTAGCAATTTTATACTACTTGACTGCTTCAATCTGTACACTTTAAAAAGTCTGAATCCTGCTACTGGGACTACTGGTATCAATCTTAAATTGTCTACCTTCTGAGATAACCAGTGTGCTCACAGATTTTTGTATTACTAGATTTTGATAAAGCATGATCATTATTTAAATAATAGCTTTTACTTAAAGTATCCTTACTTATCACCTCTTCATCAGAATATTCAGCTCAACAAATCTGTATTACACAAAAAAGAAAGCAGGAATGATGATAGTATTTTAATCGGTTCCCTAATCTAGCCATGCTTTGCTTTGCTTTTCTAAGACTTCTCAAATATCCATCTCAGAATTAGACACAACATTCCTATCTATGTTCTTTTTGAAGAGCAGATGAGTCAGTCTTTAGAGACAAACAAAATTATATTCTTTAAGAAAAACAATAAAAATGTGACTCACAGTGAAATAAATATTGGAAAATCTTCCTAGAAAGCCTCTTATGAAATATTTTTTATCCCTTTGGATTTGTTATACATTTCATTATACTCTCATTAAGAACCCTCAGAAAAGTAACAACTCTCCAAGCAATCTTTTTTCAAATATTTAATATTTTCATGAATATTATGGAACGTACAAATCTTATTAAAGTGCATGTTATGTAAGCTTTTAAATAAAACACATTGAGAAAGGATCTGGAATGCTATCATCTCCACAAAATTGTGTGTTTTCAAACTCTTGAAGTATTTAAAATATTAACAAAGTTTAGGTGAAGACAGAAAGATATTAAGCTAAAAGGGCTTCCGTTTTGGTTTTACAGTCTGTCACAGATATCGTGTATATCTGGGGAGTTGTCGTTCTTTCCATGTTGAAGACCAATCTTTAAGAAGAAATCCTTCTTGATCATTGCTTCCATTCTATTTTTAATTTTGGGTACCATGCAACTGTTTTTGGAAGGATTACTTTCCTGTCACATAAAACATTTGAAGTAAAATGTTTCTATATCACTAGATATTCAGAAATACAATACCCATATCTTCCAACTTACAGAAATATTTCCAAATGTTAACACAATAATCATCAGAATATCTAATATTAAAAAGACAAACAAGTATTAGTTCAATGCTGATTGCTTCAGTGTTTGCATACTCTATTCCATCTTTCTGTGAAATGTCTTCTAGAAAGCACTATCACAAAATAAAAATCTGACCATATGGTCCAATGATAATTTATTACAAAATGCAATACAGTTGGTCAGCCTATTGGAAATATCTTAGATTATTATTATTTTTAAAGTAGAGATAAACTTTAAGCAAAAGCTCCTTCAGTCTAAGCTCAAGGTGTCTCATGGTTAATTACTGTGTATCTCCAAAAATTTCGTGTTTTAGTTTTGAGAAAATTCTTTAGCCCCTTAACATCTGAACTTTTTCAACTGTAGAAAAAAATAAGGAATTATAATCTAAGTAACAAGAACTCTTTAGTCAGACTCCCTGGGTTCAAATCTGGCTTTCCTACTCAGTAATACTGTAACCGTGGGCAAGTTATTTAACGTCTCTAAGTCTCAGTTTCTCCATCTGTAGAATGGGGATAATTACAATATCTACCACATACTGTTCTTGCGAAGATTTAATGAGATAATCCATGTAAACTACTTAGACAGCATATATGTTATTACTTGCTTGTTTTTCAGAAACATGGTGTTGAATGAAAAATGATGATAGGAGGCTGTTCTGAAAAACATGGAGCATGGTCCCGCATTTAAAGTGCCAAGAGACCCATCACTGTTTTGCACAGGACCCTATCATTCAAAGTAGTTAAGAAGTACTTGCAGAACTATGTCAACATTACATCTGATTTACTAACTGCTTATGTTATTATAATCACTAAAAACCTGGGTCAAACGCATCGGTTTGAGAAGAGCTACGTGTAACTGACATCACGGACACTGTGGGGACCTGGATGTTGTATAGAACCTGCTTGCACAGGACAGGGTAAGTGCTGATTTTTTCCAATATGGCTCAGTTTTGAAAAGCCCTTTAAAATATTCACCAATGTTTTATACCCTTTAAGGGGTATAAAATTTACTTTTTTCTTTTCCAATCGGCAAAACCGTGCCATAAAGTGAAAAAACAGTTCCTACCTGACACCCTCTCTAGGCTGGCTCCATGCTCCAGTGGGGCTCTGTGGTGGTTGGGCCAGTACCAGCAGACTCCACAGGGTGTTGTCACTCTGAGCAGGAGCCAGCAACCCATGACTTCAGGGGACCTGAAATGGAAAAAAAGAGTTGGGTTTAAAATCAGCCATATGTTGAATGCCTCTGCCATAGCTGTTTACGGCATTCATCTGATAAACATACATACAGCTCATTCAAAACCCTGAACGCGGGCTTCCCTGGTGGCGCAGTGGTTGAGAGTCCGCCTGCCGATGCAGGGGACGTGGGTTTGTGCCCCGGTCCGGGAAGATTCCACATGCCGTGGAGCGGCTGGTCCCGTGAGCCATGGCCGCTGAGCCTGCGTGTCCGGAGCCTGTGCTCCGCAACGGAGAGGCCACAACAGTGAGAGGCCCGTGCGTACCGGAAAAAAAAAAAAAAAAAAAAAACACCCTGAATGCTATCAACCTTACATGGCCATAAAATGAGGACATCTTGAGGTAGTAAGTTAAAGTCACTATAATTAAGATAGTCCATTACTATGTGTACTGTTCTACTTAGGAGTATAAAAACTTTATACAGTATTCTCTATCCCATTCTTATGCCATCTCTATAAATTATGGCAGGCCACGCTACTTAAATAAATCAATAATTGGGAAACTGAGGCATAAAGCTGCCAAACGACCTGCCCAAGGTCATTTGTCATAGGGCCAGGGACAAGAACTCAGTCAGTCTAACACCCAGGCAGTGATCTGATGAAGGCAAATTCATCTCATTATGATTAAAAAAAAAAAAAATGGAAGACTAGAAATGAGTTGTATTTCCTAAAAGCCTAGAAAAAAGTACACTTTTTAAAAAAAACTAAACTGAAAATATTTTAAAAATATATATACACTGACTTTGAAAAATAAAAATTTGGAAATTAGCTATGAATAATTATCATTTACAGGTGTCAAAAATTCTTTCAGAGGAGTGGTTTTCAAAGTGTGCTTCAGAGAGCAGAGGTGGCTTGGGGGTGGCAAGAAGGACAAGGAGTTGGGTTGTCATTTCTTAACTCTCTTTATGTTCAATCACAACAGTGTCACTTTTATGTATTTTATATTAGAACTTCTCCATGAAATTCTGATTTCACAGCTGAAAAGAAGGGGGGGAAACCATTGTTTAAACATACCTTAACATCTATCTTATTTAGCTCATTTTAAATAGCACTTGGCGCCTTGGAATGATGTTTTAGTTTCCAACTGCCAAGAAATATTGCCATCACGCGCCTTCCCATTTGATCTCATTAAAATGTAGATTATTTCTATAAAATGGCTTGATGGCTTGATCCCATTTTCCTACAGAAATTAGGTATTAGGCAGATTCATCTTACACTTAGCCTTTCACAAAATATTCTCATGAGTCCTATATTTTGAAAAGAGAATGAAGTATTTATCAGACAATGTAATCATTCAGAAATTCTACACTTGTTAAAATTTCTTGGTTTCCAAATCACATTAATAGCTCCTTTGAATATCTTATACCTAAAAGGCTTCAATAGGTGAGAAAATGACAGAAGTATCATTTATTGACAGTATCATCACTTGCTGACACTGTGAAGACAACAACATATAATGGGAAAACGTTTTATGAGAATTGCAGTCTTCTAGTGTTAAAAAGTTAAAATCTAGAATGTTAATTCTGTGCTATTCTATATTGATGATTTTAGTAGTAACATCTAGCATGAGTGAATGGATCAATTAATGTCCATAATATACATACACAAAATTGTATTCATACATCATGAAGTATAAGAAAATGTTTTGCTAATTGTTATTCAAATAAAATCTATCTCCCTGTTGAATTTCATAAATTTAATTCCTATTCTGTATTTTTATAATTTGAATGTTTTGAAATGAAGAATTTTGCATTAAGTCAACTCATCTTTCCTCGCATCCAAAATTTACTAAATGGACAAAATATATATACTATATTAGTTGCCCTTTGTAACAAACTAACAATACATTATTTAACTGTTGTTAAAGTTTTTAATTACCAAATAGTGTTCCTAACATATGAGGATAGAATAAGATAAAAGTAACACTAACAAATGAACCCAGGCCATGTTACAGGTTAGACTTACTAAGGGTCTCATATGAATGCTATGTTAAAAGCGTATGACATAGATGACGTATTTCACCTTGTAGGTGAAGGGAGCAACATACACTGAGTGACAGCACTAAGGGCCTCTAATATTGGTCCACGTGGGCAGCCTCAGCAGCCCAAGTAAGTTGTTTAATAACAAAATTAAGATAACATGTTTCTCAACTTCAAAACTGGCAAGGCATCTAACTTAACTTTGGCTTTTTAAAATATACTGGTTATCAAACTAGGCACTATTTAATAAGAATGATGCTTAGAGTTGGGAAAAGAGCATCTTATTTTACAAAGACCATATAATCACACTAAACCTTTCTGATTCTATAAAGAACTTGCTTTGATTCAAATTGATAAACTAGATATAAAGACTGAGTGTCAATATTTTCCTAATGTCCACAATGTACATTTCCCTACTGATAATGTAGACAGTCTTGCTTTATACTCAAATTCACTTTAATACTTGGTTTGTTATCTGCTAAATTTCAGTATTTAAAAAATATTTATACATGTAGGGATGCTTCCTTCTTATTGTTTTATATGTTGTATATTTTTACTTTTAAAACCCCTGAGCTAGAGTTTTATACACAGCACAAAATCATAGCAAAATTTTTATCATTAAATGTCACAACTGTAATCTAATCAAACTTTCTTGTGAGTTTTAAGTATAGGAAAAGATTTCCCTATAGTAAGAGAAAAAAAAAAAAAAACCGACAGAGAGAGAGAGACATCTTCTTTGCTTGACTGATATTCTCTCTATTAATATAACACTAAGTTAAAAATCAGGTCCATAATTTGTTCCAAACATCACACCTATATTGCAGTTATTTAAATCTATTTTATTTCACCATGGTATTATATAATATGCTTTTATTATCACAGCACTTAGTGGAACAGATATTTATAAACTGGAGGTTGTCCAGTTCTACCAATAAACAGATTAATTCCAAGTAATTTAATCAGAGTTCTCAAAGTGACTAATTCCCAACTCATCACTCCTTAGGGTGCCAAAACAAAGTGTATCGAAGTAGTATAATCTCGTTAGTATGACAGCACCTACTATAGTACCTGTAGTACAGGATACATAGTATCTACTATCCATCTTGAAAGAATTAAGTTGACAGATTATTTTATGTGATATCTTTCACTAATTCTTTCAACGAATGTTTATTGAGCATCATGAGCTTTTTGGCCATAAAAAAAAACCTGAGCCACTAAAATACTCAATGAAAAAGAGAGTGACACAGATTATTACTGTCTTATCAGAGTTTTATCACATAAAAACAGGAATATAAAACTGGAATATTTTTGTTGCCCTGTATACCAGAAAGTTGATTATGTGTAGGAGGAATAAGTAAGCAAATATTGAAAATTTTCAAATAATTACAGAAGGGGATGATTGAGTCAGCATGCTAGAACAGCCAAACAACATTATAATTCTAAAATCTATCATTACTAGGTTTATATGGGAATAGAAATACTGGTTAACTTTCAAAGCAAAAAAAAAAAAAGAAGAGGAGCTAGGAGCCATAAGTACAGTTATCATCTCAGCACATAGGAAATTTCAACAGAACTATCAATGCAGGCTCTAAGTTCACTAGATTATCACATAGTATCTCATTAGCCATAAAAGTAATAAATATTTGCCCTTCTCTAAAACTACAAATAAAATAATGGACTATTTTATATTTGTCTCTCTAGCAAGTGCTGCTGCCAATCTGTCCCTCTAGCATGTGATGGTAAACTTCACCATATGCAAGAAACGGAGGGAGAAGCTGCAAGCGCATCAGCTTTCTTTGGAAGGGGAAAAGGGAAGCATCTTATTACACAGCAGCAGTGTTAAAAAACCAACTCTACGAGCTGCTTAAGGACACTGGACATTAATAACCTGAAGCCTGAGGGTCCTGTGAAGAGCCCTCACGAGAAGACTGATCAGAAGTGGAAGGCTGTTGCTGGGTACGCACAGCTAGCTCCTGCTGCCTCTGCTGCTCAGCCTTCTTAAGCCTCAGTTGTTGTAGGCGCTTACGGAGCAAAGCTATCTCAGGCCCCCTTAGAAATTCTGACACAGATAGGAAAAGAAAGGTGAAAAGATAGTAATAAAACAGAACATAGTAAGAATCTGATTATACATTAAAGACAGAAGGGTATAAATAAAACACATGTCTCATAGAGGAATACTAAAAACAAATTACTCAAAAAATTACTGATCATTAAATTATGAAAAACTATACATACTTACACACCCAAATGCTTCTATTTAACTATGATGAATTAGACACATAGAGTTCTCTAAGAGTATTTAAGTAATTAAACGGAATGAAAGTAAAGTCTTCCATAAGCAAAAGTGAACATTGCTTTCCTAATTGCATCTCTTTTTACAATACTAAGAAAAATTGAAAACTATCAGTTACCTCATTTACTCTATATACAAAAACTACTAATTTCAATCAAATAATAATTAAGATTATGAAAAAGTTATGCATTTGGAAATAACTCTTGAAATTTATTAGTAGACAGCCCTTTAAAAAGTAAAAGTTTTATATTTTTCAGCTAAAATGTTTCTTTTTATGTTGGAATTATCATTTACTTTTTCTTTTGAGCTGAAAAATATTTATATAATCTTTAACATTTTCTTAAACTTTATCTGAGGCAGTGGTCACAGATAAAAAATAAAAATAGTATAACATGAAATTCTGCAGAGAATACCGAGTACCTACTAGGTATGAGGCATTGTTTTAGGCTCTGGGGATAAATAAAACATTGAACAAAAAAATAGTCCCTACTCATTTGTTCTGAGAGGAAAACAGACATCACTGCACACATACACACACATATATAATATACATGTATGCATTTATCTGTGTCAAGTAGGGATAATTGCTATGAAGTAAATTGGGCAGGGTAAGGTCAGGGTGATGAAGATTGTGGGGGAGTGGTGGTTGTTTTATGTATGGTCATAAGGGAAGGCTTCTCCTCCTAAGATGATTTTTGAACAAAGACCTCAAGGATGTGAGGGAGTAAACCACATGGATATCTGGAGGAAGAGTGTTCCAGGCAAAGGAAAGAGCAAACACTAATGTTCAGAGGGGGAAGTATATCTGGATGTGGGATATATACTACAGGTAACGGCAGAAAAATTTGCTGATAGTTTAGATGCAGAGTGATCCCAAAGTTTTTGGTGTAGATAACAGGAAAAATGGAGTTGCCGTTTATTGTGACGGGAAGAATAGAGAAGGAGCAAGTAGTATTAGAGGGAAGAAAAAAACTAACAGATATCCGAGTGGAGAAACTGAGTAGGGACTCACTGTAGTAGTCTAGAATTCACCAGTAAATGTGGATGTCACTGATGATGTTACTTTAAGCCACATTAAGAGAGTAAGTGATAATAAAGAAGTCTAAGAACTAAATTCTGGGACACTTCAGTGTTTAAGAGAAGGAAGAACAGGAAGAGTAAGGAGAATCCAGTGAGGAGGCTGGAGAACTGAGTGAGCCAAGTTTTGTAAGCTCAGTGATGAAAGTGTGTCAAGAAGGATAAAGTAAGCAGCTGTGTCTGCTGATACAATGAAAAAGATACTGACCGAGAACTAACCACAATGAAGACTTTGACAAGAGCCGTTTCAGTGAAGTCACAGGGGCCAAAACCTGGCTGGAACAGGTTCAAGAGAAAGGGGAAGTAAAGAAGTAGAGGGACAAAGCATATATACTTTTTCTAGAAGTTTTGCTGTCAGTGGGGAACAGAGAAATCGGCTGATTGTTGGTGGGAGAACAGAATCAAGGGAGG
This sequence comes from Grampus griseus, assembly GCF_964374135.1. Taxonomy (NCBI): domain Eukaryota; kingdom Metazoa; phylum Chordata; class Mammalia; order Artiodactyla; family Delphinidae; genus Grampus; species Grampus griseus. The sequence continues at coordinate 50,584,867 of NC_139017.1, read as the reverse complement.
TTTGTTTGTCTTAGTTTGGGAGATAATTCATATGTTTGTATGCTGATGGACAATGTTTAATTGGGAGGAGGAAGAAAGATAATGAATGAGAAGTGGGCAAATGCGGGAATGATGTCCTTGAGTAGACCAAAGGAGGTGAATTACAGTGGATAAGAGGAGGAATTGGCTTTAGATAGGTGCAGAAAAATGTCATCCACTCTAACCAAAGAGGAGGCAGAGTATATGAGTAGAGATTAGTTGTAGATTTGATGGAGGGAGCACATGGAATTTCTCTCACTGACACTGAGAGCAAATTATACAAACTACCAAATAACTTTCAGCCTCTTTTATATAGATTATAAGAGTGTAAAATTTGGTTTGTTGTTTCAGAATCAATCATGCCAGAGACACTAACCTCTTATTACCATGTCCCCTATTTATAAAGAATTTTATTCAATTGGCAGTTAAGGTTTAACAATTCAAGTGTCATCATAGTCTCTCATTGCTAGTTCCTCCTAGAAAATTCTCCAGTACCAAGTAGGATAGTATTCATTAACAAATAAATTGTGACGCTCAATAGTATAATGCCTTCTTTTTAGGTATATACATATCCCATAGTTACTGTCAGCATAGTAGTAACACTTTTAGCAACATAAAATAAAGCATTATTATGCAGCCATAAAGTTTGTCATTTTATACTTCAAAAGAAATTACCATAAAGAGAGAGATTACAGATATGTCAAGTTTTGCTAAGAAAACTGGAAAAAAAAATCACAAAAAATTCACCCAACTTCATGGTTGTTTCAAACCCTCTCTCTTGCACTGCCAAATGTTTTATGTCTCCATCCTAGACCCACTAGGTGATGTAGCAAATCAATAGCAGGCTCTAAATATAAGCAGTGGTGCTCTGTAACTTGGAAAATTAAGATTTAGTTACCAAAAAAAAAAAAAGATTTAGTTATGATAATGTCATGAACCATTAATTCAATGCTCCCAGTGCTTTTCAAAGAAGAATTTGTTTGCTTATTTGAAGGCTGGTTGTATGTCTCCCCAGCCAAGTTTAAAAAAAAAAAAAAAAAAAAAATTGAGGCTAGGGAAAGAAGTCATCACACAGCTAACTAGGAAAGGCAAATATTGAATTAAAAATTCCAAGCAGAAATACCCGTCTAAACAAATAGTTCTGCTAGCAGTTTGAAGTATTAAAGGCACATAAGACACATACACATTACATCTTTTTAAAAATGTATAAACAAACATATATAATTTGTAATGTGAATAAATGCTTGGAGAACTAATTTTTGTTAACATTAGCCAAAATCGAAAGTGAATACACTGAATACCTTTGGGTTGAATTTTAAAAACAATAACAAAACAATCCTCAATAATGAGTCAGGAACTGCTAATGGGAAATTTGTACTTTCATCTCCTGAAACTACTAACCTTGCTCTTGTTTTTTTCTGAAAGACTCTAGGCTAGTCTCCCTAATGACAATTCCCACTGATGGAAAAGAACAATAAACAATAGTTGAGCCAACAAAGGTCCATTTGGTTCTAACCTCAAATCCTGCCTCTCTTCCAATACATAGGGTCTTTTGTCCTGGACACTGGATTATTTTTATATCTAATTTGGTGGTACTTTATCTGCTTGCTATCAACTGTCCCCCACTCCCAACTTGCTCCTTTGTCCAGGTGATCCTTGTGTTTTTTTTCTCCTAGAACTGGTCACTCCTTTACTGACTTCCAAGTTCCTCTGATCTCTTCTTTAGTTTCCCCAAAGTGGAAGTCACTAGCCTAATATTTCCACTTGTTTCTAATCTCTAAATTGCCTATATCTCATCTGACTAGATCCTGATCCCCTTTAAGGAAACTATAAACTGAATATCTGGGCTTTGAAAGGTTTGTTTTGCTATGCCATACAACAAAGTTCTTACTTCCCCAGGAATTTTTCTACAGAGCTCAATTCAGCTATAACAATTATGAAAGGACCTAAATAAATGTATAAACCTGAGCAGACACAGTAATTTGTAAATAAGCAGGAACCCACACATAAGCCATGAAACACTATCTTTAAAAAATTCAATTCTCATGGTCTGAGTGGTCCATTAATTAGAAACACATGGATCCTTTAGGTGACTCACTTCTCAAGGTGAGCCCCCAAAACTGAGTTTTGTATGTACTGATATCCCCACCCAATCCAAAGAAACCACCTTCTCTTTCTTAGATTAAAGTAAGACCAAAGGAGGCAATTAAACTATAACACACTGGAATGAATGCCTCATTTAACAGTCTCTCATTATAAGAAGCTCCTTACCATGGAAAAAAATTACAGATAACACACAAAATGAAGACATTTCTAGACTTAGTTTAAGAAACAACTAAAAGTGATGTCTGATAGGCATTACCAAGAAAGAAAAAAATATTTTATAGTTACTTTGAAATATTTTTTATAAATAAAACTATGAAGATTTCATTTTAACCTATATAGTTTCAGCTCACAGTCATACCTATCTGGTTTTTAAATAGATAATCTTATAAACATATTTTCAAAGGTACAGTCTTTTGTTAAATATTCAAAAAAAGAACATGTATGACATAAGAATCAAAATGTTAGATTCTGGGTTATATATATATAGAATGTAGTTTCAAATGGTCTGCATGAATGAAAATAAAATTCAAGAATATGAAGGGTGAAGATGTCCAAATTGTAAAAAAAAGATCTACCAACTGACTTCAAAGTCCACTTCAGTATATTTTATCTTCCTAATTCAGCTACTATACCCAAAGCCAACTCTGTGGCCCCCTCTAGATACACTATTCTTCAGGTATGCATTTTATATATTAACCTCACTGTGGCTCCATTTCTTCTTCCTACCCATATTTCTGTCTTGATTTTATCATTTATCAAAATGATTTTTTAAAAGTATTTCCAGGGGCTTCCCTGGTGGCGCAGTGGTTGAGAGTCTGCCTGCCGATGCAGGGGACACGGGTTCGTGCCCCGGTCTGGGAGGATCCCACATGCCGCGGAGCGGCTGGGCCCGTGAGTCATGGCCGCTGAGCCTGCGCGTCCAGAGCCTGTGCTCCGCAACGGGAGAGGCCACAACAGTGAGAGGCCCGCGTACCGCAAAAAAAAAAAAAAAAAAAAAATGTATTTCCATAAGTTATCATAAAATATTTCTGGAACTAAGTTATTCAGTCTTATGTGGTCTGGACAGCCAAGGGCAAATAATGGATCCAAAAGCAATAAATGACTGGATATCCATTCACAGCATCTTCCCTAGGTATCATAAAATTTGCAGAGCCTACTGGAAACATCCAGAATGAATGAAACGGGACTGAAACTATAAAGACTATAATATAGCTAAATATTCTATATAGGTTATACTAGCTTAAAGATAACAGTCTTAACAGTATCACTAAAGAGTGACTATTGTTGGGAAGAAAAAGAGGCTTAGGTAGAACAAGATAAATAAAATCTCTGTCTTTATGAGAGCATTTTCTAAAAAGAGAAAATAAGTCATAAATAAATGAATAAAAAATAAAATAATTACAAATTTTAATAAGTACTTTTCAGGAAATAAATAGGGCTATATAAAAGAAAAGAAAATTTTAGGGAGGATAGGAAAGGAAGATGAATCTAGCTAAGGTAGTTATCAAAGACCTCCCTTGGGTGACATTTGAGCTGAGAACCAAAAAAAAAAAAGGAAGAGCTTCTCAGGTACAGAGATCAGTAAGTACAAAGACTCAGAATCCAAAAGAAAGAGGCAGAAGAAAACTTGGCACATTCCAGGAACTGAAAGAAAACCAGTACAGCTGGAGCGTAATGATCATTAGGAAGTGAGAATGTGGTATGAAATGAGGCTAGAGATAGGCAAGGGCCCAGCCATATAGGTTCTTTTAGGTCCACAGTAAGGACTTTGAGTTTTTTCTCTTGTATTTATATTTATAAACGCAATTAGAAGTCTTTGAAGGTTTTAGACAACAAAACTATATAATCTGATTTTACATTTTAAGATACTCATACTGGTTGCTGCATGGAGAATAAATTATAAGGGAACAAGAGTAAATGAAGAGAGACCAATTAGTGGACAACAAATGATGTAAGATGGAAAGATGTAGAACATATTTTAGATACAGAACAGAACTTGCTGATGGATTGGGTGTGGGACATGAAGGAAAGCAAGGAATCAGTAACTCACAGCCTATTAAAATAAGCACATGAGCAGTAGTTACAATTTACTAAGATATGAAATCATCAAGATGAAAGAGATTAGTGAGACGGGAAGGATAGGAGGATAAATTAAATTTCAGTTTGGACATGTTAAACCTAAGATGTCCAAAGATAACCAAAAAGAAGTTAAATAAGCAGTTGGACACAGGAATCTATAACTCAGGGTAGAAAATCAGATTGTCAATATACATTTGGGAATCATCAACTTAGAGGAGATATTAAATGCTACGGGAATTGATGCAATTAACCAGGGATAGAGTGCATGTAGAGAGGAGAGCACAGACTAGGGGTTTTACTAAAATACTGAGAATTATAGAATAAGAAATATCAAAAATGGTTGCTGAATACCAGCCAGAGTTGCTAATAAGAGTAAGTAGGCAAAAGTGGTGTCATAGATGCCAAAAAAGGAAAGCGTTTCAAAAAAGAAGTGACAGGCTATGTTAAAAGCAACTGGGTTAAAAAATCTACTAAGTACGAACAAAGAAGTATACTTTAAAACAGGCAAAATGGAAGTCACTGGTGACTTTGACAAAAAGGTTCAGTGGAAAAGGAGGTTAAAAGGCAGAGTGGAGTTGGTTGATAAATAAGTGGAAGATGGTAAGAAAATGGAGACAGTATATGTAAGCTATTCTTTTGAAGACTCTGATTATAAAAGGAGCAAAGACATGAGTCTGGAGGGGAATATGGGACAGTTAAGAGATATTTTTAAGACAGAAGATAATTATAGAGCATGTTTGAGGTGGAAAGGAAAAATTCAGTAGAAAAGGTAATAATAAAGACGCAGGAGAAGGAGCAAAGTCCTTGAGAAGCTGGAAAGAGGTGCACTGGCCAGCTTGTGTTAGGAGCAGATACACTTCTTCCCAAAATGGGACTGCTTCTGTCACAGACAATGTGAGTCTAGATGCTGGAAAGTTGGGAGATTCAAAAGAAGGAAAGTGAACGCTTTTTTTCCCCCACTGTGAATGAAAGAAGGTTATCAGCTAGGGGGTGGGATGAGGGTAAAGGGCGGTGCTAAAAGTTTGAGAAACTTGAAGGTGTGAAACAGACATCCTGTCTAGGTGCTGAGCAACAGTGTTGGAAGACTGCTTTAACGCGGAGCACCAATGAAATCTGTGGTCATGAATTTCTTCACTATCAGTGACTCAGCTGCAGACTAAGAGAAGGCAAATAATTAGGTTCAGTCAGAAATGGAGTTTTGCCAGGCAAGTCTTCACATTCCCATTGTCCCTCTCCCTCAATCCGGTAAAAGTGACAGAGGAAATGCAAAGGACCTGAATGAAAGATACAAACATTTACATAAAGAGGTATACACAGCAAGGCAAGAAGTTTGTTTTCTCCATCTCTATGCAAGGCAATAATAGAAATCATGGTTCTAGGGTGATACTCCCACCTACATGGACAATTCCTACCATCCACAAACCCATCTGGACTTAGAAGCGAATAAAAGATTGAGAAAAAAAACAACACAAAACATAAAGAGCATTAAGTCCTTATTGTTAAAATGCTAAACTCTGGGATTATGAAAGGCCTATTGTCAAAACAATCACAGACATAATCTTTAGATGTTACATCTAATATCAAATCATCTTCCTCAACAGCAATACTGTCTTGGTAACATGGAAATATTCCAATTTTCCATAGTTTAGTCAGCCAAAATTCTTTCCATAACCTACCAGTTAAAAGTATCTCCTATGTTTCTTTGAAAAATGTATAGACAAAAGTGCCAAGTCATGTTCAATGTTGCTTGATCATCACAAAAATGTTGTTCTCTATTTCAATGATTCAATGAAATAAATAGTATTCAAGTATTTAATACTTACATCAAATATTAAAAAGGATTTAGTAATTTCAAATGTAGTATTAGAATGTGTTAAGTATCTAGGACAAAAAGGAAAAATGAAATTCCATACTAAGTAGTTTACTCAGAAATGTGTTTAAGAAACAATTGGAATCAGTTAAGATTCAGTGGAACGTGAACATGAGCTAGGGAATTCTTCTTGCTAAGTTTTGGCCAAACTTATAATTGATCAGAATCTTTAAGACTATTCCCAAGAATGCTATCACTTTAAAAAGTCTTGTTTTTACCAATTTTACCTGTTTTGAAAAGCAAACTTTTAAAGAATTCTGTCCAGACTTCCTTAACCCTCCAAAATATTTTATTTTCCCATAACTTGAAATGCTGTATCAATTAGAATGTGGAAAATCTAATTTCATAGCTCATCTTTAGGTTATTATTATAGGTAAATTGTACACAAGTGTTATTTAACAGCCACATAATTGAGTCTGGCTTCTATTCCCCTAGAAACTGAAAATGAATTACCAAAAATGGGATATACTGATAGAAGAGTGCTTAATTTAAAACACCCCATATTTGGTGATCTGGCATCAGATTTCAGAGAAGCAAGAATAAAGTGACAGTTTGGCAGTTAAGCTGTTAGGAATTTTTTTTATAGGCTTTAGCTGAGGCCTGCCAGATGTATCTTTAGTTGCTAATATTTTTGATTATATATCGAGGAATATACTTCCTTAGAAAAACTCAAAGAAAAATATGAATGAACATCTTGTTGGTTATTATAATTACATGTATATATTTAAAATGTCAAGTAAACTACAGACATATCTGCTAAAGATTACTATGTAAACGCTAGCACATTCCATAGCTGGGGGTGGGGTGGGGTGTTTGAACATGAGGAGTTGTAATATTGAGAGGAAAACACAATTTTAACAGAATTTAGAAGTTGATTTTTTTCACTAACATCAAATACCAAGAAGACAAGGATTTGTTAAAATAATTTTTTCACGTAAATACAGGAGAAGTAATTCTTTTGGTAAATTGTATACATTGTTGACAAGAGACCATGTAAAATTCTTCATAAAGAATGTATTAAAAGTATGTCATGATTTGAGGAAAAATAATAAAAAAGAACATAAATACAATGGATCTAATAATAATCAGGGCTATATTTTCACTATCACTTTAACACAGACAACCAAAAAAGCTTAAGAAAGATATTTTGGTCTATAAAAATAATTGTTAAGTCAAGTGCATTAAACTATGTCAAAGTACTATCTGCGGGTACTTACATTTTTTAAAGAACTGTCTTGTGTAAACTGAAGATTCCTGCTATTAGTTAAAATTCATGCAAGTGAGGCATACTTGAATTTTGTTTTTAAGTTACACATTCACATATTACATGTCACTTTGATCATTTATTCCAGCAAGAATAAGTTGATGTGATTTAGTATCTTTCAAGATAGCCCCCAAAGAAGTTTTCATTATCAGAAATCATCAGATGAACCACAACCTATTTAAAGAGTAACATCCTCACCAGACTGATGATGTGTATGGTGTCCAGATGCCTCAACAGACTGCCTTTGTTCACTGACTGGAGAAGACAGCAAAGAAGTAGAATGAGGGCTTTCTGTAGAAGATGATGCTGAATGAGCCTGAGCTGACATCGTAGAGGATGTAGAAGGTTGAAGAAACTGTTCAGCTGGAGTGTCTACTTCCATAGCAGTTTCATTTTCCCCCACTTCCAAATCAGTACTTGATGGGACCGTAGGAAGAGTTGAAACATCTGACTGACTAGTTCCACCTTCAAAAAACACATCATAATACAAATTCAAATACTAAATGCTTTCCAAAACTAACTACTCTAGAGATATGTTCAAGAAATACGTGTGCGCGCGCGTGTGCGCGCGCGTGTGCGCACACGCGCACACACACACACACACACACACACAGAGAAACAGATAATTTCAGGATATCAAAAACACCCACCAGGCTAATTAACAGGGGTAAAAAATCTACCTATGGCACATTCTTGTTGTAATAATCAACCTTTCAAGCAAAATGCTCAGTATGGTAGCTTGACTTACACAAAGCTAAATAACAGCTTGAAAGATTCCTATTAATAATGTCTAGTTCCTTAAGTTTGAAGATGATGATTCTGATTTAATAGCTGGATAATAGGATAATGGACTTATATTAATATATTTCTACTCTATAACATAATGTCCTTGGTAAAATATTTAATAAAAAAATTTTATTAACAAGAGTAAAGCTACAAATAGGTCATAACAAGATTAAGTTCCTGATTCCCATTTCATTAGCAGTAACGTTTTAACCACTAAAATAACATGATGCAGTCATGATTTTAAAAGGCTTGAATGTCTACTATGTGTTGTGCTAGGCCTTGTGCTATCTGCAAAGGAATAATTAAGAATACTCAATAAACATTAAAAATTTCCTTGATTTTGCTTCAAATCTATATTATTAAAAGAAAGATAGAATGAACTAATCAAGTTCATGTCTTGCAAGATCCAACTACTACAGAATATAAAAATTTTTCTTTTAATCATCTTTATTTAAATATTTCTTAAATTTAAGCACAAATGTAATAACTCTTAAGCAAATCCATAGTCTAAGAAATTTTTTTAAGTTTGTATGCAGAATTTAACAAGAACCATTTATGGATGAAATTCAATAGAATTTTTCATTTTGGGACTTAAAACATTTAGGAGTTAACTTTCACACTCCTGATTTTGGACAGAGATAAGTAACTTGCCAAAGACCACAAAGCTGGAAAGTAGTGAACCAAAATATGAAAACAGGTCAGCTAACACCAGACACAGCAATTGACAGCCATTGTATATAAGTAACCAAAAGAAGAAACTACTTAATTATATAAAACTTATCTAAAGAGTTTTATCTGTATCCCTTCTCAGAGCACATACAAAAGTATTTACAGTATGGGATATCAGACTCTCTTACTTTTTATGAGAAAAGCAAAAAATGAAGGCTAGGTCTAGAGGAGCAAATTATACCAAATACCCTTTGTTCTCTACTGCTCCACACAATACAATAAGAACCTTATGATTACTAAAGATATAAAATATGGTATACATTGGATGATATAAATAAAACTGACTTCAATAAATAGTTTTTGCAGGTTTTCTGGTAACTTTAATTAATAACAAAAATTACCTCTGGGTCGAGATCTTCCTCGTCCTCTATTGCTTTGTGCGACTTCACTTGCTTCTTCAAACCACCTTGATAACATGTCAGACATTCTCTGCATCAATGACACGTTGGGACTTTGCTCTCCTATGACAACACAGGTCTTATCAGTGAATTTAGGAATAGGTCAGGATCTTTCATTAATGCAAAAACCTTGATTTGAAGTCTTTAAAATGAAAGCAATTTTAAAAACTCAAATTGCCTAAATAAATTATATGACTGTATATATAAACTTATTAGGGCTATCATCACATTTTATAGTAAATGTTTATATGAATGACTCTCCATCTCTATTTTGAGTTCCTCAAGAACAGGACTTACATCTCCTACATGTTTGCCAATTCTTAGGTACTTCCACACTACCACCCCTACCCCAACCCACATCTTTAGTTCTAAGAGCAGACAGCTAGGAAGGGCTCATGAATTCTAAGTTGAACAGATTGAAAGAAAAGTTTGACCTCTCATTTAAATTTCCTTAAACTGAAGGTTTGCTCTCTCACTTAAATTTCCCTAAACTGAATTTATTTTTATCATCATTTACTGCAAATTCCACATAACTGAAATTAACAGAAACCAGAAAATTTTTTATTTATCTCTTTCCTCCCGCCTTGTCTCCCCTCAAATATATGAGTATTTTCTTAAGGACATTTTCAAATTAAGTATCACATCAAATTGAAACTGTGACAATTCTATTTTACAATCATATAATTTAAAATGGAAATCATTTGTTTTTGAATTTTCTGTGAAAGCAGAATTTATTTTATGCTTTATTACCTTTATATAATGTAGCTTTATATTTTAAAATATATTAAATAATACCAACAATAATATATTGGGAAATATGCCTTTGATCTTAAAAGATTTCAGCAATCATTAGAATAAGATTTTTGCTATAGATCCGTTTATTAAAATCACACATATTACTTCTATTTTAAATGTGCCATCTTAAGAGACTTCCCTGGTAGCACATTGGTAAGACTCTGCACTCCCAATGTAGGGGCCCGGGTTCAATCCCTGGTCAGGGAACTAGATCCCACACACATGCCACAATTAAGAGTTCACATGCCACAATTAAGAGTTAGCATGCCACAACTAAGGAGCCTGCCTGCTGCAACTAAGACCCAGTGCAACCAAATAAATAAATTATATATATATATATTTTTTAATTCTGTAAAAAAAAAAGTGTGCCATCTTAACACTCCCAAAATAGTAGTTTCTTATGCTTATCAAAGGCATCTGATAGGAGGAAAAAACAATTTTTTAATGTGCTCTTATAAAACTCTCAGATTGGAAACTGGGAGTTTTCATTGCTCTTTATATCAAATACAAAGGCAAAAATTACTATGTTTGATAATACCCAATGTTTTTGTGGCAAAAGACATTCTTACACTTTCAGTGGGAATACAAAAGAGTGCATACTTTTCAGAGGGTAATTTGATAACTATCAAAATTAAAATGTAATTATCCAGTGACCCACACATTCTACTTTTAAGAATTTATCCTAAGATACACTTGCACAAGTATGGTAAGATATGTATGAAGATGTTTGTTACAGCATCACTTATAATAGTGAAAAAAATGGAAACAAGTTAAAATGTTAATTTTTAAATACCACATTTTTTAAAAGCTGACCAAAGTATAGTTACCATCTCTTTCTCGTTCACTTTCAGGCCTTGCTCGGGGTCCAGTATCTGACCAATCACCACGAAGTCTCAAACGCTTAACTGGAGGCTGTCGTAACTAAAAGATGAGGAGAGAACTCTCTTGCTCAATTCTTAAAGCACACTGTAAGTCTAATAGATTCTTTCCATCTTCTTACTTCCTTTATTGAGATGCTAATCAAACTATGAAAGATAGCCATAAATATCCACTGATGTTGACACCTGTACTTATTATCTTCAGCCTAAAGTTTGAATGCAACTTTAAAATCATGTAAATGTGATATCGAATCCTACCTGTATCACTTTCCAACTGACAAGAGGAAAGTTATCTAACTACATTGAGCCTAAGTTTTCTATTATTATGATAAATACAGTCTAGGTAAAGTACCTAAATACCTAACTGGCAATAGAAGTAATCATTATTTTATTATTATTATTGACAATTTGCTCTCTGGTTCTCCCCCAGTACCTATTCCAACCCTGCATTACTCACCTCGGTGTCTCTACTCTACCTTGTTGCTCTCATTCTCAACTATTAACTTTTCCTCCTACTTCAGAGAAAATAAAGTCAGTTCTACAGAAATGACATAAATTTCCTCAGCTGCATTCTACAACTTACATATATCTACTTCTTAATTCCTTGCAATCTTTCTCAGGACATGGATCACTTGTTTTGTTTAAGCTTAGTCTCTATCTGTGCTTTTTATTTCATTCCTTGAACAATTATTCTCTCTATATCTACATTCATCTCTTCTCTCTTGGTTCTTCCTCACAATATGCTAAAGGTTCTTATCATTTTTAATAAACAGAACACCTCAATTTCATATTTCTATCCAGCTACACTCTTTTCTCATGCTTTCTGAAGCTTTACTGTCAAGCCTCTTTTAAAAAGTCTATATTCAGGGTCGGGGGGATCAACTGGGAGACTGGGATTCACATATATACACTAATATGTATAAAGTAGATAACTAATGAGAACCTGCTCTATAGCACACAGAACTCTACTTCACTGTACAGTAGAAACTAACACAACATTGTAAAACAACTATACCCCAATTTTTAAAAATGTCTATATTTGTTCTATTTTTATCTACCACTCCTCTCTCAATTCACTGAAGTCAATCTTATGTTCCCATTTTTCCACTGAATTCATTCTCACCAATATCACCAGTGAATGATCAACGACTAAGTTCACTGATCAATGATAAAATGATTAAAACTCAATTTCCAATTCAAATGGCACCTTTCAGAGATTATTTTATTTGGTGTCTATGGCATCTGACACTCTTAATCACTCCCTTTAACCATTACATTTTAACATCTTTTTATTGAGATATAATTCACATACCATAATATTTACCCTTTTAAAGTAGACAAATCAGTGGTGTATATTCACAAAGCTATGCAACTACTTGTATCACACTAATCCAGAACATTTTCATCACCTTAAAGAGAAACCCTATAGCTATCAGCAATCATTCCCCACTTCTCCCTCTACTCACCTCCTGGCAACTACGAATCTACTTTCTGTCTCTATGGATATGCTTATTCTGGACACTTCATATAAATGTAATAACATAATATGTGGCCTTTTGTGTATGACTTCTTTTACTTAGCTTAATATTTTTCAAGGTTCATCCACGTTGCAGCATATATCAGTATTTCATTGCTTTTTATGGCTCAATAATATTCCACTTTTTGAATACACCACATTTTGTATATTCATTCACCAGTTGATGAACATTGAGTTCTTTCCACTTTTTGGCTACTGTGACTAATGCTGCTATGAACATATGGGCAAGTTTTTACAGGGACATGGTTTCAATTTTCTTGGGTATATATCTAGGAGTGGAATTGCCAAATCATATGATAACTTCTTTATTTAACTTTTGAGGAACTGACAAACTGTTTTACAATGCACCTGCACCATTTTATACTCCTACCAGCAATGTGTGAGGGCTCCAATTTCTCCACATTTTCATCAACAATTGTCATTGACTTTTTTATTTTAACCAACCTAGTAAGTGTGAAGTGGTGCCTCACTGTGGTTTTGATCAGTGATGTTGAACATCTCTTTATGTGCTTAATGGTCATTTGTATACCTTCTTTGGAGAAATGTCTATTCAAATCCTTTACCAATTTTTTAATTAGGATACTTGTCTTTTTATTGTTGAGTAGTAAGTGTTCTTTATATAACATATTCTGGATACTGGATTCTAAATCATAAACCAGATATATGATTTGCAAACATTTTCTCCCACCCTGTGCGTCACTCCCTTTTATTTTTTTCTAACATAACATTCATTGATTTTTTTTTTCTTTCACAATTAAGCAGGTTTTGATAGAAATCTGGTGACAGCTTAGCTGTAAATTTTCTATTTTCTCCTGGAAATCATACTAAGCAACAAGGAGAATGGGGGAAAAAGTCTCCATCCTCAGCAAAGGAAAGAGAAAAAAAAAAAAAGACCCCACAAGTTCCATGTTATGTGTAAGTATGGTTAAAAGCAACTGAGAATAACAAAATCTGCAGAGGAAGTCACAAGTGTGACAAAGAATAATCATTAGATTAGAGGATGCCTAGTGTGGTAGTTACCTAAAATCTCAGACAAATAATCATTTCCAGAAAGAGAGAGCCTCACCCTGTATATAAATTGTACTTAGAATTAAGAGCTCTGTTCCATGGTTAGAAGAGAGAAATTTTTGTATTATACAGGCAAAGAACTGATGTTATAATCTCAGGAACTATTTATGGAACAAGTTCTTCAAGTTAAAAACAGTCCTAAGTTTGATTTTTTGATATATGCGAAATAACCTACTCAAGAATCCTGAAAATCATACAGCATTCATTCAATCAGTCATTCAATAAAAAATTTTTTAGCATCTTTCATGTGTCAGGTACTACTCTAGGTATTGGGGAAAGATCAATGTATAAAACATACAAAAATTCCCAATGTCACAGAGTTTATAGAATACATGAAATTAAAAAGTAAAATATACAGAGAAAGTGGTAAGTGTTACAGAAAAAAATAAAGTAGCAATAGAAAAGGGTGATAGGTAGTACCAGATAATTAAGGGTTACAATTTTAAATAATGTGGCAAGGTAGGATCTAACAGAGAAGGGAACATAGGAAAAGCCCTATAAGAAGTAAAGGAAGAAGAAATCCAGATATCTAGAGGAGATCATTTCAGGCAAAATAAATGCAAAAGCCATAAGGTAGCTTAGCCTGTCTGAGTAAACAAGTAAGTAGATGTAGGTAGAGCAGAGTAAACAAAGGAGAGAGCAGTAGAAGTAACAAGAACCAGATGATCTAAGATCTTGAAGCCACTGTAAGGACCTCAGTTTTGTTCTGAGTGAGGTGGGGAGCCATTTGGAGTGTGGATCAGAACAGTGGCGTGATTTGACTTATGCTTGAAAGGATTACTTTGACTACCGTGTAGCTAACTAAAGGACTGGAGCGGGTGGGTATGAAAGCAGGGACCTGGTAAGAAAGCTACCATAATAATCTAGGAGGAGAGATGCTGATGACTCGGATTAGAGTATTAATAGTAGAGTGGGAAGCAGTACTACAGACTTTGGATACAGGTTTCCCCTACTATCTGAAAGCAGAATGTTCCTATGAAAACTTTCATACGTCGAAATGGAGTAAAATGAAGAAGCAATTACCTTAGGACACATCTTGCTAATGGATGCACAGAATAAATTGAGATAAAGCACAGATGCTCACAGACACAATTCAATGCTACGACAGCTTGAGGCTGAGACAGAGACACAATTCAAAGCTACGGCAGCTTGACGCTGAGATAAGACACAATTCAATGCTATGGCAGGTTGATGCTGAGATGCCGAGTATATTTCACTGGGAAGGAGCTTGGTGATGCCACTTGCTGCTCAGGGTGCACACTGCAAACAAACGCCAAATGCCATTTTCGCTTTTCACCTTTTTTCTGTAAAAGCAAAAATCCTCTTTGGATTTTTTAGTTAGTGAAAGCAGGTACTAAGCAGGTCTTTAGTAAAAGCAAAGTGATATAGAAGCAAACATGCAAAAAGCAGGGGATACATGCAATACTTTTAGGGATAAATTATGGGGACCAGGAGAAAATGAGAGATTGGCTTCAACAAAGCTGTCCAATAATGTGCTAGGTAGGTGGGGGAAATGTCAAAAAGATATGAGAGAAAAACGAAAAGAAAGAAAAGACAATAAAAAGGAAAAAGGAATACCAAAATAAAGGAAAATGAGAAGTGGAAAAAATTTGAATAAGACAAAAGAATATGCTAAATAAAGAAGGGGAACAGAAATTCCCTGGTAGTCCAGTGGTTAGGACTCTGAGCTTTCACTGCCAGGGGCCTGGGTTCAGTCCCTGGTTGCGGAACTAAGAGCCAGCAAGCCGAGAGGCGTGGCCAAAACAAAAAGGGGCGGGGGGTGAAAGACAAATTATTAGAGGACAAAGGAAATAATATAGGAAATAAAAAGAGACCCCTACAAGTTAAGAAAATATAAAAATATGAAAACATAAGAAAAAAATCATATATTAAACTTTTATTCATACTTTAAAACCCTGCTCAAGTGTTTCTTACATTCCCAATCAAAAACAATTATTCCTTCTTTTGGTCTACTTATATAGAACATAATTCTTACATACAATTCTATTATTTTAAGTTTCACACATTTATTTATAAACTTTATTCCTTTATAAATTTATTTATTTGTAAACTCCTGAATGAGAGATCATGTCTTTGTTACAGTCATCCTTGATTTTCTAAAGTTTAGTATAGTATGTAGTATAGTAGCCACCCAGTAAATATTTGGTGAGCTGAGATGAGTTTGTCTGAACATTACTGTCAAGGATTTAGCATAAAACACTGAAAGAAAAGATGGCGAGATTAAGAGGAGGACAGGTTATTAATTTCTTTTTCTATATAGACCTGTGAATTATTTCATTTATTACAATAAGCATAATTTATTTTTTTAATTTTAATTCATTTTCAGAATTATTTTTCTTAATTTAGTTAATTCAACAAAGAATACTGAGAAAAACATGTTCAAAAAAACCAACTGTTCATAATTAAGCCTCTTTCACTCATTATATAAACATCTTTAGGCTAAGTATTCTATGGGATAAAAAAGCTAGTTGGCTCACTTAAAATGTTTCTGTATTTCCAACTCTTTCATTCTGTAACAGTCACAAAGTATGACTGTAACTTTACTGAAGCGCATTATCTCAAGAGGAAATTACATAGCAACAACAAAATGACAGAGCAGATTTCACATTTTCAATCAGACCAATAAACTCAAAAATTGTTTCATTAGCCATCATACCCTCTTCTTCACCAATTTCCTAATTCACTTAAACACAGTGCCAAATTTAAAATCCCAAAAACACATTTATAAAGTAATCTTGATTTTTTTCTAATTTTATAGCCCTCTCAACCTGCAACTATAAGAACTGGATTTGGTTTTGCATCTCATAGGAATTACAAAATTGTTATTCTTCTTTAGTACCTTTAAAATGTATTCATTAAGAAGAGTTGGACCAATACCTAAAAGTCACTGATAATTAATAAAAAGCAATGGTTAATTTCAAAAGACATTTATAATCCAAAGAACAGAGTGATTAAACACAGGACACTGCAGGGACCTCCCTGGTGGCGCAGTGGATAAGACTCTGCACTCCCAATGCAGGGGGCCCGGGTTTGATCCCTGGTCAACTAGATCTTACATGCATGCTGCAACTAAGAGTTCGCATGCCACAACTAAGGAGCCTGTGTGCCTCAACTAAGGAGCCCGCAAGCCGCAACTAAGGAGCCCACGTGCCGCAATTAAGGAGACCTGGAGGTGCAACTAAGAGCCGGTGCAACCAAATTAAAAAAAACAAAAACAACCATAGGACATTGTAAAATAAAAAAGCCAAAGTGAAAAACGTGGGGAAAGAACCTTAACAAGGTTAAAGCAAACATTTTTCTACTGCTGTGTACTGTCAAGGGTATACTATTTCTGGTTATTGCTTTTCATAAGTAAGAAAAATGATTTAGTATTTTAGAGTCATTTTAGGAAAAGTAGTTCTTTCACCTAGGTTCCAATACATAATATATATCTATATTTATATCTAGAAATTGATAAAGAGGGTATCTACAGATATAGATATATAGATATAATGTAATGTATAAACTTCTAAAAGACTAAATGTTTATATTCATGCACCAATAGGAGTTTTACCTATTACCATTCACTATTTATATGAGGACAGCAATCCCCTCCTCTCCCGATTCTGTGTATGTGTTGTGTTGTGTGTGTATGTTCAGACACTTTAACTTACCTTTTTCTCACTCACTCATACGGGTCATTGTTTTACAAAATGTACCTAGAGATAATATTACATGTCACTAATTCATAACTGTGAAAGAGGCAGAATCAGGAGAAGACAGGAAGGACTGCTATCAACATATGAATAGTAAACATTGTTGCATGAATATAAACATTTAGTCTCTTGGAAGTTTATACATCACATTTATTTATTATTTTAATTGCCTCTTCTGCAACTGTCAGAACTGTTCATCTTTCTTGCCTGCTGCTGTGCCTCCATAAACTTGGAAAAACATTTTGCTATTAAATATTTTCTCTTTAAAAATACTTTCGCCTAGCACCTTATCCTTATTTATTACTCCCATTCTTTCATGCATATTTTCATGTCTTTGCTCCTTAGACTGTAAATGCCGTGAAAATTAACTCTATTTTTTGAAGCCCTTCAGGCCCTAGGAGTTATTGAATTAATGCTCCAGGAGTTAGTGAGTTAATGTTTTCTGAATTCAATAAAGAACATGGTTTTGAGTAAACTTACCTCTTCTCTTCTCTCTTCTGCAGAAGGAGTTTTAAGTTCTCGTGCAGTATCATCTTTTGGGTCAAAAAGATATATGTAATCTGAAGAGTAACTAACAAGAATCTCTTGACCATCTTCACTGTAACACAGAGATGTCACCCTGCAGGACTTGTTATTAAGATGGGAAGGGATAAAACGGGCAACCATTCCAGTAGTTCCTCGACCTGCATAATTCCCTAAATAAGAAAAAAGGAATTGTTTAAAATTCAGAATATTTTTCAAGAAAAACACTTGAAAGACTCTTAATCTGAATTATGAGATATGTGATTTAACGTAGCAATATAAATCCAAGCTATCATATTCTATTTCTGGAAAAGACTCTTTAATCATCAGTCAAATTTTGTAACAAAATAAAAATGAATATAGTATAAAGGTTACATATCTTCCAAAAAGAATTCATGATTTTCTAGAATTCCAGATTACATCAATGTTTTATTGGAAATATGAGTTATTTAATCAATTTTATATTGTGATTACAGTCACACTAAATCATCTCTTAAAAATTCCCCACATTAAGATAATATAATTTTATAATATAAATCGGAAAGCTGATATTTACTAGCATACTAGATAAAACAGTACAGTATATTTTTAATATGATTTACCTTTTACTTTATGTCATTAAAAGGTTTTTGATTGCCATGAAATTCTCCTCTTATAAGATAACAGAGTGGGAATACCACTCTAATTTTAATTAATTTTGGTGGTCGTCAACATAATGCAATACGATAGGGAGAGGTACGACTGGCACTTTGTGCTCTGCAGACCCAGGAATGCTAAATTCTAAGAATCCCACAAAGCTGTATTATCCTGCCCTGCCCAAAATTTCAATCATGTCCCATCTGTTGAGAAATGATAACTGAGCCTACAGTTCCATATATTACTACTGTTCCCCCTAAACATGCATGTCCAAATAGACAAGACTCCTCAATCACAGTTCAAGAAAAGAAAAAAGATCCCATCTGGTTTTCCCATTTCAGTAATCTAGGTTCATTTTCACTGGACATAAACTGACATTGAGATCAACATTGTTAATTTCTGGCCCAAATCAACTTTTATTTTTGATGCCATAAAATATGTGAATATATATATAAATGTGTACATATGTATGTATATTTGGGGGGTGTGTGTGTGTGTGTGTGTGTGTGTGTGTGAGAGAGAGAGAGAGAGAGAGAGAGAGAGAGAGAGAGAGAGAGAGAGAGAGAGAATGTGCAATCTTGACCTTCCTTGATAGAAAATGCTAATGGAAGTTAGCTTTGAGATGAATATTTCAGAAGTGATTTGATCCCAAAGCAGATGAGGAACAAATAGGAGTTTAAGGCAAATTCAAATTCAGTACTGCAGCATCATTTACAGTACTTTAGCTAGGCTACTAAGTAGGTATAAATATGTTATATATTAATACACACCCAAGTCACTGTTCTTTCCTAACTTTTCTCTCCACCACGCTTACTATTATCCCCTTGATTGAAAAGATGGCAAAGAGAAATTAGGAAAGCCAAGTGTTGTGAGCTGAAGAGTGTCCCCTGAAAATTCATGTCCAACAAGAAACAGAACGTGACCTCATTTAGAAATAGGGTCTTTGTAGATGTAATTATCAAGATGAGGTCATACTGGATTATGGTGACCCTTAAATACAATGTAACTAGTTTTCTTATAAGAAGAGGGAAATGCAGGTACAGATACACAGGAGAGAATAGCATGTAAATATGGAAGCAGAGATTGGACTGATACATTTAATAGCCAAGGGATGCTAAGGATTGTCAGCAACCTCCAGAATCTAGGAGAGAAGCAGGCAATAGATTCTCCATGAGAGCCTCCAGCAGAACACCACCCTGCAACATCTTGATTTTAGACATTTAGCCTCCAGAAATGTCAGAGAATACATTTCTGTTATTTTAAGCCACCCAGTTTAGAGTAATTTGTTATGATAGACCCAGGAAATTAATATATCAAGTGTTACAACTTTTTAAAGTGATAAACTGCAAAAGTATCACACTGATGGGTCATAAAAACTTGGTGAAATGCTATTTTTTATAATAATCCATAGTATTTAAATACATTCTATTTACTAAATTTTACGTGAAACTAATGAAATTTTTAAATTGCAATACATCATAAAGATTTATCCTTTGGGGACTTCCCTGGTAGTGCAGTGGTTAAGAATCCGCCTGCCAATGCAGGGGACATGGGTTCGAGCCCTGGTCTGGGAAGATCCCACGTGCCGCGGAGCAACTAAGCCCATGCGCCACAACTACTGAGCCTGCGCTCTAGAGCCCGAAAGCCACAACTACTGAAGCCCGCACACCTAGAGCCTGTGCTCCGCAACAAGAGGAGCCACCGCAATGAGAAGCCCACGCACCACAATGAAGAGTAGACCCCGCTCACCGCAACTAGAGAAAGCCTGCATGTAGCAATGAAGACCCAATGCAGCCAAAACTAAACAAATTTATATTTAAAAAAAGATTTATCCTTTGAACTGATAGGATCTCATATTTTCTCCAATATATGTCTTTTTACCTGTAGCTCTTGTACCCAGCATTCGCCGATCATATATTCGTACTGAGCTATCAGAACAACCAACAGCCAGATAATATGGTATTGGTGGACAAATAGCTACAGATGTGGCAGCACGTCGGCAGTTAATTAAAATATCCTACAAAAGATAAAAAAATACCAGTTACATAAGCTTTACAACAGATAATAGTCTATTTAAAACATTTTCCCTTCAATTAGAACAAGAAAATCTTTTTCAGAAATCCTAATTCAGTCAGTATGACAATGAGGGAGGAAAAAAACCAACATGCCTCCTAAATATTCTCATACTCAGGAATAAAATGATCATCTTTAGAAATATTCAAAAACTCATACATTACCTATGTAATATGTCATTAAGTCATTAATGTCATTAGAAATGCCTGCGATCATTGGTCCACTGGACAGTAAACATGGAGGTATAATCAACCTTTGTCTATCATAAGTATAATCATTTTATACGGTACTCATGATATTTTAATTTTAATTACTGCTATTAAAATATAACAAAAATATCATAACCTGATATTAAAATTTTATATTTTTAACTTATAAAATCTGCCTCCTTACCCGTTCAAAAACAAAGTACATACATACATATAAAATTGAAGCCATGTCAAAGACAGGCTTCACTATAATGTCACTACTTATCTCTATACAAGCATTAGAAAATATAAGAGTTATCACTCCAAAGATATAGCTTTAAGGTACTGTTAATTCTATACTATTTTGTCTACAACTCTAACTCCTCACTCTTCTCAGAATAGCTGAGTTTGTAAGTTACATTTATGCTAAGTTTTATGTATTTAATTATGGGCCTCAGAACATTATTCCTATTACATAGAATTTTTCTACCAAATACTGCTCATAATTCTAAATTTTTAGGATTTAAGAATTACCCTAGTTACCAATTTTCTTTATACTCTTTCTATTCCTTTTTACATATAAAGAAATCAAAAGTTTTACTGAGAAAAAATTTAACAATATTTCACTTATTAGCTTTGCTTTATTCTTTAGTT
This sequence comes from Grampus griseus, assembly GCF_964374135.1. Lineage (NCBI taxonomy): Eukaryota > Metazoa > Chordata > Mammalia > Artiodactyla > Delphinidae > Grampus > Grampus griseus. The sequence continues at coordinate 50,563,550 of NC_139017.1, read as the reverse complement.
TTACAGAGTTTTTGATTATAAAAGCAAAATTAAATCCAACTACATTGTATATGAAACTACTGCTTAAAAGATTTTGACATAACAAATTTTAGGACCTATTATTTACTAAGAAACAGGTAAACCAAATGCCCCTAATAAACAACCTGCTATTTTAAACTTATTTCTGCCTTCAGTTCAACGTTCCTAATTGTGTATGTGTATACATGTATACAATATAAAAACTGACAAAATTTTTTTATTTCTATTTTTTTTCTTCTCTGTTTCAAAGTATAAAATAATCTTTTCTCCACCTAACGTATGTTAACAATAGTAACTGGTTTAATTAGCAAACACTCAACCTGATTACTAGTAACTTTTTTTTTTGTAACTATCAGTAAAAATGTATTTAGCAGTACTTGCTTACTTCATTTACTACTCTAAAATGATCTGAGACAAAAGCTACTGTCTCTAAATAACATTTAGGGTTAGTTGTCTGGGGCCTTACACTGACTGATTTCTCAGGTCTTTTTCAAGTTTAAAATACTATTTTAAAAAATACAAAATTGATAGTGAAGCTCTATCTTTAGAGAAGTGAGCTAAATCTGAATGAACATGTTGATAAAATGGGATCTAACTGTCTAAAACAAAAGATAGCATATAAATAAATCTTGGTTTAAAGGACAGGGTAAAAATAAAAAGACACTGAACTTCTACATGCTTTTATCACTGCTATTGGTAAGCCAAAATTGCCTCCATAAATAAATGGAATATACTGATAAATACTTCAAGTTTTTATAATGCTATGGTATATACTGAAAAATTATATAACTTTTTATAAATATATTTGAACTGTACAATTTAAGTATAAGTTCCTTAACTTTACTATTAACATTTTAATTAAGAATTTTTTTGATTATAAAAATATACTTATTGAAAATTTTATAAAATAAAAAATTCTTAATTTATCTGTAAGCTCACTACCCAATTTTAAGTATAATCTTAATTTTTTCATCATTTGTACAAAAACTTGATTCTTACATCTTTGCAATCTTCTTTTGTGCAGCTAGTTTTGATGCGTGTATCAAACCACCTAACAGTTCCATCTTCACCACAAGAGAGAAAAGTATACGGGTCATTAGGTACAGTCATAATCTGAAGATGAAAACAAAAGTACAGGTAATGTTTGTGAACATTTAAGCAGAGGACTTTGAAAAACATTACTGCTATATCATAAAATGATTATGGCAAAAGCAACTAAGAACCATTTATTTTAATTATTTATGACTTACCTGTATCATAATGCAAAATAGTGCTCTACATATAGAAATATGCAAGAGGTAACTGTTGAATTAATGTGACTCATTACTTTGAAGTTTGACATTAATGTACCTTCAGACAGAAAGCTCTTTACATTATAAACTCCTAACAACTTGACAAGAAAAATCCTACCCTTGGAAGCTTGTTCAAACTTTGAATAGCCAAATTTTTGTTTTCTGGGTGTGAATTTACACTTGTATTAGAAATACACTGTAAAATTTTACTCTCTGATAATGTTTATAAAAACTATGTGATGCTGAATTAAGCATTTAAACTGACCTCTCAAAAATTTTTTGAGTGATGGTAATGGTTCTATAACAATGTAGAAGTACTAAATGTCACGAACAGTACAGTTAAAAATGGTTTGAATGGCAAATGTTATATTATGCATATTTTACAAAAATTAAATTTTGTAAAGAAATGAAACATTTTAGATATTCCTGTATCCACTTCTGGTTTAGCAACAATACTGTAAGTTGAGGCCCTCTGTGAACCCTCCTGTCCAACAAATTCCTCCCCTTCTCTGTCCTTAGAAGTAGAAACTGCCAAAATTGGGTATTTAGCATTCTCACAAAGGTTTTTATGTACCCATAAACAATGGAAGGTATATTCCTATGTATACATGAAAAGGTGCTCAGATTCATTAGTGATCAACTAAACACAAATTATAATCCTAAGTAAATATCACTACACATCACCAGAATGACCAAAATGAAAGGGACTAGATTAATATCAAATGTCAATGAGGACATGGAGCAACTAGGGCTTTCACACGTCATTGATGGGGCTGTAAAACAGTACCATCACTTTGAAAAACCATGTGTCAGTATCTACTAAAGCTGGTCATATGCCTCTCCCATGACCCAGCAATTCCACTACAAATAAATGTATGCATAAAGGCACCTAAAGATGTGTACCAGAAAGTTCATAGCAGCATGATTCATATTAGCTAAATACTTGAAACAACCCAAATGGCCAGTAAGAGAATAAGAACATAAATTGTGATTTACTCTTAAAATACTAAAGCAATAAAAATAAAGAAATACATTGCTCTCAAATTATGTAAAACCAGTGATTAAAAATAAGATTTCTTGCCAGAAATCAGTGGAGTAACATCCTTAAAGTAGTAAAAGAAAAAAAAAAACTGTCAAACTAGAATTCTATACCCACAGAAATATCTTTCTAAAACAAAAATAAACTAGACTTTTTCAGAAATAAGAAAGCTGAAAGATTATTCAGTAGCATAGAAGTCCGTAAAGGATGGCTCTTACCTAACTATGACCCATTATTTTTGTAAATAAGAGTTTGAATGAAACTCAGCCACATCCAATCATTTACATATTATCCAAGTCTGCTTTCCTGACACAATGGCATATTTGAGTAGTTGTGACAAAGATTATATGGCACACAAAGCCTAAAATATTTACTATTTGGTATTTTACAGGATAATTTTCCAAACCTCTACAATAACAGACAAGCACAATATAAATACATCTTCTAAAATCCTTCTTGTAAAAGGAAAATAATACCTGTCATAATCTGGATCTATGCAAAGGAATTTAAGATTAGAAATAATAAATATGTAAGTAAACATAATATAATTTTTACTTTGTTTTAAAATCTTTTTAAAGATAATTGACTATTAAAGGAAGAATATTAACAATGTATTAAGGAAATTATGAAACATATAAGAATAAAATGTAAGAAAAAAATATCCAAAATTCCAGGAGAAGAAAACTGAAAGTACAGTATTATAAGATTCTTATACTATATTTGAAGTGGTACCATATTACTTGATGGTACACTGTGATAAAGTTCATGATGTATACTATAAACCCTAAAGCATACACTAAAACATCAACAAAAAAAAGTTATAGCTAATAAATCAACAAAGGAGGTAAAGTGGAATCACAAAAATACTCAGTTCTTCCAAAAAACAGAAGAAGGAGAAAAAACTGATGCAACAGGAACAGAGGGAAAACAAAGAGCAAGACACAAATTTAAATTCAGATACCTACATATCAATAATCACATTAATTGTAAATGATATAAACAGCCCAATTAAATAAAAGGCAGATGTTGCTAGATTGGATAAAAAAGCAAAACCCAACTATAAATTGCCTGTAAGAATCTAACTTTAAATATAAAGACACAGATACCTAGACTAAAAATAAAAGGACAGAAGAAAGAGATACCACAATAACTCTAATAATGAGAAAGCTAGATTTGCTATATAAATAGCAAATTTCAAAGCAAAGAGTATTAATGGGGATAAAGAGAGTCATTTTACAATGATAAATGGGTCAATCCAAGAATAGAAACATCAAAATCCTGAATGTTTATGTAACTAAAAACAGATTTTTGAAATATATGAAGCAGTAATTGACAGAACTGAGTGGAGAAACAGTCCAAAAATATTAGATTTCAACACACCTGTTTCAATAATTGATAGAACAATCAGAAAATCAGTAAGAATACAGAAGAATTGAACATGGTTATCAGTCATCTTGACATAACTGATATTTATGGAACACTCTACAAACAAAAGAATAAGCAGTTTTTAAAGTGCATAAGATAAATTTACCAATAGACTATATTCTGGAACACAAAACCAGTCTCATTAAAATTAAAAGGATTTAAGTCATACAAAGTACATATTCTGACTGAGATGGATTTAACTAGAAAATAATCATTGTAAATCAATCCATACAAAGACAGTTACACAAGTGATTAAAATAGCTTCAATTGCAATTAAGCCCAAGCTGGAAAACAACTCAAATATTCAAATATTTCCAAATATTTGGAAACTAAATGACATGTTTCTCAATAAATGATGAATCAAAGAAGAAATCACAATGGAAACTAGAAAATATATTTACTAATTTACTAATAGAAGAGAAATGGAAGTTCAGCATATCAAAATTAGTGAAATTTACCTAAAGGAATACTCAGTGGAAATTTTATTTTACTAACTGCCTGTATTAGAAAGGATAAAGGTCTCAAATCAGTAACTTCAGCCTCTACTTTAAGAAACTAGAAGAAAGAGAACAATGAAACTCACCATAGTAAACAGAAGAAAGGAAAAAATGGAGATCAAAAATAGAAAAAGAAAACAAGAAAATAGAGAAAACCATGGAAACCAAAGTTCGTTCTTAGAGATGATCATTAAAATTGATGAAATCTCTACTCAGACTGCTAAGAATAATAGAGAGAGAAAGAGAGAAGAATACAAACTACCAATATCAAGAGTGACAGAAGTGACATCACTATAGATTCTACAGATATTAAAAGGATAGTAAGGAAGTACTGTGAACAACTTACACCAACAAATTCAGCAATATAGATGAAACAGGTTCCTTGAAAAGGATAAAATACCAAAGCTCATTAAAGCAGAAAGATATAACCTGAATCACCAAATACTCATTTTAAGAAATAAATATGCAGTTATAAACATCCTACAAAGAAAACTCTAGGACCAGATGGCTTTATTGGTGAATGCTCCCAAACATATAAGAAACAAATATTACCATTTCTACACAAACTCTTTCAGAAAACTGAAGAGGACAAACTTTCCAAGTTATTGCAATAAGGCAGCATTATGCTAACAACAAACCCAAAGACAGTGCAAGAAAACAAAGCTAAAGATCATCTCTCATGAACACGTCTGCAAAAAAAAAAGTCCTTAACAAAATGCATACAACAACACAGAAAGAGGATAATATATCAATATATGACCAGGTGAGGTTTATCTCTGGAATGTTAAGTTGGTCTTAAAGTTTGAAAAATAAATGTAATTCACCCTGTTAAGAAACTAAAAGATCCAATTAAAGATGTTTAAGAAAAAAAAAAGAGTGGAATGCACATTGATCTCAAGTCCATGTGAAATGTTTTTCAAGATGGACTGCAGCTACACAGAGCAAAACAATTCTCAATAAATATTAAATGTTTAAAATTGTAAAAATATCTTTTCTACTATAAAAAAAGAAACTAAAAGAAAAGCAATACAATCCTTTCAAAAAATGAAAAAATACAGAGAAAACACATGACAAAATCCAATATCCATTCCCGATAAGTGTAAGAATATGAACAGAATTAACTGAACCTGCTAAAAAGCATTATTGAAATATACCTTCTGCCATAGTTAATAGTGAAAGATCAAAGATCAAAACAAGGGAAGGATGTTTAGTCTTACCACTTTTATTCAGTATTGGACTGAAAGTTCTGATAAGTGTGATAAGATAAGAAGAAGAAATAAAAGGAGTCCAGATGGGAAAAGAAGAAAAATTGTCTCTATATTCACAGATGACATAATCATCTAAGGAGAAAATTCTATGTAATCTTTTTGTAAAAAGTTACTAGAGCTAATAAGTGAGTGTAGCAAAACTGCAGAATACAAGATCAATATATAAAAATGAACTGCATGTGAAAATACTAGCAACAAAACCATCAGAAATTGAAATTTTAAAGATAATACCATTTACAATAACATTAAAAAATATGAAATATTTAAGGGTAAGTCTTAAGACACACAAACTGAAAATTATAAAACATTGCCAAGTAAAATTAAAGTCCTAGATAAGGGAGATATACTGCCATCATGGATTGGAAGATTTAATAATTGTTGTCAATTCTCCCTAAATTGATATATAGATTCAAATAAATCCCAGGAGGAATTTTGGTAAAAACTGACAATTTAATTATCAAATCCATGTGGAAATACAAAAGACCTAAAATACCTTAAACAATTTTGAAAAAGAAGAAGAAAGGACATATACTACCCAGTTTTAAGAGTTAATATTAAGCTATAGTAATAAAGACAGTGTGGTACAAGCATAATCATAAATCACTGGAAGAGAAAAGGTACTGACCAGAAATAGGTGAAAATAGATGTGGTCAAATGACTTATGATCATGATGCAAAAAAAGTTCAGTGGAGAAAAACAATGTTGGAAAACCAGATATCCATATGTAAAATAATGAACTTAAAGCAGTATCTCATACTTTATGAAAAAATTAACACAAAATGGATCATCGATCCCAATGCAAAACATAAAAGTATAAAACTTTTAGGAGTGGGCTTCCCTGGTGGCGCAGTGGTTGAGAGTCCACCTGCCAATGCAGGGGACACAGGTTCGTGCCCCAGTCTGGGAGGATCCCACATGCCGCAGAGCGGCTGGGCCCATGAGCCATGGCCACTGGGCCTGCATGTCCGGAGCCTGTGCTCCGCAATGGGAGAGGCCACAATAGTGCGAAGCCCGCGTACCACAAAAAAAATAAATAAATAAAATAAAACTTTTAGGAGAAAATCGTTGTGACATTTGGTTAAACAAAGATTTTTAGACACAACATTGGTTCCCCTCCCAAAATAATAAATTTGATAAAACGGGTTTCTTTAAAATTAAAGAACTTCTTTTTGAAAGATACTGTAAGGAAAATGAAAATACTAGCCATCAACTCAGAGAAAAAAATTGAGTCACACACCTGAAAAATACACAGAACATACTTTTAAAAACCCTCAAAACTCAACAATAAAAAATGAAACAATGGGCAAAAGATTAAACAGACAATTCACCGAAGAAGGCACATGAAGAAACAGGAAAACATGGCTCAAACAAACGAAAAAAGTAAATCTCCAGAAACTGACCCTAATAAAAGGGAGATATATGAATTACCTAAAAAAGAATTGAAAGTAATGGTCATAAAGAAATTCAGTGCGCTACAAGAGAATACAAATAGACAGCTAAACAAAATCAGGAAAACAATGCATAAACAAAACGAGAATATTACCAATGAGAAAGAAACCAGAAAAATAGCGAAACAAAAATTATCGAGCTGAAAAATATACTAACTAAATTTAAAAATTCACTAGAGGACGATCAACAGCAGGCTGAATCAAGCAGAAAAAAGAATCAGCAAAGTCAAAGATAAGCCATTTGAAATTATCTAGTCAGAGGAACAAAGAAAAGGAATGAAGTGAAAAAGCCTAAGGGACTTATAGGATATCACCAAGATGACCAATATTCCCGTTATAGGAGTTCCAGATGGAGAAAGGGGAGTGGGTAGAGAGCTTATCTGAAAAAAATAATGGCCGAAAACTTCCCAAATCTGAGAAAGAAAATGAACATCCAGATTCAAGAGACTCAGAGGACTCCAACTAGGATGGGCCCAAAGAGGCTCAAATCAAGACATACTATAAACAACTAGTCAAAAGTGAGTTAATCTTGAAAGCAGCAAGAGAAACGTGAATCATTACATACAAAGAAGCTCCCATTAGATCAGTGGATTTCTCAACAGAAACATTACCAGCCAGAGGGAAGTGGGATAATACATTCAAAGTACTGAAAGAAAAAACCTGCAAACCAAGAATACTATATATCCACCAGAACTGTCCTTTAAAACTGGAGGAGAAATAGACGTTCCCAGATAAAGAAAAACTAGGAAAGGTTATCACCACAAAGACCTGCATTACAAGAACTGCTAAAGGAAGTCCTTCAAGTTGAAATCAAAGAAGCTAGACAGCAACACACAGCATATAAAAATATAAAGATTTTGTGGTAAAGGTAAATATACAAATACAAAAATCTGTAATACTGTAATGGTGGTACATAAATCACTTTTGAGTATAGAATTTAAGAAATAAAAGCATTAAAAATTATTATAACACTATGTTAGTGAATATAAAATATAAAAAGACATAGTTTATGACACTGAACAAAGTGGGGCAAGGATGTAAAGGAATAGTATTTTTGTATGTAATTTAAGTTGTTATCAGTTCAAGATAGATTGTTATAACTATGTTTTATGTAATCCTCATGGTAAACACAATGAAAAAAACCTATAAAAGATGCCAAAAGAAAACAAGAAAGGAATTAAAGCATGTCATTACTAAAGAAAAAAGAAAATCAATAAAACACAGTGGAAAGCAGAAAGAGAGGAAAAGAGTGACCAAATATTTGCAGGACACACAGAAAAAAAATATTTAATGGCAATAGTGAGTAGTTCCCTATAAGTAACTACTTTAAATGTAAATGGTACAGTACTACGTGGGAAGTTTATAGTAATAAATATCTACATTAAAAAAGAAGAAAGATCTCAAATCAACAACCTAACTTTACACCTCAAAGAACTAAAAAAAGAACAACAAACTAAAGCTAAAGTTAATAGATGAAGGAAATAATAAAGATTAGAGCAGATATAAAGGATATGAAGAATAGAAAAAAGTATAAATGAATTTAAGTTCTTCTCAAAAGAGTATCAAAATCAACAAACCCTCACCTAGACTAACAAGAAAAAAAAACAAAATGACTCAGCAAAAATCAGAAATGAAAGAGGAGACATTACAACTTATACCACAGAAATAAAAAGGATCCTAAGAGACTACTATGAATACAACAGATGGAATGACCTAGAAGAAATGAATAAATTTTTAGAAATATACAACTTACCAAGACTAAATAATAGATTAGATAGATAGATAGATACAGATAAACTGAACAAAGCTACATTACAGTAAGGAGACTGAATCAGTAATCAAAAACATCCAAAGAAAGGAAAGCCCAGAACCAGATGGCTTGACAACACCACTTACATTAAAAAATTTACATCAAGGGCTTCCCTGGTGGCGCAGCAGTTGAGAGTCCGCCTGCTGATGCAGGGGACATGGGTTCGTGCCCCGGACCGGGAAGATCCCACATGCCGCGGAGCGGCTGGGCCCATGAGCCATGGCCGCTGAGCCTGCGCGTCCGGAGCCTGTGCTCCGCAACGGAGGAGGCCACAGCAGTGAGAGGCCCACATACCGCAAAAAAATAATTAAAAAAATAAATAAACAAAAGAAAGTAAGACTACAAACCTGTATTCCTGATGAATACTGATATAAAAATCCTCAGCAAAATGCTAAAAAGAAAAAAAAAACCCAAAACAATAACACACTAATAGTCTAAGTCAGATTTACTTCTGAAATGCAAGGATGGTTCAACATACACAAATCAATCAAAGTAATTCATCTTATCAAAATGAAGGACAAAAACCATATGATCATCTCAACTAATATAGAAAAAGCATTTGACAAAATACAACACACTTTCATGATAAAAAACACTCAACAAACTAGGAATGGAAGGAAATTACCTCAACATAATAAAGACCATATATGAGAACCTCATAGCTAATATATTCAATGGTGAAAAACCAAAAGCTTTCCCTCTAAGATCAAGAACAAGGCAAAGATACCCACTCTCGTCACTTCTATTCAATATAGTATTAGAAGTTCAAGCTACGGCATTACGGCAAGAAAAAAGAAATAAAAGACATCAAAATTGGAAAGGAAGAAGTAAAATTATCTCTATTTGCAGATAACCTGATCTTATACATAGAAAACTCTAAAGTTTCTGCAACAAAACTATTAGAATAAATGAATACAGCAAAGTTGCAGTTACAAAATCAACACTTAAAAATCAGCTGTATTTATATACAGTAACAATGAACAACCTGAAAATGAAATTAAGAAAACAACCCATTTACAATAGTATCAAAAAAATAAAATACTTGGGAATAAACTTATTCAAGGAGGTGAAAGATCTGTACACTGAAAACTACAAAACAATACTGAAAGAAATTATAGAAGACACCAATAAATGGAAAGATGTTCTGTGTTCATGGACTGGAAGACTGAATATTGTTAAAATGTCCATATTACACAATGTGACCTATATTTAATGCAATTTCTATCAAAATTCCAAGGACATTTTTACAGAATCAAAAAAAAACCCCTAAAATTCATATGGAATCTCAAAGGACACAAAACAGCCACAACAATCTTCAGAAAGCAAAACAAAGCTGGAGGCCTCACACTTGCTGATTTCAAAGCGTATTACAAAGTTACTACATTTAAAACATTATGACAGACCTACAGACCAATGGAACAGAGTAGAGAACCCAGGAATAAATAAACCCTCACATATGTGGTCACATGATCTTTGAGAAAGGTGCGAAGGCTACACAATAGGGAAAGAATAGTCCCTTCAACAAATGGTATTGAGAAAACTGGATATTCACATGTCCAGTTTTGAAGGAAGGAAGGAAGGAAGAAGGAAGTTGGACCCTTATTTACACCACATACAAAAATTTAAATGTATTAAAGACATTTTAATGTAATACTTAAAATTATAAAACTCCTAGAAAAAAACCCTGGGGAAACACTTCATGACTTTAGATTTGGCAATGATTTCTTGGATATGACACCAAAAGCTCAGGCAACAAAAGTGAAAATAGACAATATCAAACTTAAAAACTTCTACACAGCAAAGGAAACAATCATCAGAGTGAAAAGAGAATCAACAGAATGGGAGAAAATGCACACTGCATCTTATAAGGGATTAATAGCCAAAATATATAAAGAGGGACTTCCCTGGTGGCCCAGTGGTTAAGAATCTGTCTTGCAATGCAGGGGACGCAGGTTCAATCTCTGGTCAGGGAACTAAGGTCCCACCTGCCATGGGGCAACTAAGCCCGCACATCGAAACTACTAAGCCCACACACTCTGGAGCCCGCGTGCCACAGCTAAAGAGCCCGCGCGCTGCAACTACACAGCCCACGTGCCACAACTACAGACCCCATGCACTCTGGAGCCCGCGCGCCACAACTAGAGAGCCCGTGTGCTGCAACTAATGAACCTGTGCTCTCTGGAGCCCACACACCACAATCAGAGAAAAGCCCATGCACCACAATGAGGAACCTTCATGCCCAACGAAAGATCCCGCATGCTGCAACTAAGATCAGACCCAGACGCAGCTACATAAATAACATATATATATGTGTGTGTATATATATGTGTGTGTATATATATGTGTGTGTATATATATATGTGTGTGTACATACATATATATAGAACCTCTTCAATTCAACAATAAAGCAATCCAATTAAAAAATGGGCAAAGTACTTGAATAGACATTTTTCCAGATATACAAATGACCAACATACACAAAAAGAGTTAACTCAACATCACTAATTAAGGAAGCAAATAAAAACCTCATTTAGCTATCTCCTCACATGTTAGAATGGCCACTATTTTAAAAAAAACAGAAAATAACAAGTGTTGACAAGGATGTGGAGAAATTGCAACCTCTGTGCACTTTTATTGGGAATGGAAAACGGTACAGCTGCTATGGAGAAAAGTATGGAAATTCCTCAGAAAACTAAAAATAGAATAATCATATGATCCAGCAATCCCATTTCTGTGTATATATATCTAAAAGAATTGAAAACAGAACCTTGAAGAGATATTTGTACACTCCTGTGTTCATTACAGCATTATTCACAACAGCTAAGAGGTGGAAGCATCCCAAATGATCATTGATGGGTAAACAAGTAAAGAAAATATGGTATATATATACAATGGAATACTATTAAGCCTTAACAAAGAAGGAAATCCTGTCATATGCTACAATACAGATGAAACTTGAGGATACTGTGCTAACTAAAATAAGCCAGTCACAAAATGACAATTTCTGCATGATTCTACTTCTGTGAGGTATTTAAACTTATCAAACTCTTAGAAACAGAAAGTAGAATGGTAGTTGTCAGATGCTGGGATAAGGGGGAAGAGAAGAACTGTTCAATGGACGCAAAGTTTTAGTTTTGAACAAAAAACTATATTCCAATCACAGTGTATACGTATTCAGCAAAAAAAACCTTTGGCAAAAGGTTATATACTGTTAAAACGTCCTTATATAGGCTGCCTCTTTTGTTTATGTGCTGTTTGCGATTCTGATTTAATTTTCTAAGAAGTAAATTATGTTTATACAAAAAAGATCCATAGGGGAGAAAAAAATAAACTCCTACTTCATATTAGCAGAAAAATCAAATCCAGGTGAATTATAAGATTTAAATGGAAAAGACAAAACAATAAACTTTCTAAAAGAGAAAACAGAAGAATGCCTCCATAACCCTCATATAAGAATTTTTTGACATCTTTATTTAATAGAGTATAATTTCTTTACAATGGTGTGTTAGTTTCTGCTTTAAAACAAAGTGAATCAGTTATATATATACATATGTCCCCATATCTCTTCCCTCTTGCATCTCTCTCCCTCCCACCCTCCCTATCCCACTCCTCTAGGTGGTCACAAAGCACCGAGCTGATCTCCCTGTGCTATGCGGCTGAAGAAAAGTTTTTTTCAGCAGGATGCAGAAAGCACTAACAATAAAGGAAAAGACCAATGCATTAGACAACACTGAGAACTTCTATTATTAACAAGACACCATCAGGAGGGTGAAAATACAACCACAGAGTGGAAGAGATAGCTTCATATGCAGAAGATATAAGAAATTTCTATAAATCAACAATAATAATGAAATAAAATGGACAACCCAATAGAAAGATTAGGAAAGAAATCTGAATAGGCACTTGACAAGACAGTACATCCAAATAACCAATAAACATTTGAAGAGATGCTCAACCTCAGAAGTATCAACAGAAAAAGGCATTTTAAACCACAAGAAACTGTCAAAATTAGAAATTAACAATACCAATTGTTGGTAAAGATGAGGAGCAATAGGAATTCTTATATGCCATTGGTGGGAATGAAAGCTGTTACACTTTGGAAAACTATTTGGCATTATCTCTAAAATAAACAAATACGTACCCTGTGACCGAACAAGTTTACCTCTAAACATAAATATACTGAAAGTCATGTAAAGGAATGTTCTCCAAACTGGAAATCAAATTTAAAATTTTCATCAACAGCAGAACAGATCAATCAGCTGTGGTTTATTCACACGATGGAATACTAAAAAGCAATGAAAATGAACATATTATACTTGTACCCAACATGGATGAATTTCACAAATGTAAGATAAGATTTTGTTCAGCAAAAGACATCAAATTCAAAAACAAAAAGAAACAGAAGACCATTTAATATGGCTTCATTTATATAATGTTCAAAAACAGAAAAACTAAGGTGGTTAGAAAAATGAGGTGTTGGAAGTCAGGATAAAGGGGCTTCTGGGAAACTTCATGCCTTATATTTCTTTTTCTTTTTTTAAATATTTATTTATTGGTTGCACCGGATCTTAGTTGCAGTAGGCAGGCTCCCTGGTTGCGGTTCCAGGGCTCCTTAGTTGCAGCATGTAGCCTCTTTAGTTGCGGCATATGGGCTCCTTAGTTGTGGCATGTGAACGCTTAGTTGCAGCATGCATGTGAGATCTAGTACCCTGACCAGGGACTGAACCCAGGCCCCCTGCATTGGGAGCGCGGAGTTATCCACTACGCCACCAGGGAAGTCCCAATGCCTTATATTTCTTGATCTTTGTGGTTGTTACATGTACAGATTCACTTTGTGATATTTTACTGAGCTATATGCTTAGTGTTTATGTACTTTACCTACATGTTTTATACATCAATGGAAAAAAACAATTTTAATGGTAGATAGATAAAGAAGGTCTCAACACGTATCTCATCAGAATTCCAGAATAAAGGAATACAGAGAGGAGGCCAGGAGATCTGCCTCAGATACCTGACACAAAACAAATATTAAAATATTTGCTTCCTAAGAAATGGGCTTTCAGATAGAGTTCCTCAGACAACACTAAGGCAAGGGAAAGAACCTCAATCTAGCTGAATTAAAAGGTAAAGAAAGTACAACTTCAGGTGGAGGAACCAAGATGGAGGAGTAGAAGGACGTGCTCTCACTCCCTCTTGCAAGAACACCAGAATCACAACTAGCTGCTGGGCAATCATCGACAGGAAGACACTGGAACACACCAAAAAAGATACCCCACATCCAAAGACAAAGAAGAAGGCACAATGAGACAGTAGGAGGGGTGCAATCAGAGTAAAATCAAATCCCATAACTGGTGGGTGGGTGACTCACAGACTGGAGAACACTTATACCACAGAAGTCCACCCACTGGAGTGAAGGTTCTGAGCCCCACGTCAGACTTCCCAACCTGTGGGTACAGCAATGGGAGGAGGAATTCCTAGAGAATCAGACTTTGAAGCCTAGTGGGAATTGACTGCAGGACTTTGACAGGACTGGGGGAAACAGAGACCCCAAACTGGAGGGCACACACAAAGTAGTGTGCATATCGGGACCCAGGGGAAGGAGCAGTGACCCCAGGGGAGACTGAACCAGACCTACCTGCTAGTGTTGGAGGGTCTCCTGCAGAGGCAGAGGATGGCTGTGGCTACCGTGGGGACAAGGACACTTGTCTAGCAGCAGGAGTTCTGGGAAGTACTTCTTGGCGTGAGCCCTCCCAGAGTCTGTCATTAGCCCCACCAAGGAGCCAAGGTAGGCTCCAGTGTTGGGTTGCCTCAGGCCAAACAACAAACAGGGAGGGAACCCAGCCCCACCTATCAGCAGTCAAGCAAATTAAAGTTTTACTGAGCTCTGCCCACCAGAGCAACAGTCAGCTCTACCCACCACCAGTCCCTCCCATCAGGAAACTTACACAAGGCTCTTAGATAGCCTCATCCACCAGAGGGCAGAGAGCAGAAGGAAGAAGAATTACAATCCTGCAGCCTGTGGAAGAAAAAACATATTCACAGAAAGACAGACAAGATAAAAAGGCAGAGGGCTATGTACCAGATGAAAGAACAAGATAAAACCCCAGAAAAACAACTAAACGAAGTGGAGATAGCCAACCTTCCAGAAAAACGATTTAGAATAATGATAGTGAATATGATCCAGGATCTCGGAAAAAGAATGGAGGCAAAGATCCAGAATATGCAAGAAATGTTTAACAAAGACCTAGAAGAATTAAAGAACAAACAGATAAACACTACAATAACTGAAATGAAAACTACACTAGAAGGAATCAATAGCAGACTAACTGAGGCAGAAGAATGGATGAGTGACCTGGAAGACAGAAAGGTGGAATACACTGCTGTGGAACAGAATAAAGAAAAAAGAATGAAAAGAAATGAAGGCAGCCTAAGAGACCTCTGGGACAACATTAAATGCAACAACATTCATATTATAGGGATCCCAGAAGGAGAAGAGAGAGAGAATGGACCCGAGAAAATATTTGAAGAGATTACAGTTGAAAACTTCCCTAACATGGGAAAGGAAATAGCCATCTAGGTCCAGGAAGCACAGCGAGTCCCAAACAGGGTAAACCCAAGGAGGAACACATCGAGACACATAGTAATAAAATTGGCAAAAATTAAAGATAAATTACTGAAATCAGCAAGGGAAAAACAACAAATAATATACAAGGGAACTCCCATAAGGTTAACAGCTGATTTCTCAGCAGAAATGCCACAAGCCGGAAGGGAGTGGCATGACATACTTAAAGTGATGAAAGGGAAAAACCTACAACCAAGATTACTCTACCCAGCAAGGATCTCATTCAGATTCGATGGAGAAATCAAAAGCTTTACAGACAAGCAAAAGCTAAGAGAATTTAGCACCACCAAACCAGCTCTACAACAAATGCTAAAGGAAATTCTCTAAGTGGGAAACACAAGACAAGAAAAGGACCTACAAAAACAAACCCAAAACAATTAAGAAAATGGACAAAGGAACATACATATCAATAATTACCTTAAATGTGAATGGATTAAATGCTCCAACCAAAAGACACGTGCTTGTTGAATGGATACAAAAACAAGACCCATATATATGCTGTCTACAAGAGACCCACTTCAGACCTAGGGACACATACAGACTAAAAGTGAGGGGATGGAAAAAGATATTCCATGCCAAATGAAATCAAAAGAAAGCTGGAGTAGCTATACTCCTATCAGATAAAATAGACTTTAAAATAAAGAATGTTACAAGAGACAAGGAAGGACACTACATAATGATCAAGGGATCAATCCAAGAAGAAGATATAACAATTATAAATACATATACACCCAACATAGGAGAACCACAATACATAAGGCAACTGCTAACAGCTATAAAAGAGGAAATCGACAGTAACACAGTAATACTGGGGGACTTTAACACCTCACTCACACCAATGGACAGATCATCCAAAATGAACATAAATAATGAAACAGAAGCTTTAAATGACACAATAGACCAGATACATTTAATTGATATTTATAGGACATTCTGTCCATAAAAAGCAGATTACACTTTCTTCTCCAGCGCGCACAGAACATTCTCCAGGATAGATCACATCTTGGGTCACAAATCAAGCCTCAGTAAATTTAAGGAAATTGAAAACATATCAAGCATCTTTTCTGACCACAACGCTATGAGATTAGAAATGAAATACAGGGAAAAAAACGTAAAAAACACAAACACATGGAGGCTAAACAATAGGCTACCAAAAAACCAAGAGATCACTGAAGAAATCAAAGAGGAAATAAAAAAATACCTAGAGACAAATGACAACGAAAACACAATGATCCAAAACCTATGGGATGCAGCAAAAGCAGTTCTAAGAGGGAAGTTTATAGCTATACAAGCCTACCTCAAGAAACAAGAAAAATCTCAAGTAAACAATCTAACCTTATACCTAAAGGAACTAGGAGAGAAAGAAGAACTAACAAAACCCAAAATTAGCAGAAGGAAAGAAATCATCAAGATCAGAGCAGAAATAAATGAAATAGAAACAAAGAAAACAATAGCAAAGATCAATAAAACTAAAAGCTGGTTCTTTAAGAAGATAAACAAAATTGATAAACCATTAGACAAACTCATCAAGAAAAAGAGGGAGAGAACTCAAATCAATAAAATTAGAAATGAAAAAGGAGAAGTTACAACAGACACCGAAGAAATACAAAGCATCCTAAGAGACTACTACAACAACTCTATGCCAATAAAATGGACAACCTGGAAGAAATAGAAAAATTCGTAGAAAGGTATAACCTTCCAAGACTGAACCAGGAAAAAACAGAAAACATGAACAGAACAATCACAAGGAATGAAATGGAAAATGTGATTAAAAATCTTCCAACAAACAAAAGTCCAGGACCAGATGGCTTCACAGATGAATTCTATCAAACATTTAGAGAAGCGCTAACACCCATCCTTCTCAAACTCTTCCCAAAAATTGCAGAACGAACACTCCCAAACTCATTCTAGGAGACCACCATCACCCTGATACCAAAACCAGACAAAGGTACCACAAAAAAAGAAAATTACAGACCAATATCACTGATGAATATAGATGCAAAAATCCTCAACAAAATACTAGCAAACAGAATCCAGCAACACATAAAAAGGATCATACACTATGATCAAGTGGGATTTATCCCAGGGATGCAAGGATTCTTCAATATACGCAAATCAATCAATGTGATACACCATATTAACAAACTGAAGAATAAAAACCATATGATCATCTCAATAGATGTAGAAAAAGCTTTTGACAAAATTCAACACCCATTTATGATAAAAACTCTCCAGAAAGTGGGCATAGAGGGAACCTACCTCAATATAATAAAGGCCATATACGACAAACACACAGCAAACATCATTCTCAATGGTGAAAAACTGAAAGCATTCCCTCTAGGATCAGGAATGAGACAAGGATGTCCACTCTCACCACTATTATTCAACATAGTTTTGGAAGTCCTAGCCACGGCAATCAGAGAAGAAAAAGAAATAAAAGGAATACAAATTGGAAAAGAAGAAGTCAAACTGTCACTGTCTGCAGATGACATGATACTATACATAAAGAATCCTAAAGATGCCACCAGAAAACTACTAGAACTAATCAATGAATTTGGTAAAGTTGCAGGATACAAAACTAATGCACAGAAATCTCTTGTATTCCTATACACTAATGATGAAAAATCTGAAAGAGAAATTATGGAAACACTCCCATTTACCATTGCAAAAAAAAGAATAAAATACCTAGGAATAAACCTACCTAGGTAGACAAAAGACCTGTATGCAGAAAACTATAAGACACTGATGAAAGAAATCAAAGATACCAACAGATGGAGAGATATAACACGTTCTTGGATTGGAAGCATCAATATTGTGAAAATGACTATATTACCCAAAGCAATCTACAGATTCAATGCAATCCCTATCAAATTACCAATGGCATTTTTTACAGAACTAGAACAAATCATCTTAAAATTTGTATGGAGACACAAAAGACCCCGAATAGCCAAAGCAGTCTTGAGGGAAAAAATGGAGCTGGAGGAATCAGATTCCCTGATTTCAGACTATACTACAAAGCTACAGTCATCAACACAATATGGTACTGGCACAAAAAACAGAAACATAGATCAATGGACCAAGATAGAAAGCCCAGGGATAAACCCACGCATGTATGGTCAACTAATCTATGAAAAAGGAGGCAAGGATATACAATGGAGAAAAGACAGTCTCTTCAATAACTGGTGCTGGGAAAACTGGACAGCTACATGTAAAAGAATGAAATTAGAACACTCCCTAACACCATACACAAAAATAAACTCAAAATGGATTTGAGACCTAAATGTAAGACCGGACACTATAAAACTTAGAGGAATACATAGGAAGAACACTCTTTGACATAAATCACAGCAAGATATTTTTTGATCCACCTCCTAGATTAATAGAAATAAAAACAAAAATAAACAAATGGGACCTAATGAAACTTCAAAGCTTTTGCACAGCAAAGGAAACCATAAACAAGACGAAACGACAACACTCAGAATGGGAGAAAATATTTGCAAACGAAACAGCAAAGGATTAACCTCCAAAATATATAAACAGCTCATGTAGCTCAATATTAAAGAAACAAACAACCCAATCCAAAAATGCGCAAAAGACCTAAATAGACATTTCTCCAAAGAAGACATACAGATGGCCAAGAAGCACATGGACAGCTGCTCAACATCACTAATAATTTGAGAAATGTAAATCAAAACTACAATGAGGTATCACCTCACACCAGTTAGAATGGGCATCATCAGAAAATCTACAAACAACAAATGCTGGAGAGAGTGTGGAGAAAAGGGAATCCTCTTGCACTGCTGGTGGGAATGTAAATTGATACAGCCACTATGGAGAACAGTATGGAGGTTCCTTAAAAAACTAAAAATAGAATTACCATACATATGACCCAGCAATCCCACTACTGGGCATATACCCAGAGAAAACCATAATTCAAAAAGACACATGCACCCCAATGTTCACTGCAGCACTATTTACAACAGTCAGGTAATGGAAGCAACCTAAATGCCCGTCGACAGACAAATGGATAAAGAAGATGTGGTACATATATACAATGGAATATTACTCAGCCATAAAATGAACCGAAATTGAGTCATTTGTTGAGATGTGGATGGATCTAGAGACTGTCATACAGAGTGAAGTAAGTCAGAATGAGAAAAACAAATATCGTATATTAACGCATGTATGCAGAACCTAGAAAAATGGTACAGATGACCCGGTTTGCAGGGCAGAAGTTGAGACACAGATGTAGAGAACAAATGTATGGACACCAAGGGGGGGAAAACCGCTGTGTGGTGGGGATGGTGGTGTGCTGAATTGGGCGATTGGGATTGACATGTATACCCTGATGTGTATAAAACTGATGACTAATAAGAACCTGCAGTATAAAAAAACAAACAAACAAACCAAAAAAAACAACTAATACTAAACTTTCTTTGGGTTATTTGTATGGAAATATGTTAATATAAATTTCAGACATTACAAGAAATTTCTAAAAATCTTATATGTTCTGGTATAATTGTATAAGTCATAATTCTAGTTATTACTTTAAAGTGTATGTCTCAGAAATAACTAAATTTCCTTGTCAATTCCATTATTATGAACTTTCATCAAATCTTTAACCATGGTCATTTTTTAAGTCTTTTGTCATTTACAGACAGTTCTGGGTGTACTCTGATGCTTTTGCAAAAATGTTCCTATAAAAGGCTTTCATCTTCAAGGAATTTATGGAAAAGACTCTGACAAGTACAGGTTTCTGGTAACTGACTGTACTGCTGAACTGAATGAATAAGCATTTTCAGAACTCTAATGGAAAACTGATGAATTCATACAAGTGCTAACAAAACATCAAGATAAAAAAAAATTAATTACATGGGACTGAGTGAACTGATGAGGATGATTATAATTTTTGTGACTTTCTGTTTGAATAAAAAAAAAAATCCCACAAGGACTCAGAGGCAAAAAATATACAAATCAATTCTCATTGCAAAGTAAAGGAGCTGTTACAGTGGAGGATTACTGGACTGAATGTCAATCTTATGACATAGTGTGAGTGTGTTTCGTGTTTGGTAATTGCAATCGTTGCTTTTGTTGTGGTCATGTATTTACAATGCTTGGTGTCAGTTTATTTATCTCTTGTAAAAATTTACAATGCTTGGTGTCAGTTTATTTATCTCTTGTAAAAAAAAAATGTGTGTGTGTGTGTGAAAAAATTAATTAATCAATTAATTAATCAATTAATTAAAAGAATAAAAGGTAAAGGACAAAAAAAAATACAGAGAATGGTAGAGAATAATCAAAGACTTACTTACTACAAATTTCCCTCATTTTTCAAGATTCCAGTTTCTAAGATCAAGAACATAAATTCCAAGTATGAAAAATAAAAAGCAAATCCATACCTTGATACACTGTTGTGACATTAATTAAGAAGAAATAAAAACAGTGAAGAAAAACAGAATTACCTGTAGTCAAGGAAGAGAGATAAGTTAACTACAAAGGAACCACAATTAGATTGACTTCTCAATTTTAAAAGTAAGGGCAGAATACAGTGGAATATCACCTGAAACAAAATAACTGTCAAACTATAAGTGTGTACCTAGTAAAACTACCTTTGAAGAACTGACATGAAAAAGATATTTTCTGGAAAAGGATGAAAAGGGAAGAAGTGAATGAAAGAAAGAATAGGGAAATAGGAAACTAAAACTGTTTTAAATCAACAAACTCTCACCTAAACGAACTGGTAAAGACTGTACTTTACCAGGTACAAAATGACCCCACATAGAAAATCCGTAACAGAAGAGCCAAAGGTATTGGTAAATATGTCGGTAAATCTAAACAAACACTAACTAATAAAACAATGATAATATTTTAATTCATGAGGGGAAAAACAGAATATAACTACATTCTGAACAACATAAAACTTATATCTATATAAAATTAGACAAGGGATGAAGAGATTATAATGTGCTAAGGTGTACATTCAGGAGAAGGGCAAAGTTATTTATTGACTTTATACTTTGTTAATTACTCTTGTAAAGCATGAATGTCCATCTTCCTTGCAAATAGCGGAAACAAAATGGGCCAAATGCAAAACCTTCAAGCAATTCAAAATGAAGGCAAAAAGAGGAGGCGGAAATTAATAGGGGAAAATTTTTTCAAATAGAAAACTTATAATAAGATATATAAATAGATCCAAATATATCAGCACTCACAATAAACATAAATTGACTGAAATCTCCAGTTAAAAGCCAAATTTGTGAGAAATGGATAAGAAAAAAAAATCCAGCTATAGAATACTATTTTTATAAGTACACATCATAAAATAAGGGTACAGAAGAACTGAAATTCAAGTAATGGAAAAAGATATACCAGGTTAAAAGAATATAGGAAAACAATGAATCATCTGATACAAAGAAATGAAATGACAAAATTATAAAGGAGCATTCTGAAGAGTAGGCAATTTTTCTGAACCAAAGCAGTATAATTGAGTCTCAGATTCATTTCACCTCATTTAATTCAGTTTAGGGCTTCAGTTTATTAATATCCTTTAGGAATCGGATTCTTTTGTCTACTGTACTAGCGTCCCTTCTGACCTGAACGTTTGATAAGCATGCCGGTAGTGACTTTATGCAAAACAGTGAGAAAGTGGTTACGAAGTTAAAGCCTAGTACAGAGCCCTATAGCACAATAAAGAAGCATCTATAAAGGCTGATATCTGTTTGCTTAGAGTATAGTTGCTCAAGGAATTACAAACCCCATTACTATTACTCACATCTTATTCTTTAACTTTATTCACAAGCCTATCAAGATACATTTTCTCAAATACTGAAATCTAGATATTGTCAATAATATCTTTACCTATTTATGCATGAATGTGTACATACACACAAATCTTCACATATGTACATACACATATCTATCTACACATACATACACACCTATACAAAACAAACACAAATATGTCATATAGATAAATCACAGTAATACTGTACCTCATAGGTAGTTCCATAATGGCACGTAAATTGGCATTGTCTGTTGGTTTCTGCATCTTGCTCAACATTGGTATAAAATATTACTCCATCTCCAGAGCAGGATACAATCTGCTTATCATTTGTGCATGGTAAGAACTTTGCACTAAATATATTTGCTCGGTGCCCTGAACGAATTGTTGTCAAAACCTAAAACACAGAGAGGAAGTAGTTCTTAGTAATTTATTAGTTCCTAAAAAGAAACATTCAAATTCAATATAATCACAGCCAGGAATAAATTCTCATTAACATTCTCATCTCAAATGAAAAAATATCATTTGATTCCAAACTATTGTAATTAGAAAAAAAAGAAATCAGAATCTCACATATTTTCTTTATTTCTCTCTGAGATGTGAAGAAGATTAAGTATCAACAGGAATAGTGCTGAAACTGAGTCCCCCTAAAACTGAGTTCCTCTGCAGAGTTTATGATTAACCTGTCTATCCAAATTTTATTCCCTGTCTCATCCAACATCTGTTCCTCTCATGACTGAGGAGAATCAAAGAAAACGGGGGACTGAAACCAAGCAGGACCCTGTGGGGCCGTCCCAGGCATAAAAGCCTTTCAATGTCCCCTGTTTCTTGTTTGTAGGAAGAAGGCTTTTAGCCTCCTACGCCTTCCCTGAGTTCCAAAGGGCAGATTAAACAGTTACGAATTAGGGGACTGAGAAAATGCAGAAACAGCAAAGGGAACTGGTCCTGGTTCTCTGCAGGAAAGAGAAGGGATTGTGCATAACAATTTGATACATATCTTTGAGTTCTTCTATAGGAACTAAGCCCCTCCCACCCAGGTGGAGGATGGTAACTTCAGGCTGGGCACAAGCATGTGGACCCCAGACTGACTGGAGATTCTTAGAACACCACCCTGTTACCTCGCCACCAGCCAACCAGAGGAGGGTTACACACCCAGCAGCCCTCCCCCAGATTTCTGCCTATAAAAATTTCTTCCCTGAAACCCATGGGGAGTTTGGGTCTTTTGAGCAGGAGTCACCTGTTCTCCTTGCATGGCCCTTGCAATAAACCTTTCTCTGCTCCAAACTCTGACATTTAGGTTTGTTTGGCCTCATTGTGCATCAGGCACACAAACTTGGGTTCAACAACAGTGCCTTGAAAATTAAATATACATATTTCCACCTACTTGGTGTATCTGACTCATTCATAAACCCTCAGTAAATATAAAAAGACTCTCTTGATTGACTTTTGAAACTGTTTACTAGATGATTATTAAGTTATTCCCTTTCAGGATGAAGAAATAAAAGTAAACTGAATTTAAATGAATCATAAAGTAATGAAATGGTACAGAGGAGGATACAGCAGAACTTCCTACATCTAACTTCTTAATAATTTAAAAGACCAGAATTCCTGTTACAGAAATACAGTTTAAAATAAATATTTTAATATTTGTAACATACACTGAAGGTAAAAGACGAAATCCCCCAACAGTGTTTAAAAATTGAGAGGGGGGGAAAAAACCCAACAAAACCTGATTTTTTTAAAAATGGGCAAAAGATCTGAAGAGATAGTCCAAAGATATACAAATGGCCCTTAAAAATGTGAAAAAGCATCTAAGTTTATTCATAAAGGAAATGTAAATTGAAACTACATTGAGATTACTAATTCCCACTTTTCAGACTGGGAAAAATTCAAAAGCTTGACAACATACTGTATAAGTGAGTATGCGGGGCGGTGGGGGCGGAGGGGGGGTGGCGCAGAATACCAGGCTCTTTAAACAATTCTGGTGGGACTGCTAAATGGTACAAGACCAATGAGGAGGAATTTAGCAGCACCTCACAAAACCACATATGCGTTAACCCTTTGATCAGACAAGTCTATTTCTAAGAATTAATGCTGAAGATACACCTCCAATAATACCAAAAAAAAAAAGTACCAAGTTACTTACTGAGTTATTTATAATAGCAAAACACAGGTGACTGGCTGAATAAATTATCGTACATCCCCACAATGTATTATATACAATGGGAATTTAATGCAATGGGAATATCTGGTGTGCTTTTTTAAAAAAAAAATGTGCTCAAAATAAGGGAATATGTCAAAACACAGACACAAAGTTGCTTTAGTTCACTTTAAATGTCTTACTGAACAAAACTAACACAACACTGTAAAGCAACTATACTCCAATAAAATGTTTTAAATAAATAAATAAAAGAACAACAAAAAATGTCTTACTGAACAAACTGGGGCAATTCGAGCATCAATAAAAATATCAGTGATAGATTATAATTTATTGAATAAAAATAAAAATCTATAATCCCACAGTAATTTTTTCACAAAGGTGGCAAAGACTAAGGAAATGCTCTTATTCACAGAATAATGTCAGTTAATAAATGTAGAATGACAGAATTAAAAATCACTATTTATAACCACATTATAACAACTGATTAAGGCAAGAATCAATGAATACTGAAACCACTGTGTGAAAGATTGCTATGAAAGAGAATATTCACACAGTCCCCACACACTACTCCCCCGTAGCTTATAATTACAAAGGGTAAATGTACCTACACAATGGAAAGATCAAACTTAACATCACCAATTAGGGGACAAATTAATATCAGGTACTACAACATCACCCATGGAGAATTCCTAGCAAAAATGTTTAATGTTAATCTACTCATGAAGAAACAATCAGACAAATCCAAATGGAGGGACATTCTATAAAATAACTTGACTGATATGTCAATATAACAATAAAACAACATATCAATGTCATGAAAGACCAAAAAGTTGAATGAACTGTTCTAAAGGAGACAAAGGAAATATGACAAATAAATGAAATACGTGGTGCTGGATTGGGGGTTGGATTGAAGGAGGCATGGCAGTGACAAAATTACTGAAATGGGAAAATTTGAACATGGACTATACATGTATATATGTGCACGTATTATGTGTGTATATATGTAATATACCATGGACGAAGAATGTCACCTGCCATATCAGTAAACAAAGGATGTTGCATCCAACCGTCACTGCAGCCACCCCCCCATGGTGCACCCTGAGGGGAACTCAGAACAGCGATAAGCAGGCTGCCAGCCACCAAGCCATCA
This sequence comes from Grampus griseus, assembly GCF_964374135.1. Taxonomy (NCBI): domain Eukaryota; kingdom Metazoa; phylum Chordata; class Mammalia; order Artiodactyla; family Delphinidae; genus Grampus; species Grampus griseus. The sequence goes on along the minus strand of NC_139017.1, from coordinate 50,538,039 downwards.
GTCTCTGCAGCCACCCCCAATGGTGCACCCTGAGGGGATTCAAGATAGAGAAAAAGAGGATACAGACCATAGATAGTTAAGGTACATAGCAAAGGAACAATTTCAATAAGTCCAGATTCTTGCATCTTCCCAAACAAAGAGCTAAATTCTTGAACTTGAGATGTCTGAGGTTTTTTAATTAGCAGTAATCTTTTGATGTTCTGACTACCTAGGGTTTTTTTGCAAAAACTCTTATATATCCTAGCTCCTCCTTTACCTCTCCAGAACAGTCCCTCAGAGCTATCTGAGAGGCTGTCTCCCTGGCTTAAGTTCTCAGTATATCCACCAAATAAAACATATTTCTCAACTTTTAGGTTGTGCATTTTTTTCAGTCGACAGTACAAAACTGTATATATTATACAAATATGATAACAGCATATGGTCAATTCTCATTACTACTGGTAGTTGTGCTCTGTAAAGTCACCACAAACACTGAAAAAGCAAGTGCTGAATCACTGCTCCTACGGAAATACAGGGTTAGGTTCCTGTGAGGCTCTGGTCACAATATTTTCATCAACTAATCAATAAGTAACTTTGTTTCATGTGTTTCTGTTTAAAGACACTTTATTTGATATATATTGTTGATTCATTAACATTGAACTTATGGTCAACAGCACTATAACTCATGCCTAAATGAAGCTTGTCTAACATATTTTCTCCATAAAGCACATCCCAGGCTTCCTGTACTTAGGAATACCAGATAGTACTTCAGCACAATACCTGAGGACCACTTCAACATTGAAATCACTAACAAAAAGCACAAAAACACAAAACCTATGACACTAAATGTATCACAAAAAGGATACAATACAGTATGCTTACAGTATTTGATTTGAAACAAGAAGTCTGAGTGTCACTTTGTTTGATCTCACCTGGGAATGCGAGTGTTGATGTATGTGCTGGGCAACTCAAATTTTTTGCCACTCTGTACATGTATATGGCCATAAATGACGAGGAAAACACTGGAAGTATTGATTTGGGGGTTAAAAATAAACTTAATGAGTAGGTGAATTTGCAAATATGGAATCTGTAAGTAATGAGGATCAACTCTATATTCAATATTACATATCTTGACCATGGTAACTGCATTATAGCTATATAGGATAATGTTATTGTTCTTAGTAGACAGATGTCAAAGTATTCATGAATGAAGTGCATAATGCTTCCAACTTACTCTAAAATACTTTTTTAAACAATCTATTTGTGGATGTTCATTGTACTATTCTTTCAACTTTTTCATCAGTTTTAAAATCTTAAAATAAATTTAGGAAAAGATATTTCAACTTTATTTTTGGTTTGGTTTTAAGTGAGTATTTACTGTATAACACTGACAAATTCATAACCGAAGTACGACACCAAATCAGAACACAGATCTGGTATAAGTATTAGCAGCTACTTACCTTGACCGCCTTAAGTATTTAAGTCACCTCATTTTATCTAAGACCTAGGGTCATGAACAAAATAAGGATTTGCTGAGTACCATACAGTACTGTACTGTAAGTCTTATTAATACACATTTAATTAAGGTCAAATTAAAAAAAAGGGGAGAGAATTTGCACCTACATCAACCAAAGCCAATGGAGAATAAAAACTGTTAAATGTTTTAAAAATTTTCATTCCTCTCTCCAAGTATAAGACACTGAGACCTGGTCAATTAAGGTACAAGAAATAACACAGAGAATAATTAATGTAAAGCCTTTAAACAAGATAGAATCATAGCCTTTAATGCTGTCAAATATCTCAGCATGGTTTACCAAGTATCTAAGTATATATGTCACTACATACAATGTAAGTAGTTTCTTAGTCTCATAGGCCTTTGACTTTGCTTTAGTCACATTCAGCAGACATTATTCTTAACAATTTGATTTATCTCCATTCAACAGGTTTATGTATAGCTCCAGAAACAAAAGGAGAAACCTCATTCAATACATTAACATGTGTACTGGCATATCACATATCACTCAAAAATTGAAAGAAATTTCTTTATTAAAGTAATCAGAGTAACCATTAAAGTAATTAGTAAAAAATTGAAGTCTTTTCCCTCTGAACAAATCTCTTGATTTCAGATGTCCCTCTCCAAACTTACTCCTTTTTCTCTAGTATTCCCCATCTTAATAACATCAATATCCACCCACACAGTTGATCAAGTCAAAAACTAAGGAAACATCCTTCATTTCTCTTTCCCTCATCCACTATATAAAATCCATCAGCAAATCCATGTCCAAGATACATTTCAAATTACTTCTCACCACCTTTAATGCCATTATCTCTGCCTCAACCATCATCCGTTCTCAACTACAATCTCAGAGATTTTCATCTCAGTCTCTGGATTACATCAATGGCCTCCTATCTCCCAGCTTCTGATCTTACTCAAACGCTACTCTCCAAAAAGCAACCACAGCTAACTTTTAAAAAGACAAATCATATCATTTCCATGTTTAAAATACTCTAGTGATCAGCTATTTCAATTACACTAAAAAGTAAACTCCTTAATCTAGCCTATCAAACCTACTACCTGACCCCTGCATAATCATGTTAACTTCATTTTGTACTGCTTCTTTCCCTAATTTATTAATAGATAATTGTTGGAAGAACTATAGTACTCATCTATATACAGTTAGTAATTTCACCAAAGGTCGGAATTTGTTTTTAATTGTTGAAATGGAATCAATACAGCCAATACAGATATGCACGCTACTGGAGATAAATAGCAGTAAAGTCGATTTAAAAAAATAGATGTGCAGCTGCAAACAGTTACAATTTTTGAAAGCTAGATTTATTTTCTTATTTGTGCTTTCCTTGGATTAATGCGTTATAATACTTTTTCAGAAAACATCTAAGAATAATGGCCTACAGAGGTGGAAGACGGCAGAGTAACTTAATCTAAAATGAACAAAACATATTGTTAACTACAATTAGTAATAAATATGAAAGTGAACTAGCTGTAATGTCTATCACTTTGCTGATCATCAGGTTACTCTGACTAATCTAGCTGGCCAAGCAGGTATCTCTTCCCTCCTGCATCACGTTATATACAACACTTTCAAAACTTCATGCTTGGTCCAGGAGTATCTAGATAGAAGATGCTAGCTCTTCAATCTCTTAGTAAAAATCACCCCTCCTCCAACCCATGCCTACCCTTGTCTAAGGCATTGAATACAGAAACTTCTTGCCTTTCTTTTACTAATATTTATTGGGCACCTACTACATGACAGGAAATTTACTAAGTGTTGAGGAAACAGAAAGGAAAAAGAAATGGTCATTGTCCCAAAGAAGTTATAGTCTAATGGTGAGCAACATGCAAACAAACATAATAATTGAGTTATCCATAAAATACGAGAACACAGAGGAAGGAATGCCTGCATCTGCCTTGGTAAACTAGAGATATATCACAGATAAGAGCTGAGGCTTGAAGGATGAAATTAAACTTGCCAACTAAGTAGGAGGTGCATGGGACAGCAGAACATCCCACAAAGAGAGAAAAGCAGAAGAAAAGCATAGAAGAAACAAACAACATTTTATGCTCTAAGAACTAAAGGTAGCTGAATGAAGCCAAATCAAGAAAAAGTCTGCATATACTCAGGATTTCTTTTACAGAAGATGCTGCAAGGCTACCTGAGGGCTATCTTCCTTCTGTTTCATCTATACCTTGAGGAGGAGGCCCTTTGGGGGTCCCAGAATATTGTGCGAAGTCTCTTATAGGAATCCATACCTGACTAGGATCCTGAGCTTTGTTTCTATTTACCTTGACCTTCAAGGCCACCAAAACTAAAGTTTAGATATGCCAAGACTGACAAATATCTTCAGGGCAAAAGTGGCTATCATGCTCACTTCTCTGGATTCCCTTTTTCCCTTCCATTTTGGACTGATAATTCCTTACTATCAAGACAGTTATTTACTTTTAGGATAATTTTTAAAGTTTTTAATCAAGCATTTTTGAGTTGATTTCAGTGGGAGGATTGGTCCAAATAAACTAGCCTGTAATTTTTGAAAAAAGAAGCTTCTCTTTTTTATGTATTTGAGATCTATGATATATATAACTAAGACATGATGCCATTAATAAGGAACAATTAAATCTATTTTTTAAAAGTATCAAAACTTTTATATGCAATAAATTAATCTTTCCATGAACTCACAGGATTTAAAAAGAGAGTAAAACTATAGGAACAGATAATATCTGACTCAAGATCAAAAAACTTTATTTTCCTATGTAGTGAATCATCAGTGTTTTAAAACAAAAAATATTCCTATATGACAGCAAATTTGGATCTATTAAAACCACTATGTGAAAACTATAAAGTCTTCTTATACTCAAAATCTTTTAAAGTATTATCTGATTAATCATTTCTCAAACTGAAAAAGAAGAGTAATCACTTTTCAAATATACATATTCTACTGGGAACCATACATCAAAGTGATTATCATTTTTTTAAAATAAGCAAATAAAGGAAAAATAAGATCTTTTAAAAATTATTCCAATGGGGATATTCACAAAATAACTGAAGGCAGGGACTTGGAGAGATATTTGTACAGCTCTGCTTATAGCAGCATTATTCACAATAGCCAAAAGGTGGAAATAACCCAAGTGTTCACTGACAGATGAAAGGCTGAACAAAACGTGATACATACATACAATGGAATATTTGTCAACCTTAAAAAGAAAGGAAATACTGACACAGGCTACACATGGATGAACCTTAAGGACCTTATTCTAAGTAAAATAAGCCAGTCACAAAGGACAAATACTGTATAAAAACACTTATATGAGGTACCTGGAGTAGACAAATTCATAGAGACAGGAAGTAGAACAGTGGTTGTCAGGGGCTGGGGGAGGGAGGAATGAAGGGTTATTGCCTAATGGGTATTGAGTTTCAGTTTTGCAAGATGAGAAGAGTTTTGCAGCTGGATGATGGTGATGGTATCACAACAATATGAATGTACTTAATGTCAGTGCACTGAACTCTTAAAAATGGTTAATATGCTTAATTTTATGTAATGTGTATTTTACAACAATTTTTATAAGAAAGAGTAAAGCTCTGGGACTTCCCTGGTGGTCCAGTGGTTAAGAATCTGCCTTCCATTGCAGAGAACATGGGTTTGATCCCTGGTTGGGGAACTAAGATCCCACATGCTGCAGGACAACTAAGCCTGCATGCCGCAACTACTGAGCCCATGCACTCTAGAGCCTGTGCACCACAACTAGAGAGCCCATGCGCCACAGCTACTGAGCCCACGTGCTCTGGAGCCAGTACACAACTAGAGAGAAGCCTGCACACCGCAATTAGAGAAGCGCATGCACCACAACGAAGAGCCCACACGCCACAACGAAAGATCCCGTGTGCCGCAACTAAGACCTGATGCAGCCAAATAAATAAATATATTTTTTAAAAAAGAGTAAAGCTCTGCATCTTTTCAAAACAAAAAAATTATTCCATTGGTATCTAGACGAGTGATTTAAATACTGTAAACATTAAAATTCTGATAGTGATGATCAAAAAGCATTCCACATATACATTATTCCAGGAAGGTTCTCTGACTAATTGCAGAGCTAAGACAAGCAGGATTCTGAAACATCAAGTTTCCCTCTGCTAAGTCAGGACAATTAAGTAAAGCTATCTCTGAAATAAAACTATGACCTGTCCTTTAATCAAGGATAGCCTCCATACAAACCTTTTTTTAGGCTGAAGAACCACAAACATTTATTTAAATATCTTAACTATTTAAATGTAGAAAAACAAAAAATACATGAACAATTTATTCTGTAAGATTGCTAATATTAAATATGACTTCAGTCTGCCAATCTACAGTATTCTCATTCATATAAAAGTATTTGTATACTTACTCTTATAAAGTCAGAAGAAGGGCCAATAAAAATCAGAACATAATGCAAATTAAAATTTAATATGATATCCCAGTTTACTGAATTGGATGTTATGAAGCATTTCATTAGAACCTAGCCACTGTTTGTAAACTGATAAAATTCAGTTTCTTAAACTGCTTGGCTGAAGATTAGATTCTGTGAGCATAAAAGAAAAAAAATCACATTTTTCCCCCAAAAGAATGGCTTATTGAGATAATGTCACTTTTGGCAATTTTATCCACATGCATAAAATGAAGCATATTTAAATTTTCTAGAGTCAAAAGGCTGAATGAAATCTAATGTTTTCTTAAAGAAACTAAGGAACTTGCATGTGATAACTTCCAAATTATATAACTTTAGAAAAATAGGGATATTCTTTACAAATGCCCACTCCGTGATTATTCACTATTTCTTGATTTCTAGCTTCTTGATTTTTGTTTTTCTCATTAAGTTGTAGATTTTTAAAACCACTTTACCTTTCTGCTGTAAGGATTACTAATTACTAACTTGGTGTCATCTGAGCCAGATAAAATATATTCTCCAGTCTCATTCCAACAGATCGTATTAACCTAAAAAGAAAGCAAAACAGAAATTTAAGCAGACTGAAAGTAAAATGAGTATGCCATCTTCACTTAGCTGATGGTTTAAAATTTATATCACTAATGACGTTATGTCTATGGTAAATAGTATTTACCAGTTTACTTAGTGAAAATGCATACTGAGTGCCATTTGGCAAGAACAATGTTCTATAAATTCACAATGAAATATGAGTCTTTCTTAAGTTTTATTTAAATTTATTTTAATTAGTCCATTTTATATCCAGAGACATAAAACCAAGTCACCTAAAAAGGAATTAGAAAAACTTACTACAGAGCTACAGTAACCAAGGCTGTGTGGTACTGTCATGATCACAGACATATCAATCAATGGAATGGAATTGAGTCCAGAAATAACCCATACATTTATGGTCAGGTAATTCTTGACTAGGGGTCCAAGACCATTCAATGGAGAAACAATAATCTTTTCAACAATTGATGCTAGGACACCTGGATATACACAAGCAAAAGGAATTTGGATCCCTACTTCACATCACATACAAAAATTAACTGAAAATAATCAAAGATTTAAATGTAAGAGCCAAATGGGACCTAATGAAACTTCAAAGCTTTTGCACAGCAAAGGAAACCATAAACAAGACCAAAAGACAACCCTCAGAATGGGAGAAAATATTTGCAAGTGAAGCAACTGACAAAGGATTAATCTCCAAAATTTACAAGCAGCTCATGCACCTCAATAACAAAAAAACAAACAACCCAATCCAAAAATGGGCAGAAGATCTAAACAGACATTTCTCCAAAGAAGATATACAGACTGCCAACAAACACATGAAAGAATGCTCAACATCATTAATCATTAGAGGAATGTAAATCAAAACTACAATGAGATATCACCTCACACCAGTCAGAATGGCCATCACCAAAAAATCTAGAAACAATAAATGCTGGAGAGGGTGTGGAGAAAAGGGAACACTCTTGCACTGCTGGTGGGAATGTGAATTGGTACAGCCACTATGGAGAACAGTATGGAGGTTCCTTAAAAAACTACAAATAGAACTACCATATGACCCAGCAATCCCACTACTGGGCATATACCCTGAGAAAACCATAATTCAAAGAGTCATGTACCAAAATGTTCTTTGCAGCTCTATTTACAATAGCCAGGAGATGGAGACAACCTAAGTGTCCATCATCGGATGAATGGATAAAGAAGATGTGGCACATATATAAGATGGAATATTACTCAGCCATAAAATGAAACGAAATTGAGCTATTTGCAATGAGGTGGATGGACCTAGAGTCTGTCATACAGAGTGAAGTAAGTCAGAAAGAGAAAGACAAATACCATATGCTAACACATATATATGGAATTTAAGGGGAAAAAATGTCATGAAGAACCTAGGGGTAAGACAGGAATAAAGACACAGACCTACTAGAGAATGGACTTGAGGATATGGGGAGGGGGAAAGGTAAGCTGTGACAAAGTGAGCGAGTGGCATGGACATATATACACTATCAAATGTAAAATAGATAGCTAGTGGGAAGCAGCCGCATAGCACAGGGAGATCAGCTCGGTGCATTGTGACCACCTAGAGGGGTGGGATAGGGAGGGTGGGAGGGAGGGAGACGCAAGAGGGAAGAGATATGGGAACATACGTATATGTATAACTGGTTCACTTTGTTATAAAGCAGAAACTAACACACCATTGTAAAGCAATTATACTCCAATAAAGATGTAAAAAAAATAAAAAATAAAAAAATAAATGTAAGAGCCAAAACTTTAAAGCTCTTAGAAGGAAACATAGGTCTCAATCTTCATGAAAACTAAAACCACAATGAATTACCACTTCACATCGTTAAGATGGCTATAATAACTTAAGAAAAAGAAAACACAAAATATAAGAAGAATTAGAATGTCAAGAAACTGGAACCTTGATACATTTCTGGTAGGAATGCAACATAGTACAGCTATTTGGAAAGCAGTTTGGCAGTACGGTCAAAAACTGAAACAGAGTTACGCTAAGAGCCAGCAATTCCACAACAAAATGTATACCCAAGAGAACTGAAAACATGTCACAGAAAAACTTCTACACTCAAGTTCATAGCTGCATTATTCATAACAGACAAAAAGGGAAGCATTTCAAATGTTCACCAAATAATGAATAAACAAAATGTGACTAACCCATTTGCTCATAACAAAATATCCATACAATGAAGTATTATTCAGCCATAAAAAGAAATAATGATACATGCTGCCACATGGATGAACCTTAAAAAAGTACGCTAAGTGAAAGCCAGTCTGAAAGGCCACATATTATATGGTTCATTTACATAAAAAGTACAGAATAAGCTTATCTACAGAGACAGAAAGCAGATTATAGCGACTGCCAAGAGCTTGGTGGAGGGGGAATAGGAGTGACTGATAATTGGTATGGACTTTCTCTTTCGGATGGTGAAAATATACTGGAGTTAGATAGCAGTGACAGCTATACAACTTTATGAATATAGTAAAAAGGCACTGCACTGAACACTTAAAAGAGATGAATTTTATGGAATGTGGATTATATCTAAATTTAAAAAAAAAGAAGGAATTACTGACTTCCACTTTCAATCAAGGTGGAGTAACTAGGACCAGATTTACTATCACATCTGAAACAACCAAAAACAGCAGAATATACATTCTTTTTAAGTACACATGAAATATTTACCAATATAGAAGATATTTACTATGGGGCATAAAACAAATCTCAATATATTTAAAAGACTTCAAGTCCCATAAAATGTTTTCTGTCCAAAATGGAATTAAATTAGAAATCATTAACACAAAGAAATATTTGAAAACTATAAAGTTGCACATGGTCAAAAAAGAAATCACAAAATAAATTACAAAGTATTTTTAACTGAATGACAATAAAAGCACAACATATCTCAATTTTGGGGTTGTAGCGAACATAGTGCTTAGAAGGAAATCTACAGCACAAAAACACCTATATTAGAAGGATAAAGGTCCCATAACAATGACTTCCACTTCCACTCAAAAAGGTGTAACAAGAAGGCCAATGAAATCAAAAGTCAAAAGAAGATTGGAAATAATGAATATAAGAGCAGAAATCAATGAAAAAGAAAACAGGAAAACACAGAAAATTGACAAAACCAGAAACTGGTGCATTGAAAAGACAAAGTTAATGAACCTCTACTCAGACTAATCAAGAAAAAGAAGGGGTGGGGGAACTTATTACCAATATCAGGAATGAGAGCAGTGACATCATTACACATTCTACAAATATTTAAACATATAAAAGAACACTGTGGACAACTTTATCAAAAAAATTCAACAACTTGGGGAGTTAAGAAAATCCCTGAAACACACATACTAAACAAAATTTACTGAAGACATTGTCCATTTTTATTAACAAACTGCAGTTAGAATTTTCAACAAAGAAAACTCCAGGCCCAGACTGCTTTGCTGGTGAATTTTGCCAAGTATTTTAAAAAAATAAAAGATGAAAATTCTGTACCAAGTATTTTAGAAAACTAAAAAGAACAGTATATTTACCAACTCATTGATACAAGAAAACTATGGACCAATATCCTTAATGTACACACAAAAACTCTAAAACAGAATTTTAGAAAATTGAATAAAACAATATATGAAAATAGATAATACATCATGACTCAAGGAAAATGCAAGAATGGTTTGACACTCAAATATTAATCAATGTAACCCATGATATTAACAAACTAAAAATCATATGATCACTGCAATAAATGCAGTGACATCTGAAAAAAGAACAGACATTTGAAAAAAATCCAACAACGATTCATAAAAAGAGCTCTCAGCAAAGTAGAATGGAACTTTTTCAACCGGACAATGCACATCCGTTAAAAAACCATCATACTTAATAATGAAAGACTGGATGCTTTCCCTCTAAGATCAGAACAAGACAGGGATGTCTGCTCTCACCACTTCTGTTCAACACTGTCTAGGGTACTAGACAGCACAGTAAGACAAGAAAAAGAAATAAAAGGAAACCGGACAGGAAAAGAAGTAAACCTATCTTTATTCTCAGATGCCATGATTGTTTATATAGAATATCCTACAGAATCTTAAAAAAAGGGGGCTGGAACTATTAAGCTTAGGAAGTTTGAGGGATACAGATGAATATCATATTCCCTTGGTATCCAATAGGATGGGTTCCAGGACCCCCTGACAAATGCCAAAGTCTGTAGATGCTCAAGTACCTTATATAAAATGGAGAAATACAGTCGACTCTCGGTATCCACGGATGCAGAACCTGTGGATATGGAGGGATGACTGTATGTAAAAATAAATAGCACAAGGAATTAAAACCACATATTGCTATTGCTAAATATCTATTAGAATGTCTAAAATTAAAAAGAATGACTAAAAAAAAAAAGAATGACTGTATCAGGTCTGAAGGAAGAAAGAGAACAGTATAATAGTAGCAAACTTCAACACCCCACTTTAAACAATGGATAAATCATACCGACAGAAAATCAGTAAGGAAACATTAGACTTGTATTAAACTTTAGATCAAATGAATCTAACAGATACATATAGAACATTCCATCCAACAACAGAACATTCTTCTCAAGTGAACACAGAACATTCTCCAGGATAAATCATGTTAGACCACAAAACAAGTATTAGCAAACATTAAAAGAATGAAATCCTACCAAGTATCTTTCCTGCCCACAGTGGTATGAAAATAGAAATTGACAGGAGGAAAACTGAAAATTTCACAAACATGTGGAAATTAAATAACACACTCCTGGACAACCAGAGCATCAAAGAAAAAAAATCAAAAAATATCTTCAGACAAGTGAAAATGGAAACAAGACACATGGGATGCAGCAAAAGCAGTTCTCAGTGGGAAGTTTATAGCAATCAATGTCTACATTAAGAAAAAAAGAAAGATCTCAAATAAACCATCTAAATTTACACATTGAGGAACTAGAAAAGAAAAACAAAACCCAAAGTTGGCAGAAAGAAGATGATAAAGATCAGAGCAGAAATGAATAAAATAGAGAACAGGAAAATAACAGAAAAGATTAAAAAAATTAAAAGCTGGTTTTTTGAAAAGATTAACAAAATTGACAAACATTTCGAAGGACTTAACAAGATTATAAAATTATAAATAAAAGAGAAGACATTACAACTGATACCACAGAAACATAAAGAGTCATAAAAGACTACTATGAACAATTATACACCAACAAATTAGACAACCTGGAATAAATTCCTAGGAACATATAACTGACTAAGACTGAATCATGAAAAAAGAAAATCTGAACAGAACAATAAAGAGTAAAAACATTAAATAGAAAACCTCCCAACAGTAAAAACAACAAAAAAGCCTAGGACCAGATAGCTTCTCAGGCTTTAAATGTTTACCAAATGTTTCAAGAAGAATTAAACTCATTTTCTGAGGTAAGCATTACCCTCACACCAAGGCCAAATAAGGATACTACAGGAAAAGAAAACTACAAGCCAACATTTCTGATGAATATAGAGGCAAAAATTATCAAGAAAATACTAGCAAATCAAATTCAAAATCACATTAAAAGTATCATACACCAGGACTTCCCTGGCGGTCTAGAGGTTAAGACTCTGCCCTTCCAATGCAGGAGGTGCAGCTTCAATCCCTAGTTAGGGAACTAATATCCCACATGCCACGCAGCGCAGACAAAAAATTTTAAAAAAAAAATTTTTTTTTACACTATCATTGACCCATACACCATAATCAACTGGGATTTACCACTGAAATGCAAGCATGGTTCAATATAAAGAAATCAATAATTTTAATACACCTCATTAATGGAAAGATAAAAATCATGATTGTCTCAATAGATGCACAAAAAGCATTTAACTAAATTCAACATCTTTCATGATAAAAATGCTCAACAAACTAGGAATAGAAGGATTACACCTCAACATAAAAAAGGCCATATATAACAAGTCCACAGCTAACACCATACTCAAGGGTGAAACGTTGAAAAAAGCTTTTCCTCTAAGATCAGGAGCAAGACAAGGATGTCCACTGTCATCACTTGTATTCAACATACTACTGGAAGTCCCAGCCAGAATAATTAGACAGGAAAAAGAAATAAAAGGCAACTAAATTGGAAATGAAGATATAAAACTATCTTCGTTTGCAGATGACCTCATCATATATATATTGATAGAAAATCCTGAAGACTTCACCAAAAATTTATTAGCACTAACAAATGATTTCAGTAGTTTCAAGATATATCATCAACAAACAAAAATCAGTTGCATTTCTGTATACTAACAATGAACTATCTGAAAATGAAATAAAGAAAACAAGCCCATTTACAACAGTATCAAAAACAATAAAATACTCAGGAATAAAGTTAACCAGAGAGATGAAAGATCTATACACTGAAATCTATATGACAAAGATGAGAAACACTGAAAAAACAAACAGAAAGACACATTCATGTATGAAAAAAGTTAATATTATACTATACTACTCAAAAGCCATCTACAGATTTACAGCAATCCCTATCAAAATTCCAAAAGCATTTTTCACAGAAATAGAAGTCCTGAAGTTTGTATGGAACAACTCCCTCTTGCGAGAGTACCGTAATCACAACTGACTGCTGGGCAATCATCAACAGAAAGACACTGAAAATCATCAAAAGATACCCAACACCCAAAGAAAAAGGAGAACCCCCGATGAGATGGTAGGAGGGGCGCAATCACAATAAAGTCAAATCCCATAACTGCTGGGTGGGTGATTCACAAACAAAAGAACAAGTATACCTCAGAAGTCCACCCACTGGAGTGAAGGTTCTGAGCCCCACATCAGGCTTCCCAAATTGGGGGTCTGGCAATGGGAGGAGGAATTCCCAGAGAATCAGACTTTAAAAGCTAGCGGCATTTGATTGCAGGACTTCGACAGAACTGGGTAAAACAGAGATTCCACTCTTGGAGGGCACAGACAAAATAGTGTGCGCATCAGTACCCAGGGGGAAGGAGAAGTGACCCCATAGGAGACTGAACCAGACCTACCTGCTAGTGTTGGAGGACCTATGCATAGGAAGCGGGTGGCTGTGGCTTACAACAGGGACAAGGACACTGGCAGCAGAAATTCTGGGAAGTACTCCCTGGCATGAGCCTTCCTGGAATCCACAATTAGCCCCACCAAAGAGCTGGGTAGGCTCAAGTGCTGGGTCGCCTCAGGCCAAACAACCGACAGGGAGGGAACAGAGCCCCACCTATCAGCAGAAAAGTGGATTAAAGTTTTACTGAGCTTTGCCCACCAGAGCTACACCAAGCTCTTCCAACCACAAGGCCCTCCCAGCAGGAAGCTTGCACAAGCCTCTTCGATATCCTGATCCACCAGAGGGCGAGAGCAAGAGCAAGAAGAACTACAATTCTGCAGCCTGTGGAATAAAAACCACATTCACAGTAAGATAGAAAAAATGAAAAGTGACAGGACTATGTACCACATAAAGGAACAAGATAAAACCCCAGAAAAACAACTAAATGAAGTAGAGATAGGCAACCTTTCAGAAAAAGAATTCAGAATAATGATAGTAAAAATGATCCAGGACCTCAGAAAAATAATGGAGGCAAATATCGAGAAGATGCAAGAAATGTTTAACAAAGACCTAGAAGAATTAAAGAAGAACACCTAGAAGAATTAAAGAACAAACAAACAGAGCTGAACAATACAATAGCTGAAATGAAAAATGTACTAGAAGGAATCAATAGTAGAATAACTGAGGCAGAAGAACGGATAAGTGACCTGGAAGATAGAATGGTAGAATTTACTGCCACAAAACAGAATAAAGAAAACAGAATAAAAAGAAATGAAGACAGACTAAGAGACCCTGGGACAACATTAAACACACCAACATTCGCAACATAGCGGTCCCAGAAAGAGAAGAGAGAGAGAGAGAAAGGACCCGAGAAAATATTTCAAGAGGTTATAGTCGAAAACTTCCCTAACATTAGAAAGGAAATATCCAGCCAAGTCCAGGAAGTGCAGAGTCCCAGGCAAGATAAACCCAAGCAGAAACACGTCAAGACACACACTAATCAAACTGACAAAAATTTAAGAAAAAAAATTATTAAAAGCAACAAGGGAAAAATGACAACATATAACTCCCATAAGATTTACAGCTGATTTCTCAGCAGAAACACCACAAGCCAGAAGGGACTGGCAAGATATATTTAAAGTGATGAAAAGGAAGAACCTAAAACCAAGATTACTCTACCCAGCAAGGATCTCATTCAGATTCGAAAGAGAAATCAAAAGCTTTACAAACAAGCAAAACCTCAAAGAATTCAGCACCACCAAAGCATCTCTACAACAAATGCCAAAAGAAATTCTCTAAGTGGGAAACACAAGAGAAGAAAAGGACCTACAAAAACAAACCCAAAACAATTAAGAAAATGGTAACAGGAACATACATATGTATAATTACCTTAAATGTGAATGGATTAAATGCTCCAACCAAAAGACAGGCTCACTGAATGGATAAAAACACAAGGCCCATATATATACTGTGTACAAGAGACCCACTTCATACCTAGGGATACAAACAGACTGAAAGTAAGAGGATGGAAAAAGATATTCCATCCAAATGGAAATCAAAAGAAAGCTGGAGTAGCAATACTCATAAAAGAAAAAATAGACTTTAAAATAAAGACTACTAAAAGAGACAAGGAAGGACACTACATAATGATCAAGGGATCAATCCAAGAAGAAGATATAACAATTGTAAATATTTATGTACCCAACATAGGAGCACCTCAATATGTAAGTCAAATGCTAACAGCTATAAAAGGGGAAATTGACAGTAACACAATAATAGTAGGGGACTTCAACACTCCACTTTCCTATTGGACACGTAATCCAAAATGACAATAAATAAGGAAACACAAGCTTTAAATGACACATTAGACCAGAGAGACTTAATTGATATTTATAGGACATTCCATCCAAAAAAAGCAGATTACACTTTCTTTGCAAGTGCACGTGGAACATTCTCCAGGATAGATCACATCTTGGGTTACAAATCAAGTCTCGGTAAATTTAAGAAAACTGAAATCATCTTTTCAAACCACAACACTATGAGATTAGAAATAAATTACAGGGAAAATAACGTAAGAAACACAATCATATGGAGGCTAAACAATATGTTACTAAATAACCAAGAGATCACTGAAGAAATCAAAGAGGAAAATAAAAAATACCTAGAGACAAATGACAACAAAAACACAATGATCCAAAACCTATGGGATGCACCAAACCCAGTTCTAAGAGGGAAATTTATAACAATACAACCCTACCTCAAGAAACAAGAAAAATCTCAAAGAAACAATCTAACCTTACACTTAAAAGAACCAGAGAAAGAAGAACAAAGAAAACCCAAAGTTAGTAGAAGGAAAGAAATCATAAAGATCGGAGCAGAAATAAATGAAATAGAAACAAAGTAAACAATAGCAAGGATCAATAAACCTAAAACCTGGTGCTTTGAGAAGATAAACAAAATTGATAAACTTTTAGACAGACTCAAATCAATAAAATTAGAAATGAAAAAGTAGAAGTTACAACAGACACCACAGAAATACAAAGCATCATAAGAGACTACTATAAGCAATCTATGCCAATAAAATGGACAACCTGGAAGAAACAGATGAATTCTTAGAAAGGTATAACCTTCCAAGACTGAACGAGGAAGAAATAGAAAGTATGAACTGATCAATCACAAGCACTGAAACTGAAACTGTGATGAAAAATCTTCAAACATGCAGAAGTCCAGAACCAGACCCTTTCACAGGTGAATTCTCTCAAACATTCAGAGAAGAGCTAACACTCATCCTTCTCAACTCTTCCCAAAAAACTGCAGAAGAAGGAACACTCCCAAACTCATTCTACGAGGCCACCATCACCCTGATACCAAAACAAGACAAAGATACTACAAAAAAAATTACAGACTAATATCACTGATGAACACAGATGCAAGAATGCTCAACAAAATACTAGGAAACAGAATCAAACAACACACTGAAAGGATCATACATCATGATCAAGTGGAATTTATCCCAGGGATGCAAGGATTCTTTGATATATGCAAATCAAACAATGTGATACACCATATTAACAAACTGAAGAATAAAAACCATATGATCATCTCAATAGATGCAGAAAAAGATTTTGACAAAATTCAACACCCATTTATGATAAAAACTCTCCATAAAGTGGGCATAGAGGGAACCTACCTCAACATAATAAAGGCCATATATGATAAACCCACAGCCAACGTGGTGAAAGATTGAAAGCATTCTCAATGGTGAAAGATTGAAAGCATTCTCAATGGTGAAAGATTGAAAGCATTTCCTCTAAGATCAGGAAGAAAACAAGGATGTTCACTCTCGTCAGTATTATTCAACATAGTTTTGGAAGTCCTAGCCATGGCAGTAAGAGAAGAAAAAGAAATAAAAGGAATGCAAATTGTAAAAGAAGTAGTAAGACTGTCACTGTTTGCAGATGAGATGATACTGTATATAGATAATCCTAAATATGCCACCAGAAAACTACTAGAGCTAATCAATGAATTTAGTAAAGTTTCAGGATACAAAATTAATGCACAGAAGTCTCTTGCATTCCTAGACACTAGTGACGAAAAATATGAAAGAGAAATTAAGGAAACACTCCCATTCACCACTGCCACAAAAAGAATAAAATACCTAGGAATAAACATACCTAAGGAGGTAAAAGTCCTGTACTCAGAAAACTATCAGATACTGATGAAAGAAATCAGAGATGACACAAACAGATGGAGAGATATACCATGTTCTTGGATTGGAAGAATCAATATTGTGAAAATGACTATATTACTCAAAGCAATCTACAGATTCAATGCAATCCCTATCAAATTACCAATGGCACTTTTACAAACTAGAACAAAAAAATCTTAAAAGTTGTATGGAGACACAAAAGACCCTGAATAGCCAAAGCAATCATAAGGAAAAAAGAACTGTAGGAATCATACTCCCTCACCTCATACTATACTACAAAGCTACAGTAATCAAGACAATAGGGCACTGGAACAAAAACAGAAATATAGATCAATGGAACAGGACAGAAAGCCCAGACATAAACCTACACACCTCTGGTCAACTGATCTATGACAAAGGAGGCAAGGATATACAATGGAGAAAAGACAGTCTCTTCAATGAGTGGTGCTGGGAAAACTGGACAGCTATATGGAAAAGAATGAAATTAGAACACTTCCTAACACCATACACAAAAATAAACTCAAAATGGATTAAAGACCTAAACGTAAGACCAGACACTATAAAACTCTTAGAGGAAAACATCGGAAGAACACTCTGACATAAATCACAGCAAGATCTTTTTTGACCCACCTCCTAGAGTAATGGAAATAAAAACAAAAATAAATGGGACCTAATGAAACTTAAAAGCTTTTGCACAGCAAAGGAAAACTGTAAACAAGACGAAAACACAACCCTCAATGTGGGAGAAAATATTTGCAAACAAATCAACGAACAAAGGATTAATCTCCAAAATACATAAAAAGCTCATGCAGCTCAATATTAAAAAAACAAACAACCCAATTAAAAAATGGGCAGAAGGGGCTTCCCTGGTGGCGCAGTGGTTGAGAGTCCGCCTGCCAATGCAGGGGACACGGGTTCGTGCCCCGGTCCGGGAAGATCCCACATGTCGCGGAGTGGCTGCGCCCGTGAGCCATGGCCTCTGAACCTGCGCGTCCAGAGGCCGTGCTCCGCAACGGGAGAGGCCACAACAGTGAGATGCCCGCGTACCGCCAAAAAAAAAAAAAAAAAAGTTTGTAACCATAAAAATGGGCAAAGACCCGAAAAACCGTTTTTCCAAAGAAGACATACAAATGGCCAAAAAGTACATGAAACAATGCTCAACATCACTAATCATCAGAAAAGTGCAAATCAAAGCCACAAATGAGGGAGGACCCTGGAAGTCCAGTAGTTAGGACTCGGTGCTTTCACTGCTGTGGCCCAGGTTCAATCCCACGAGCTGCACAGCATGGACAACAACAACAAAAAAAAAACACAATGAGATACCATCTCAGACCTATTAGAATGGCTATTATCAAAAATATAAAAGAAGTGCTGGTAAGGACGTGGAGAAAAGGGAACCCTGTGCACCACTGGTGGGAAGGGAAATTGATACAGCAACTATAGAAAACACTATGGAGGTTCCTCAAAAAATTTAAACTAGAACTACCATATAATCCAGCAATCCCAATTTTGGGTATATATTTGAAGGAAATTAAAATACTATCTTGAAGAGATATCTGCAGCACCCCATATTCATTGTGTCTTTATTTACGATACCCAAGACACGAAAAGAACCTAGGTGTCTGTCAATGGATGAATGGATAAATATGATAAACACACACACCCATGCACACAATGGAATATTTTTCAGCCATAAAATTGAAGGAAATCCTGACGTTTGCAACAATGTGGATGAATGCCGAGGGTGAGATAAAGAATGACAAATGCTGTATGATATCACTTATATGTGGAATCTAAACACGCTCAACTGATAGAAACAGAGAGTAGACTGGTGGTTGCCAGAGGCTGGAAGGTGGAGGAAATGAGATGTTCAAAAAGTATAAACTACCAGTTATAAGGTGAGTAAGTTCTGGGATCTAATGTACAGCATGGTGTTTACAGGTAGCAATACTGTGCTGTATACTTGAAAGATACTAAGAAAGTAAATATTAAATGTTCTCACCACCACCACAACAACAAAATGGAAATTATGTGAAGTGATAATGTGTTAACTAAGCTTATTGTGGTAATCATTTTGCAATATATATGTGTATCAAATCATTACATTTTACACATTAAACTTATACATTTATATATGTAAATTATATCTCAATAAAGATGGGGAAAAAATAGAGTAGAAGGATACCCATGAAACTAAAACAAGTGGTTATGTGTTTTAGGGAACAGAAAAAAATGGGGAAGACAGGAACAGGAGTGAGAGCCACACTTCTCAATGTACCCTTTTTTTTTGTTAATTTAGTGTATTTATTTTGGCTGTGCTTGGTCTTAGTTGTGGAATGCGAGATCTTCATTGTAGTATGCAGGATCTTTCATTGTGGCGCATGGGCTTCTCTCTAGTTGTGGCGTGCAGGCTCTAGAGCACGCAGGCTCAGTAGTTGTGGTGCACAGGCTCTCTAGTTGTGGCATGTGGGCTCAGTAGTTGCAGCACGCAGGCTCTCTAGTGGTAGCACACGGGCTCTAGAGCATGTGGGCTCAGTAGTTGTGGCACGTGGGCTTAGTTGCCCCATGGCATGTCGGATCCCAACCAGGGATCGAACCTGCATCCCATGCATCAGAAGGTGGATTCTTAACCACTGGACCACCAGGGAAGTCTCTCAATGTGTATTTTTTTATGTAGTTTATTTTTGTACAATGAGAAGGCATCACCCGTTTTAAAAAATGCAAAATAAAAATAAGGACAAAAATTTTTTTAGTATGCAAGCAGAAAAGATATCTTTAAGCTAGCAAGAAAAGTTTATGTTCCACTCATCCTTAGAAAAATATTTGAGAAAATACTCAGTAAAACCTGAAAGTAAATTCAAAACTGGAAAGATACAGAATCCACAGCTTGTAAAAACTTCAGTATACCACAAAGGCAGTTATACATTATGCAAGAATCCATCTGAAATTAACACTAGAAAATTCTCCTTTGAGTAAGGAGAAAGACTTGACCTTAGTTCCTTAAAGAAACACATAAAATCCAATATGTAACACATGCTTTTGTCTCTTCAATAAACACTTCATAAGTGCCAAATATGTGGTAGGCACTCCCCTCGACACTAGACGAAGAAAATAAATTTATGAAGATATGTTTGGTGTCCAGAGTGCTAGAGTAGAGGGAGGCAGGTATGCAGACTATGAACAAATAAATAAATGCATAATTATAATGTCAGTATTATGGTGAAAAAAACAGAAGAAAGAGAAAGATACTGATGAGGAGTGGGGAGCTATTAGGGTGGTCAGGAAAAGCGTCTCCGACAGGTTAAGTTAAAGCTAAATGAAATGACGAGGTAAGCTTCAAAGATATGTGAGGAAGAAAGTTCTAGGCAAAAAACAAAATACGTACGACAGAGGTGTACTAGGTGCATTTAAAGAAACAGCAAAAAGATGAGTATGACTAAAACAAACATGTATAATGGAGAATACAGTAAGGGATGAAATGGAAAAGAAGGCAAGTGCCAAATCATGTAGGGTCTCTGAAGCAATAAGGCCTTTGGATTTACTATACGTAAGCCAGACACCCATTAGAGAGTTTTGAGCAGCTGAGTGTGCTCACCTATAAAATAGATGATATATTATATAATTTTCTTCCTCTTCTCTCCTTATTGTGAAGAGCTTAATGAAAACTACGACATATACATATGTATAAGACATTAACACTGTTTACTGAATTTTGACTTTTAGAATAAATACATTGACAAATTTCAGAAAATAACAATGGCTACAGAATAGGAGGCAAATGAAATCAACGCTGACAATACAAAAGCATATATAGCTGAAAAAGGTGTGAAATAGAGATAGGAAGGTGGAAGAAGGGTGAAAACCTTGAATATACTTTACAGAATAGGGATTCAAGAATACTGTCTATGAATGACAGAAAAACAAAACGATGCTTAAGTGTGTTGTTTAAAATTAAAGTGACAGCTGGAGAGACTGAGAACAGTAACAAAATTTGTGAGAAGCCTACATCTTAGAAAATTGTATAAATTAGTTAATTCCTCTTCTATCATAGCAGAAAAACAATGGACAACACCCAAAGTTGACACTTCAAGAAAGACCAACATAACACTATCACACAGAAATGAAAGAAATTACCGGAAGATCTGAAATAAAACACGGATTAAAAGAGGCTGCTTAAGGAGGATAAGAACAGAATAAGGGAGTGCAGTACATGTCCATTTCTTTTTGTTATGATCCATTTTTAACCATGAGCATCAGGAGAACCTCAAGAGTGGTGCTAAGGTTTAAAATAAATAACATATTGATATCAAAAGTGTATTTACAGCATAATTATAATACCACAACTGTGAACAGGAAAAAGATAACATTTGGAGGATCGGACTATAGGCACTTTTCCCCTCTTTGCTTAAGTTTTAAATGTTTGAATCCTTAGAGTTAAGGCCTAGACCCTCCAGTTTGCAATTTCTTTCCATGTGCTCGTTCTAGTCTCATGTTTTCAATTAGTAGCTATAGCACTGTTTTCCAAAGTATGATCCACAGATCACCTAGATTAAAATCACCTAAAGTATTGACTAGAGATTCCGGGGACTTCCCTGGTGGTGCAGTACTTAAGAATCTGCCTGCCAATCAAGTACCTTTTTGGACCACAACACTATGAGACTAGCTATCAATTACAGGAAGAAAACGGTAAAAAAATAAAAACATATGGAGGCTAAACAATATGCTTCTAAACAACTAAGAGGTCACAGAAGAAATCAAAGAAGAAATCAAATAAATACCTAGAAACAAATGACAACGAAAACACAATGACCTAAAACCTATGGAATGCAGCAAAAGCAGTTCTAAGAGGGAAGTTTATAGGAATACAATCCTACCTCAAAAAACAAGAAAAATCTCAAATAAACAACCTAACCTTACACCTAAAGCAATCAGAGAAAGAACAAAAAAAAAACCTGAAGTTAGCAAAAGGAAAGAAATCATAAAGATCAGATCAGAAATAAATGAAAAAGAAATGAAGGAAACAATAGCAAAGATCAATAAAACTAAAAGCTGGTTCTTTGAGAAGATAAACAAAATTGATAAACCATTAGGCTCATCAGGAAAAAAGGGAGAAGACTCAAATCAACAGAATTAGAAATGAAAAAGGAGAAGTAACAACTGACTGCAGAAATACAAAGGAGCATGAGAGATTACTAAAAGCAACTATATGCCAATAAAATGGAAAACCTGGAAGAAATGGACAAATTCTTAGAAGAGTACAATCTTCCAAGACTGAACCAGGAAGGACTAGAAAGTATGAACAGACCATTCACAAGCACTGAAATTGAAACTGTGATTAAAAATCTTCCAACAAACAAAAAGCCCAGGGCCACATGGCTTCACAGGCAAATTCTAACAAAGATTTAGAGAAGAGTGAACAACTACCTTTCTAAAACTCTTCCAAAATACAGCAGAGTGAGGAACACTCCCAAACTCATTCTATGAGGCCACCATCACCCTGATACCAAACAAGACAAATATATCACAGAAAAAAAAAAATTACAGGCCAATATCACTGACGAACATAGATGCAAAAATCCTCAACAAAATACTAGCAAACAGAATCCAACAGCACATTAAAAGGATCATACATCATGATCAAGTGGGGTTTATTACAGGAATGCAAGGATGCTTCACTATATGCAAAACAATCAATGTGGCACACCATTTTAACAAACTGAAGGATAAAAACCATGTGATCACCTCAATAGATGCAGAAAAAGCTTTTGACAAAATTCAACACCCATTTATGATAAAAACTCTCCAGAAAGTGGGCATAGAGAGAACCTACCTCAACATAATAAAAGCCATATATGACAAATTCACAGCCAACATCATTCTCAATGGTGAAAAACTGAAAGCATATCCTCTAAGATCAGGAACAAGACAAGGTTGCCCACTTTCACCACTATTATTCAACATAGTTTTGGAAGTATTATCCATGGCAGTCAGACAGGAAAAAGAAATAAAAGGAATCTAAATTGGAAAAGAAGAAAAAGTGTCACTGTTTGCAGATGACATGATCTATACATAGAAAATCCTAAAGATGACACCAGAAAACTGCTAGAGCTGATCAATGAATTTGGTAAAGTAGCAGGATACAAAATTAATGCACAGAAATCTGTTGCATTCCTACACACTAAAAATGAAAAATCAGAAACAGAAATTATGGAAACAATCCCATTTACCACTGCAACAAAAAGAATAAAATACCTAGGAATAATCTACCTAAGGAGGCAAAAGACCTGCACACTGAAATCTATAAGACACTGATGAAACACATTAAAGACCATACAAACAGATGGAAAGATATACCATGTTCTTGGATTAGAAGAATCAATATTGTGAAAATGACTATATTACTCAAAGCAATCTACAGATTCAGTGCAATCCCTATCAAACTACCAATGGCATTCTTCACTGAACTAGAACAAAAAATTTTACAATTTGCACAGAAACACAAAAGACCCCAAATAGCCAAAGCAATCTTGAGAAAGAAAACAGAGCTGGAGGAATCAGGCTCCCTGACTTCAGACTATACTACAAAGCTACAGTAATCAAGACAGTATGGTACTGGCACAAAAACAGTATATCAATCAATGGAATAGGATAGAAAGCCCAGTGATAAACCCACACACATATGGTCACCTTACCTTTGAGAAAGGAGGCAAGAATATACAATGGAGAAAAGACAGCTTCTTCAATAAGTGGTGCTGGGAAAACCGGACAGCTACAGGTAAAAGAATGAAATTAGAACACTTCCTAACACCATACACAAAAATAAACTCAAAATGGATTAAAGACCTAAATGTAAGACCAGACACTATCAAACTCTTAGAGGAAAACATAGGCAGAACACTCTATGACATAAATCACAGCAAGATCCTTTTTGACCCACCTCCTAGATTAACGGAAATAAAATCAAAAATAAACAAATGGGACCTAATGAACCTTAAAAGCTTTTGCACAGCAAAGGAAACCATAAACAAGAGAAAAAGACAAACCTCCAAATGGGAGAAAATATTTGCAAACGAAGCAACGGACAAAGGATTAATCTCCAAAACATACAAGCAGCTTATGCATCTCAGTATCAAAAGACCAAGCAACCCGATCCAAGAATGGGCGGAAGACCTAAACAGACATTTCTCCAAAGTAGACATGCAGATTGCCAACAAACACATGAAAAGATGTTCAACAGCACTAATCATTAGAGAAATGCAAATCAAAACCACAATGAGGTATCACCTCACACCGGTCAGAATGGCCATCATCAAGAAATCTAGAAACAATAAATGCTGGAGAGGGTGTGGAGAAAAGGGAACACTCTTGCACTGCTGGTGGGAATGTAAATTGATATAGCCACTATGGAGAACAGTATGGAGGTTCTTTAAAACACTGAAAATAGAACTACCTAATGACCCAGCAATCCCACTACTGGGCATATACCCTGAGAAAACCATAATTCAAAAAGAGTCATGTAACACAAAGTTCACTGCAGCACTATTTACAATAGCCAAGACATGGAAGCAACCTAAATGTCCATTGACAGATGAATGGATAAAGAAGATGTGGCACCTATATACAATGGAATATTACTCTGCCATAAAAAGGAACAAAATTGAGTCATTTGTAATGAGGTGGACGGACCTAGAGCCTGTCATACAGAGTGAAGTAAGTCAGAAAGAGAAAAGCAAATACCATATGCTAACACACATATAAGCAATCTAAAACCTAGTGGGAGGACAGGAATAAAGACACAAATGTAGAGAACAGACTTGAGGACACAGAGTGGGAAGGGGAAGCTGGTACGAAGTGAGAGAGTAGCATTGACATATATACACTACCAAATGTGAAATGGATGGCTAGTGGGAAGCTGCTGCATAGCACAGGGAAATCAGCTCGATGCTTTGTGATGACCTAGAGGGGTGCAATAGGGAGGGTGGGAGGGAGGCTCAAGAGGGAGGGGATATGGGGATATATGTATACATATAGCTGATTCACTGTTTTGTACAGCAGAAACTAACACAACATTGTAAAACAATTATACTCCAATAAGAATGTTTAAAAAAAAAAAGGAGATTTTTAAACAATGGGGGAAATTTGATTATGGACTATGTATTAGATGATACCAAAAAATATACTATCTTGTTAAATTATATAATGCCATTTTGATTACATAAAAAAATGTCCATTACTTTTAGCTTATATACAGAGGTGAAATGATTTAACATCTGAGATTTGCTTTAAAATACTTCGGCAAAGAGAAAAAAAATGAAGTGGTAAAAGAAAATGTGCCAAAATCTTGATTAACTGCTAAATCCAGGTCCTGAGTATATGAAAAGCATGATTAAAGGTTTTTTTTTAATTAATTGATTGATTGATTTTTTTATTTATTCATTCACTCATTTATTTTTGGCTGTGTTTGGTCTTCGTTTCTGCACGTGGGCTTCTCATTGTGGTGGCTTCTCTTGTTGCAGAGCACGGGCTCTAGGCACATGGGCTTCAGTAGTTGTGGCACACGAGCTCAGTAGTTGTGTCTCACGGGGTCTAGAGCACAGGCTCAGTAGTTGTTACACACAGGCTTAGTTGCTCCGCGGCATGTGGGATCTTCCCAGACCACAGCTTGAACCCATGTCCCTTGCATTGGCAGGCAGATTCTTAATCACTGTGCCACCAGGAAAGTCCAGTGTCTGAAGTTTTCCTAACAAAACCTTACAAGAGTTTTGTTTTGACCTTGTTAAATTTGGGGTGCTATTAGACATGCAACTGGAAATGTTAACTAGAGAGTTATTTATATAAATCTGGAGTTCTGGGAAGAAGTGGAAAGTTGGAAGTCATGTTTTTCAGCCATGGGACTAAACAAAATCACTTAGAAAAGTGAAGAGAAACCAGGGTGGCAGGAACCAAGATATAATGTTGGTACATCCAACATTTGAAGGTGAAGAGGTGGAGGAGTCAGGGAAGAAGACAGAGAAGATGCAACAAGTCAATGAGATAGAAAGAAAACCAAGAGAGTGTGGTGTTAGCAGAATCCAAGAGAATAAGTATTTCAAAAAAGAAAATGTATTCAACCAATGTCTAAAGTTTCTGAGAAGTGACCACTAGATTTGGAGACATTAAGATCACTAGTGACTGTCACAAAATCAGTACCAATAGAGTGAAAGAGATGAAAACCTTTTGATAATGTTAGAAAACTCATCATTCTTTAAAAAATCTCCCATATGCTTTCCTAAATTCAAAGTATACTTTTACGTTTTAATGTAAAACTTAATTCTCCCATTTTCTTATACTTAGTCCAATCTCTTTTCGGAGGACTGGGGCAGTTCCTCAAACACCTGAACACTTAGTATTAAAGTCCTTCATAGTTGAGAATTAACTATTACTTACACAGCCATCATGCACATTCAGGGTTGCTTCAAGTTTTAATCTTTGGATAAATTCTCTTCTTCCTGTTTAAAAAGAGAGAACTAAATAAATCATACAATTTATTGCTTAGACAAGTGTAACACTGTTAAGAGCCTAGGAACTGTCATGAGGTAGAGTCAAGCTCTAATTTTAATTCCTCCATTTACGGGCTGAGTGACACTGGGCAAATTAACTCCTCCTCAGCCCTAGTTTCCTCATTAGAGTACCTACCTACCTCATGTGGTTATTAAGTGATTCAAGGAGAGAAAGGGCTTAGCACAGTATCTGGAACCACAATAAACACTTAAATGTTCCCTTCATTCATCCATTCATTCAACAAATATATTGTGTACTTACTCCATTCCAGGTCGTGTTCTAGGAGCTAGAGATACAATGGTAAAATAAAAGAGAAAAAGATCCCTGACTCTAGTTAGCTTAATGAAAGAAAATAAACAATATGTGACTTGCTAAAAACTCTATATGGAAAAATAAAGCAGAGAAAGGGGATAAGAGAAGACTGGAGGTGGGGAATAGGTTTTCAATTTTAAAAAGGATGGCAAACTGTTTTAGAATATGCCACCTATTTTTAAACATCTCACTTTCAGAAATGCTAAAATACTTAGAAGTTAATTTCACAGTGATGAAATGTGAGAGCACAAAAATTAAATCAGCCTAAATATCCATCAATAGCAGAAAAGTTATCATACTTCAAAAATATAATAAATTCCTCCTTTGAAAAAGAGAAATTATGTTTCTTTAAGAAATGAATCATTTTTACCAAAAATGGACCAAAAAGCTTCATGCTTATTCAGAAGCTGTAATGAAAGGAAGCCGAATATATATATATGACAAAGAACAGTAATTAGCTAAGTAATCAGGCTGATGAGATTTCAAAATTAAATCTGACTATGCTCTCTACATACTGTCACAAGGGACTCTATTATGTTTTCTTGCATTCCACGTAAAGAGCAAGATCTTCTTGAAGCCAGACTGTTTTCTCTGTCCTTGTCTGTAACTGGTAAGATCGCTAGATAATGGATGAACACGTGGGTTAAAGATTTTGCGTGTGTTCGGGTGGGGTATACTTCCTAAACTTATTGGAATAAAACAACCTGCAGAAAATCAGCAAAGTATTTTCATGAATTAGGTTATACTTTATATAATTAACTTTTCAAATCTGATTTTCAGTTTTAAAAAGATGCTAACTAGTAAACAGAAAAAATTTTTTTAAATCTTTTCCTTTTGGCCAATTCCTTTGGCAATCCTACTGAGTTATAAATTAAGAGTTAAGGAAAGAAGTATTCAAATTAACAACACGACAGTAATTAAAATTCATTAAAATGCTAAGAAAAAAGTATTAAAAATTTTCTTCCAAATTTTTAAAATCTGGGCTTGAAAACATGGCTTTAGCCATTTCCAACTAGAGAAAATGGTAGTGCAACATGAGAGAATAGAAGACAAAGTGAGTAATTTGAGCAAGAATTCTTCCATAGGACCTTGTACATAAAAACATGCACTGAGACACGATAGGGACAAGACAGCTCCTAAATGATATTTTTATATGTGACTTAGGAGATCAAAATGATTGTATTGGGCTTCCCTGGTGGCCCAGTGGTTAAGAATCCGCCTGCCAATGCAGGGGACACAGGTTTGAGCCCCGGTCCGGGAAGATCCCACATGCCGCGGAGCAACTAAGCCCGTGCGCCACAACTACTGAGCCTGCGCTCTAGAGCCCGCGAGGCACAACTACTGAAGTCTGCGTGCCACAACTACTGAAACCCGCGTGCCTAGAGCCCATGCTCTGCAACGAGAAGCCACCACAATGAGAAGCCCACGCACCACAACGAAGAGTGGCCCCCGCTCACGACAACTAGAGAAAAGCCTGCACGCAGCAATGAAGACCCAACACAGCCAAAAATAAATAAATAAATTTATTTATTTTTTAAAAAATTGTATTGCCCCACATTCCATAAAATGGGCTTCTAGAACAACCTAGTATAAACCTCCTCTACCCTTTTGGTAATTAAATGCACTACACCAAGAAATAGGAGCTGAAAGCTAAGATAAAAATAAGAACTATAAGTTTAAAAAAAAAAACAACTGAGTCCTCTCAAATTAAAATAAAAATAAACTCATGCCTATTATCAAGAACTGTGATGAGTCTGGCCTACTTGTAAGCTAACAAGCTACCTGCCACCATTTCATGGATGCTGGCAGAAGACACAGGACTTCTGAGTCAGAGGCAAAGGATTTTACTCCTCAAGGAGAATGAGCTTCAGGTTCACATTAGTTCCCCTTGTCCCCCAATTCCCACATGGCAATGCAGAGGGGTCTGGGGGGATACTGCACATGCAATGGGTTTGAATCACAGCTGGGGAACCCTGAACTGAAGGAACGCAAATCTTATATCAAGCAAATCTGCCTAACCTTTGTCCCAAAGGAAAACATTATCTTTATTATTCTGGACAATAAATAAATCTGCCCTCTGCTCCACAGGGAGATATTATATCTCCCAAGTCTGTTCTCTGAAAAGAGAGTCCAGAACAAAGCAGCCAGTGCCTCTGCTCACAAGATGTGCAGAAATACAAAAGAGACATGGAGAACTGTCTCCCAACAATTACCCATTTGTTATGGATGAATTTACCTATCACTGAGACTTTCTCTCCAAGTCTTTCTTGCAGCCCAAGCTGCGTCATTTAATTCCGTCTCTTTTACATTCTATTCTATATTAATAGATTGTAAGCTCCATAAAAAAAAACACTCTTTTGTTCACTCAAGTATCCTAAGTGCCTAGAACAGTGCCTAAGACAAAGGAGGCACTCAATATACATTCCTGAATCAGTGAATAAATGAACAGGCTCATAATACTGATTCTGTTCTTCAACGTGTTTTCACTCAATAATACAAGGTGAACATCTTTCACTGGCAATAAATATAGACATATTGCTCATTTTTAATGGCTCTGTAACTTATGAAACAGCTTCATAACTTATTTATTCAAGTACCTATCTCTGTTACTAGACTGAGATGCTTGGGACAAGAAATGTTAGGCTTAAATCTAACTTGGAACATACTACACATACACTGGGCAAAACTTAACATCTCAGGGCCTTAGTTCTACATTTGTAAAAATTTTATATTTGATGGGAATAATACCATCAACTTTAAAGGTTTATTGTCTGGAATAAATTAAGTAGCATATGCAAAACTCATAGATGTGACTGATCTACTATAGACACTTAAGATTCGTTCTCTCCCTATGTACACGTGGGATTGTTCTAAGTTAATATTGTCTGAAAAGAGAAAATGATTTTTTTGTTTGTTTTTGTTTTTAGGCCGCACCGTGTAGCATGTGGGATCTTAGTTCCCCGACCAGGGCTCAAATCCGTACCCCCTGCACCCGGAGTGCGGAGTCTAACCGCTGGACCACCAGGGAAGTACCGAGAGAAAATGATTTTTAAAGAATGACTTCATCGGGCTTCTCTGGTGGCGCAGTGGTTGAGAATCTGCCTGCCAATGCAGGGGACCCGGGTTCGAGCCCTGGTCTGGGAAGATCCCACATACCGCGGAGCAACTAGCCCCGTGAGCCATAATTACTGAGCCTGCGCATCTGGAGCCTGTGCTCCGCAACAAGAGAGGCCGCGATAGTGAGAGGCCCGCGCACCGCTATGAGGAGTGGCCCCCACTTGCCGCAACTGGAGAAAGCCCTCGCACAGAAACGAAGAGCCAACACAGCCATAAATAAATAAATTAAATTTTTTTTAAAAAAGTCAAAATTCCTTAAAAAAAAAATGACTTCATTAAGGAGTTGGGGTAACTTCAACTGGTTAAGAGAAAAGAATAAGGCTGCTGATACTGAGAAACAGAGACAGAACAGCACTTTAACAAAACTTTTTGTAAGGTCGGATCTTAACAAACGGCACCGCGAAACAGAGGAAAGCTTCAAGTGAGCTTTATTAGGGAGCGCTCCCGGGCGAGGTTCACTGGTCCGAGAGAAAGGGGCCAGAGAAGTCGCGCCCGGGCGAGGGTTCGGCAAGATTTTATAGGGGAAGAAGGGAAAGGGGTGTGGTGAATCTGGGAGGGCGCAGGGTATTCCTTATTTGGTGGTCTTTTCAGGTATCCTGGGGGACCGTTAGTACCGCGCCTCGAAAGGCGGGAAGGCTGGGCTGGGTGCAAAGTCCCCAGGTCAGTTCCCGGAACTGGGTGGTCCGGAAAGTCTCCAAGTCAGTTTCTGGAACTGGGTGGTCCGGAGAGTTTCGGCCTGATGCAACCTGTGAATCTGATTGTGTTCCCCTGCCTCGGGCCAGTTGGCCTTACATCCCGACATCTTTGGTGTAATGGGGCGGCGTTCTGATCTCTGGCTACTTCATGCTGAATGGGGGTGTCGAAAGGGGAGTCGGGCGACCAGAGGTCCGAGGCTTAGGGGAGACCAGTGGGGGGTTCTGTAGGAAGCAAGGTGTAAGGACCGAGGCGCATTTGGTTTGTGGCCACCCAAAAGACTTCCTCCATGCGCCTGCGAAGTAACCTAAGAAAACAGGGAGCAAGCATGCTACGAAGAGGGTGCAGTCCGGGTTTGAAAGAGGGGTGTCAAAGAGTCCCTCTCTCGGCGGGCTCAGGGCCTCTATGACTTGGGGGCAGGAGTGGGAAGGGGAGGTCCCGGTGTCGGAGATAGGCAAGAGGGAGGCCGGGTTTAGGAGGGGGAAGAGGTCGAGGGAGATAGCAGCGTTTTCAATGAACAGTAGGTGGAACTCCTGGATGCGGGAGGGGCCCAGGAGGGAGAGAGACTTGTGGCCTAGGAGGTCGACCATCCGGTGGGAGGAAAACACGGTTAGTGGGTGGGCCAGAGTCAGTTTTTGTTTGGTCAGTTCGGCTGCCGCTGTTAGGGCCCGAAGGCATGGTTGCCATCCCCGAATGGTTGGGTCTAGCTGTTGGGAGAGGTAAGCCACGGGGCGGTAGGAAGGCCCTACAGGCTGGGCAAGGAGTCCAGTGGCTATTCCGGGCCCGTTCATCCACAAAAAGGTGAAAAGGTCGGTTTGGGTTGGGCAGAGAAAGGGGAGGAGAAGATATCAGCGCGTTACGGAGAGTGAGAAAGGCCTGTCGAACGGCGGAAGGAGAGGTGAGGGGTCCTTGAGGGGTTTCTTTAGCGGCTAGATATAAGGGTTTAGCGAGGAGAGCAAAGTTAGGGATCCAGACTACTGGGTGGAGAGGAATTATGGCCTCATTGATTAGTCGGAGGTCCTGGACCAGGCGATAATCCCCAGAGGTCTTGCGGACAGGCAGGATGGGGGTGTTGCAGGGAGAGTCAGTGGGGATAAGGAGTCCCTGGTTTAGGAGTCTGGTGATAATAGGTTGTAGGCCCCTAAGGTGAGTCTCAGAGATGGGAAATTGGGGCCTTGATGGAAATTTGGAGGGGTCCTTTAGGCGGATGAGGACGGGGGGATGGTGTGTTGCTATTATGGGCTTAGAAGTATCCCAGACTTGGGGATTGATTGGGTTCGGTGTGACTGGAAGAGGGGGATAGGAGGGGGAGGGTTCTAGAGACAGGCCGAGAAGAGGAAGCAGGAGTTGGGAGGAGGGGACCTTAGGGTCAAGTCTAACCAGCTGGAGGGAGGCCCCTAAGTGGAAAAGGACATCTCGGCCTAGCAAGGGAACTGGGCAGGATGGTATGACTAAGAAAGAATGAGTAAAAGGGAGTCCTTCGATATGGCATGCGAGTGGACCGGTCTGGAGTGGGAAGGATGGTTTGCCATCAATACCCATGACCGAGATCTGGGAAGGAGAAACTGGCCCGGAATAAGTAGGCAGGACCGAATAGATAGCCCCCGTGTCCACCAGAAATGAGATGGACTTACCCACTACCTGTAGCGTTACCCTGGGCTCGGCGAGGGTGATGGGGGTCTTCGAGTCCAGGCGCCGTCAGTTGTCAGCCAATCCCAGCAGTTCAAGTGGTAATGCCATTGGGTAGGCCTGCCCCCCGCGTGGAGACGCTGAGGGAGGGCCAGTCGTAGGGCAGTCACTCTTCCAGTGGCCCGTTAGCCCGCAGCTAGGACAGGGCTTATAAGGAGGTTGGGGATTGGGACATTGGCGAGCCCAGTGGCCTTCTTTTCCACATTTGAAGCAGGCCCCCGGCGCAGTTGCCTTTTGCAGACCCCGTGGATGCTGTGATCCATGGGAGATGGCCGGCCTTAGGGCGGCTACAAGAGCTTGGGTTTGGAGGGCCACCTTCTGGTGCATTCGAGCCTGTCGGCTGGATTCTGCCAAATCCTCACGGCCATTATAGAGGCCATCTTTACCAGATCTCAAATAGGGGTTTGAGGGCCGTCTTCTGCCCATTTTAATTTCTTTCGGATGTCCGGGGCTGATTGGGTGATAAAATGGGTGGCTAGGACCGCTGCCCCTGCCGGGGTGTCGGGATCCAGCCAGGTGTAGAGAGTTAAGGCCTCTGTAAGGCGATTGAGAAAGATAGCTGGATTTCCGTTAGGTTCTTGGGTTATCTCTTTTAGTTTTTCAAATTTGACTGCCTTATGAGCGGCAGCCTGCATGCCAGCCAGGAGGCATTGGATCATGAGGTCGCGTTTATGACGGCCATCTTGGCCATCCTGATAAGTCCAGCCTGGATCGGTGCCAGGTACGGCAGTCGCTCCGACAGGCATGGAGTTGTCGACAGGCATGGAGTTATCAGTAAGGTGAACCTGATCTGCATGGTTTCGGGCAGCAGTTTGAATTCTTTCCCTATCGTCAGGGGTCAGAGTAGAAGATAGGATCACAAAGATACCGTGCCAGGTTAGATCGTAAGCTTGAGAGAGAGAGCGAAATTCTTTAATGTAGCGGGAAGAGTCGGCAGAAAAGGAGCCTAATCGCTTTTCTATTTGAGAGAGATCTTGGAGAGAAAAGGGAACATGAACTCTAACTAATCCTTCCGCTCCTGCTACCTCCCTCAGAGGGCAGAGATGTGGATCTTGGGAGTCGTGAGAGCGTGTATGTGCACTAATTGGCGAAGCAAGGGGCGTGGGAGGAGAAACCTCGGGGGAACGGTTGGAGGGGAACGGGTTCGGGAGGAGGAGGGACCGCTTCAGGGTAGGGTGGAGGTTGGAGAGGAGCTCTGGAGGGGGAAGAGGGAGAGATTCGGGTGGGGCGGCTAGTGGAGAGGGGTTATCGTCAAAGGAAATTAGGGGCTTGAATGTAGGAGATGTCTGTTTGGCAAGAAGGATCTGGGAAGTGGAACAATCGACGCAGAGGGAAGGGCGGGAGCGTAAATACCAGAAGGCCTGAACATAGGGGACCTCGGACCATTTGCCCGTCCTGCGGCAGTAATTATCTAGATCACGGAGGATAATAAAATCTAAAGTCCCTTCAGGAGGCCATTTGGATTGATTGTCTAAAGGATATTGTGGCCAGGCCACAGTGGAATAGAAAATAAGCCGTCGGCAACGGAGATCTTGGGAGAAACCGAGAGCTGTAAAATTGGCTAGGAGACACCCCAGGGGCGTCTTAGAATCTGGTTTCGATTGTGAGGTTCCCATGACCCCCAGTCTGTCCCTGAGTGAATGGAGAGGGAGAGAGGCGTCCCTGGTCTCCGTCTCCAATTCACGGCAGGTCGGAGGGCGGTCAGGCGATAGGGACGTCTCTACAATCACCCGAGGCCCGACGGGTCGGAGAGCCGTCAGGCAATTGGGACGTCTCCACAGTTGCCCGAGGCCCGGAGAGAGGACGGAGGAGTCCCTGACGCGCCCCGGGGACAGGGAGTCCGGTGGGTAGGGACTCTGGGGGTCGGAGGGAACAAGGGAGGGGGACTTACCCCGTTTTCTGCCAGATCAGGTGGATGAGTAGATGTTCCCTGGTTGTCTCCTGGGGGAGGGGAGGAGCGTCCCGCGCGGTAACCCGCGGGGCTTGGTACCCCTCCCGGGTTTCGGCACCAAATGTAAGGTCGGATCTTAACAAACGGCACCGGGAAACAGAGGAAAGCTTCAAGTGAGCTTTATTAGGGAGCGCTCCCGGGCGAGGTTCACTGGTCCGAGAGAAAGGGGCCAGAGAAGTCGCGCCCGGGCGAGGGTTGGGCAAGATTTTATAGGGGAAGAAGGGAAAGGGGTGTGGTGAATCTGGGAGGGCGCAGGGTATTCCTTATTTGGTGGTCTTTTCAGGTATCCTGGGGGACCGTTAGTACCTCGCCTCGAAAGGCGGGAAGGCTGGGCCGGGCGCAAAGTCCCCAGGTCAGTTCCTGGAACTGGGTGGTCCGGAAAGCCTCCAGGTCAGTTTCTGGAACTGGGTGGTCCGGAGAGCTTCGTCTAATGCAACCTGTGAATCTGATTGTGTTCCCCTGCCTCGGGCCAGTTGGCCTCAAACTTTTCACTTTACTTGACTCTATTGCCCCTTTGAGCAACTTCTTTTTAAGGCCAAACTTCCTAGTCAACTACAAACGCTGCCATCTCTAGCTCATTGTCAGGTCTTCCTTTTCCTGAACTGTCTGTTTTGCCCCCTCCTATTCATTGGTTTTGTTCTCAGAAATCGTGGGGTATCAGTAAATTCAATGGTCTCTTTCAAGGCACATTTTTCATAATCTCATAGCATCATTAGCTGTCATAGGTAAATGCTGTCTCCTTGACATAATCTTCTTTGGCTTCCAAGACATCTTGCCAGATAACCAGGAGAACTGATAATTAAAGTGTAACAAACTCTGAGGAGAGAAAGAACACAGAACTGTTTTACCTTTGACAATGAACAGGACAAAGAGATGACTGCAATCAAAACGTGTAAGAAGAAAATAGTAAAAACTCAAATGAATGTTTAAAGGCCAAATGTGGGCTAGAGACACAGTTTAGAATCTCTAGGATCCTAGGCACAGAGAGAATCTACATTCAGTCACCAGCTCTTTTTCATGAGCCTCCCCCAAGTACTCATATGAAACACTGAAAACAACAGGAAGCCTGAGACAGTCCCTGTCTGGTAAGACTTAAAAAGGAAACTCCAGTCACTTTTCAGGCCCTTCTCTCATGGGAAGCAAAAGTCTTAAGCCACTGGGGAAGCCCTAGCTAAAAAGAGCCTCAGCAAAGGTCCACTAGCTTTAAGAGAGGCAGGAAACCCTCACGTCCATTTCAGGCAAAGGCAACTGCCTCCAGGACAGGAACGAAGTATAAACTGCCTATCCTTAAGGGAGGGACAGGAATCCCCCTCCCATCCCTACCAAGAGCCTTACAATGAACAACAAGCAGCATTTAAGTGTGGTGGCTTTGAAATGGGTCAACTCACAACGAACCACGTTTCCCAGAATTTTTTCCCTGTATGATTCATGTTACTTGAATTACCAGTCATATTTGCACAAGATTGGTGGGTGGAAGTAAAGTAACAGCAATACTGATTTTTATTGATGCTTATATTGTTTATATACATTGTTACTTGTCTGGCTCACCTCGTTAGAATGGGGAGCAACTAGGCCCATAACCGTCCTGGCTACCCATAGATCCTCTTTTAGGTTCTTGGAATACTAGGCCAATTTGTGTTTAGGTCCATGACAAAGGGTACCAGTTTCTCCTAAAAAAACACCTACATCTATAAGACTGAAGACAGTGAGAACTGGCATAGATCTTATGTTTTCATGGGTTCAGGCCTGTCCTTCCTATCCCCAATTTACCATCATCCTTTCCCAACTGTCTGTCCTGAGGATGTCAAGCCCCAGCAAAAGACATGAAGAAAACAACTTTACAGAGACAGTTTAATGAGTTCCCACAACTACACAAAGTCAAATGCCAGTAACACATCTTTGTGTGTATGTTTGTATATCTCCTAGTAATTCTGCTTCTTTGATTGAACTCATTCATGATTAACATTTTCAGCAAACTAGCAACAGAGGGAAACTTCCTCAATCTGGTAATAAGCACCAATAAAAGACCTAAAATATATCATATTTCACGGTGAAAGACTGAATGCTTCCCACTTAAAATCAGGACAATACAAGGAAGTCCACTCTCACCACTATTATTAAACACAGTCCTGGAAGTTTTAGACATTGGAATAATGTTAAGGAAAAAAAAAAAAGACACATAACTTGGAAAGGAAGAAATAACACAGTCCCTATTGAAAGATGACATGATTTTCCACATAGAAAATCTCCTGTAATATACCCAGAAACCTCTGAGAATTAATAAGTAAGTTTTGCAAGATCACAGCATATGAGATCAACACACACAAAAAATCACACTGTTACATACTAACAATGAATGGGTAGAAGTTGAACTTAAACACAATACATTTGGGCTTCCTGGTGGCACAGTGGTTAAGAATCCGCCTGCCAATACAGGGGACATGGGTTTGAGCCCTGGTCCGGGAAGATCCCATATGCCGTGGAGCAACTAAGCCCATGCGCCACAACTGCTCAGCCTGCGCTATAGAGCCTGCGAGCCACATTACTGAAGCCAACACGCCTAGAGACTGTGCTCTGCAACAAGAGAAGCCACCACAATGAGAAGCCCGCGCACCACAACGAAGAGTACCCCCCACTCGCCGCAACTGGAGAAAGTCCGAGCGCAGCAACAAAGACCCAACTCAGCCATAAATAAATAAATAGATTTATTAAAAAAAATACATTAATAATTGCTCAGAAGAAAATTAAACATTTGGACATAAATATAACAAAATATGCTGAAGATGTGTATCTTGATAATTATAAAATGCTGATGAAAGAAACCAAAGAGCTAAATAACTGGAGTGATGTACTGTGTTTATGGATCAGAAGACTCAACATAGTAAAGATGTCAGTCCTTCCCAAACTGATATGTGAGTCCAATGCAATTCCTATCAAAATCCCAGCAAGGTATTTTGGAGATAAGGACAACCTTACTCTAAAACTCATATAAAAAGGCAAAAGACAGAGAAGAGCTAAAACAATTTTGAAAAAGAATTATTGAGGGGAGAAAACGTCACTCAACTTGATGTAAAAACTTACTATATAGCTACAGTAAGCAAAACAGTATGGTATTTACAAAGGGACAGATACACAGATCAATGCAAGAGAATAGAGAACACCGATTAGATACACATAAATGTGCCCAACTGATTTTTAATAAAGGTGCAAAAGCAATTCCATGGAGAAAATACTGACTTTTAAACAAATGGTGCTAGGGCAAGTGGACATTCATAAGCACAAAAATGAACTTCACAGTAAATCACATACCTCATACAAAAATTAACACAAAATGGACTCTGGACTTAAACGTAAAAATATAAGACTATAAAACTTCAGGGAAAAAACATAGGAGGTAATCTCCAGGACCTAGGGTTAAGTTAAGAGTGTTTAGACATCAGACCAAAAGCATAATCCATAAAAGAAAAAAACTGATAAACTGAACCTCTCCAAAGTTAAAAACCTTTACTCTGCAAAAGACTCTATGAAAAGAAGAAAAAGACAAACTACACACTGGGAGAATGTATTTGCAAACTGCATATCTGACGAATGACTAATACCTAAACTATATAAATCAGTCTCAAAAAACAACAGTGAAAAAACAACAGTGAGAGACATGAAAATACACCCCACTGAAAATATAAAGATGGCAGGACCCCTCCGAGCACCAACAACCAGCTGCGTTGGGACCTGGCCTTACCTGCCAGCTGGCCAGTATCAGCCCAGGACTCCTGCACTGCACAGCCAGCCATACCAGGACCTGGCCCCAGCCACAAGCAGCTGGAAGCCTCTGCACTATGCAGGGCCCCACAGCCAAGTGGGCTGGGAGCCAGCCCCATGTACCAGAGTGCCACAGCAATCAGCCCCACCACAACAAAAGGGCCCACATAGCCCACACAGGGGGCACCCCTAGGTCATACGACTCCGGTGACCTGAGGGGAGTGTACTTATCCCACAAGCTGCATGGCACGGCCAAAAAAAAAGAAGATATAACAATTGTAAATATATCTGCACCTAACATAGGAGCACATAAATACATAAACCAAATATTAACAAACATAAAGAAATTGACAGTAACATAATACTACTAGGGGACTTTAACACTCCACTTACATCAATGGATAGATCATCCAGACAGAAAATCAATAAGGAAACACTAACTTTAAACAACATATCAGGGACTTCCCTAGTAGTCCAGTGGTTAAGAATCCGCCTCCCAATACAGGGGACGCAGGTTCAATCCCTGGTTGGGGAACTAATATCCCACATGCCAAGAGGCAACTAAGCCTGCACTCTCTAGACCCGTACACCACAACTAGAGAGCTCACATGCCACAGCTACTGAGCCCACATGCTATGGGGCCCACGTGCCACAACTAGAGATCCCCACGTGCCACAACTACTGAGCCCACGCACTCTAGAGCTCACACGCTCTAGAGCCCACACGCCACAACAAAAGATCCCGCATTCCACAACTAAGACCCAATGCAGCCAAATAAATAAATAAATAAATAAACATTTTACAAAATGGTTAAATGTTCTGTGTATCTTACCTCAGTTAATTAAAAAAAAATCAAATCAGACGAACTTAATAGATACAGAAAGAACGTTCCATTAAAAAGCAACAGAATACACATCCTTCTCAAGTACACATGGAACATCTCAAGGATAGAGCACAAGCTGGGCCACAAAGCAAGTCTCAATAAATCTTCTTAAGACTGAAATCATACCAAACATCTTTTCTGACCATAACACTATGAGCCTAGAAATCAACTATAAAGAGAAACTGCAGACACAAAAAACACATGGAGGCTAAACAACATGCTACTAAACAACCAATGGATCACTGATGAAATCAAAGAGAAAATCCAAAAATACCTGGAAACAAATGAAAATGGAAACACACTGATCCAAAATCTATGGGACTTAGCACAAGCAGTTCTAAGAGAGAAGTTTATAGCAATACAAGCCTAGCTCAGGAAACAAGAAAAATCTCAAACAACCTAACTTTACACCTAAAGCTACTAGAAAAATAACAAACAAAACCCACAGTTAGCAGAAGGGGAGAAATAATAAACAGCAAAATAAGTGAAATAAAAACTAAAAGATCAATAGAAAAGACCAATGAAACTAAGAGCTGGTTCTTTGAAAAGATACACCAAATTGATAAACCTTTAGCTACACACATCAAGAAACAAAGAGAGGGCCCAAATCAACAAATCAATAAAATCAGAAATGAAAAAGGAGAAATACAAAGGATCATAAGAAATTACTATGAAAAACTATGCACCAATAAAACGGACAACCTAAAAGAAACCGACAATCTCCTAGAAATGTACAATCTCCCAAGACTGAATCAGGAAAAAACAGAAAACTTGAACAGACCAATTACCAGTAATGAAATTGAGTCAATAACCAAAAGTATAAGCAGAAGTCCAGGACCAGACAGCCTCACAGGTAAATTCTACCATTTAAAGAACAGCTAATACCTACCCTCAAACTATTCAAAAAAACTAAAGAGGAAGGACTTCTGAACCCATTCTATAAAGCCAGCAGCACCCTGATACCAAAAAAAAAAAAAAAAAAAAATCACAAAAAAAGGAAATTACAGGTGAATATCACTGATGAACACACATGCAAAAATTCTCAACAAAATACTAGCAAATCATTAATTCAACAATACATTATATGGATCATACACCATATTCAAATGGGATTTATCCCAAGAATGCAAGGATGATTCAATATCTGCAAATCAATCAGTGTGATACACCATATTAACAAATTGAATAAAAATCATATGATCATGTGATCATCTCCATAGATGCAGAAAAAGCTTTTGACAAAATTCAATATTCATTTATGATAAAAATCCTCAACAAAGTAGGTATAAAGAGAACACACCTCCACATAATAAAGGTCCACTTTACTGACAAGTCCACAGCTAACATCACACTCAACAGTGAAAAGTTGAAAGCATTTTCCCTAAAATCAGGAATGAGACAAGAATGCCCACTCTTGGTACTTTTATTCAACATAGTACTGGACGTCCCAGACACAGCAATCAGACAAGAAAAAGAAATAAAAGGAATCCAAATTGGAAAGAAAGAAGTAAAACTGTCACTGTTTGCAGATAACCTGATACTACATATGGAAATTCCTAAAGATACACCAAAACACTATTAGAATGAATGAATTCAATAGTTACAGATACAAAATCAATACACAGAAATCTCTTGTTTCTATGCAGTAACAATAAACCACCAGAAGAAGAAATTAAGCAAAAAATCCCATTTACAATTGCACCAAAATGAATAAAACACTTAGGAATAAATCTAACCAAGGAGGTAAAAGACTCAGAAAACTATAAAACACCGATAAAAGAAATTGATGATGACAAAATTGGAAAGATATACTGAGTTTGTGGATTGGAAGAATTAATATTGTTAAAATGTTTACACTATCCAAGGCAAGCTATAGATTCAATGCAATTCCTATCAAAATACCAATGGCATTTTTCATAGAACTAGAATAGATCATTCTACAATTTCTATGGAAACACAAAATACCCCAAATAACCAAAACAATCTTTAGTAAGAACAAAGCTGGAGGTATCACACTCCTTGATTTCAAACTATACTACAAGCTAAAGCAAATAAATAGTATGGTACTGCCACAAAAACAGACACACAGATCAGCGGAACAAAATAGAAAACAGAGAAATGAACCCACACGTACATCGTCAATCAATCTACGACAAA
This sequence comes from Grampus griseus, assembly GCF_964374135.1. Lineage (NCBI taxonomy): Eukaryota > Metazoa > Chordata > Mammalia > Artiodactyla > Delphinidae > Grampus > Grampus griseus. The sequence goes on along the minus strand of NC_139017.1, from coordinate 50,496,684 downwards.
GGAGGCAAGAATACAGAATGAAGGGAAAGATAGCCACTTCAATAAATGGTGTTGGGAAAACTGGAAAGCTACATGCAAAAGTATCAAACTGAACAAACTTTCTCACATCATATACAAAAATTCAAAATGAATTAAAGACTTAAATGTGAGACCTGAAACCATAAAACTTCTAGAAGAAAATATAGGCAGTATGCTCTTTGACCTCAGTCTAAGTAATATTTTTTTTATGTCTCCTCAGCAAGGGAAACAAAAGCAAAAATAAACAAATGGGAGTACATCAAACTAAAAAGCTTTCTGCACAGTAAAGGAAACTATCTACAAGACTAACAGACCACCAATTGAATGTTAGCAGATTTTTGCAAACTATATTTCATAAGGGGTTAATATCCAAGATACACCAAGAACTCATATGATGCAATATCAAAACAAAACCCGAGGGACTTCCCCTGTGGCGCAGTGGTTAAGAATCCACCTGCCAGTGCGGGGGACATGGGTTCGATCCCTCGTCCGGGAAGATCCCACATGCTGCTGAGCAGCTAGGTCCATGCGCCACAACTACTGAGCCTGTGCTCTAGAGTCCGCGAGCCACAACTACTGAACCTGCGTGCCACAACTACTGAAGCCCATGCACCTGGAGCCCATGATCTGCAATGAGAAGCCACTGCAATGAGAAGCCCATGCGCCACAATGAAGAGTAGCCCCCATTCGCTGCAACTAGAGAAAGCGCGCGCAGAGCAACGAAGACCCGATGCAGCCAATTAACTAATTAATGAATTAATTTAAAACCCAATTATAAAATGGGCAGAAGACCTGAACAGACATTTTTGCAAGGAAGACATACAGATGGCCAATGTGCACATGAAAAAATGCTCAACATCCCTAAATATCACGGAAATGCAAATCAAAACCACAATGAGATATCACCTCACACCTGTCAGAAAGGCTATTATCAAAAAAACAACAAATAACAAGTGTGGGAGAGGATGTGAAGGAAAGGAAACTCTCATGCACTGCTGGTGGGAATGCAAATTGGTACAGTCACTATGGAAAACAGTATGGAGGTTCCTCAAAAAACTAAAAAGACAACTACTGTACTATCCAGCGATTCCGCTTCTAGGTAATTTCCAGAAGAAAACAAAAGCATTAATTCAAAACAATATATGCGCCCCTATGTTCATTGTAGCATTATTTACAGTAGCCAAGATGTAGAAGCAACCTAACTGTCCATCAAAAGATGAATGGATAAAAAAGATGTGGTGCATATATATGTAATGGAATACTACTCAGCCATGAAAAGGATGAAATCTTGCCATTTACAACAACGTGGATGGACCCGGAGGATATTACGTTAAGTGAAGTAAGTCAGAGAGAGAAACACAAATATCATATGATTTCACTTACATGTGAAATCTTAAAAACAAAACAAATGAGCAAACGTAACAGAACAGAAACAGACTCATAGATACAGAGAACAAACAAAACAAATGAACAAAAGTAACAGAACAGGGGCTTCCCTGGTGGCGCAGTGGTTGAAAGTCCGCCTGCCGAAGTAGGGGACACGGGTTCGTGTCCCGGTCTGGGAAGATCCACATGCCGCGGAGCGGCTGGGCCCGGGAGCCATGGCCGCTGAGCCTGCGCGTCAGGAGCCTGTGCTCCGCAACGGGAAAGGCCACAACAGTGAGAGGCCCGCGTACCGCAAAAAAAAAAAAAAAAAAAAAAAAAGTAACAACAGAAACAGACTCATAGATACAAACAGGCGGTTGCCTAAAGGGAGGAGGTTGGGGGGAATAGTTGAAGGAGATTAAGAGGTACAAACTTCCAATTACAAAATAAATGAGTCACATCAATGAAATGTACAGCATAGGAAATACACTCAATAATATTGTAATAACTTTGTATGGTGACAGTAACTATACTGATCATGGCGATTATTTCGTAGTGTACAGAAATATCGAATCACGATGTTGAGCACCTGGAACTAAATTAAATACTTCAATTAAAAATTGATACTTCAAGGCTTCCCTGGTGGCACAGTGGTTGAGAGTCCACCTGCTGATGCAGGGGATGCGGGTTCGTGCCCCCGTCCGGGAGGATCCCACATGCCACGGAGCGGCTGGGCCCATGAGCCATGGCCGCTGGGCCTGTGCATCCGGAGCCTGTGCTCCGCAACGGCAGAGGCCACAACAGTGAGAGGCCCGCATACCGCAAAAAAAAAAAAAAAAAAACAGTGGCAACACTAAATGCTGCTGATGATGCAGAGAAACTGGATTACTCATTCGTGGCTGATGGGAACATAAAACGGTTCAGCCATACTGGAAAAAGGTATGGCAGTTTCTTACAAAAGTAAACAATGTGCTTATCATATAGTGCAGTAATTACAATTCTTGGACACTTATCCCAGAGATAAAAATCTATGTTCATACAAAAACCTGTATATGGATGTTCGTAACAGCTCTCTATTTAATAGTCAAAACTGGAAACAATACAAATATCTTCAACAAATGAACGATTAGTTATATATCGATATCATGAAATACTAATCAACAATACAAAGAAATAAACTATTGTACACACAACCTGGATGAATCTTAAGGGAATTATGCAGAGTGAAAAAAGCCAATCTCAAAAGTTTACATGCTGTTATTTAGAACATTACATACATGTTATTTATGTAACATTCTTGAAATGACAAAATTATAGAAAGGGAGAACAGATTAGTAGTTACCAGGGGTTAGCTGTTGGGAGGGAAGGAGGTAGCTGTGGCCAAAAATGGGATCACAAAGGACTATTGTGATGAAACTGTTCTGTACCTTAAATAAGGTGGTAACCACTTTAATCTATTAACATTAATTAACATTAATTTATTAAAATTATTAGAGAAATGCAAATCAAAACTACAATGGGGTATCACCTCACACCGGTCAGAATGGCCATTATCAAAAAATCTAGAAACAATAAATGCTGGAAAGGGTGTGGTGAAAAGGGCACCCTCCTCCACTGTTGGTGGGAATGTAAATTGATACACCACTATGCAGAACAGTATGGAGGTTCCTTAAAACACAAAAAATAGAAAGCAATCCCACTACTGGGCATATACCCTGAGAAAACCATAATTCAAAGAGTCACGTACCACAATGTTCACTGCAGCACTATTTACAATAGTCAGGACACGGAAGCAACCTAAATGTCCATTGACAGATGAATGGATAAAGAAGATGTGGCACATATTTACAATCGAATATTACTCAGCCATAAAAGGAACAAAATTGAGTTATTTGTAGTGAGGTGGATAGACCTAGAGTCTGTCATACAGAGTAAAGTCAGAAAGAGAAAAACAAATACCATATACTGACACATATATATGGAATCTAAAAAAAAAAGGTACTGATGAACCGGGTGGCAGGGCAGAAATAAAGACATAGACATAGAGAATGGACGTGAGGACATGGTGGGGGAGGGGGAAGCTGGGGTGAAGTGAGAGTAGCATCGACGTATATACACTACCAAATGTAAAACAGATAGCTAGTGGGAAGCAGCAGCATAACACAGGGAGATCAGCTCCGTGCTTTGCGAAGACCTAGAGGGGTGGGATAGAGAGGGTGGGAGGGAGGCTCAAGAGGGAGGGAATATGGGGATATATGCATGCATACGGCTGATTCACTCTGTTGTACAACAGAAATTAACACAGCATTGTGAAGCAATTATACTCCAATAAAGATGTATTAAAAAATAATAATAAAATAAAATTTTTTTAAAAAAATAAAAACTAAAATCAGTGCTAAAATTGCATGGAACTAAATACACACATGCAAAAGTGCATGTAAAACTGGGGAAATATGAATAAGATTCATAGATCTATCTATGTCAGTTTCCTAATTGTGATATATTAATATAGTTGTACAAGATACTACCATTGGGAAATTGATTGAGGGTATATGAGATCTCTTTGTATTATTTCTAACAACTGCACATGCATCTACACTTATCTCTAAATTAAAAGTTAAAGTACTAAACAAAACAAAACCTTCCCACAAAGAAAACTCCAAGCTCAGATGGCTTCAATGATGAAATCTATCGAACATTTAAGGAAAAGGTAATTTCAAGTCTACACAAACTCTTCAGAAAAAGAGAAGAACACTTCCAACACATTTATGAGGCCAGCATAATCCTGATACGAAAAACAGGCAAAAATATAACAACTGTGAGCTAATATCCTTAAAGAACAAAAACACAAAATTCTTACCAAAAGTGAAGCCAGCAATATATAAAGGACAATTTATCATAACCAAGTAGGATTTGGCCCAGGAATTGAATGTTGGTTCAACATTCAAAAATCAATCAATATGTTAACATAATCTATGAAACACAAATCATATAATCAATTCAACAGATGCAGAATAAACCCTGACAAAATTCAACAGCTAGTCATGATAAACACTCTCAGCAATTTAAGAGTAGAAGGGGATTTCTTCAATGGGTATCTACAAAAACCTACAGTCAACAACATATTTAATAGTTAAAGACTGAATGCTTTCCAGGATGAGGAATAAGGCAACAATGTCCACTCTTACTACTTCCTTTCAAGATTCTACTGGAGTCCTGGTCAATGCAATTAAGCAAGAAAATTGAAAACGGAAGAAAAAAACAACATAGGTAAAAAAGGAAGAAATCTTGTTTTTTGGTTATTTTGGTTTTTCTTTTTTTGGTCACACCACGCTGCTTGTGGGATCGTAGTACCCCAACCAGGGATTGAATCTGGTCCCTCTGGGCAGTGAGAGCACCAAGTCCTAATCACTGTACCACCAGGGAATTCCCAGGAAGAATCTTAATATGCAGTGACATAATCAACTACATAAAATCCAAAAAAGCCTGCAAAAAAAAAAATTTTATAAGAACTAATGAGTAGGGCTTCCCTGGTGGCACAGTGGTTAAGAATCCACCTGCCAGTGCAGGGGTCACAGGTTCAAGCCCTAGTCCGGGGAAGATTCCACATGCCCTGGAGCAACAAAGCCTGTGCGACACAACTACTGAGCCTGCACTCTAGGGCCCACAAGCCACAACTACTGAAGCCCGTCCACCTAGAGACCGTGCTCTGTAACAAGAGAAGCCACCGCAATGAGAAGCCTGCACACCACAACGAAGAGTAGCCCCTGCTCGCCGCAACTAGAGGAAAGCCTGTACGCAACAACGAAGACCCAACGCAGCCAGAAATTATTTTTTTTAAGAAAGAACTAATGAGTAGGTTGAGTAAAGTTGCACGATATAAAGCCAATTTTAAAAAATTTTATTTCTATATATGCACAATGAATAATTTGATATTACTTATAAACTTATAAAATACTATCTAAAATAGTATAAAAACATTAAATATATAGGAATAAATAGAGCAAATATATATATAGGATCTGTACACTGAAAAATATATAACATTGCTGAAAGAAATGAAGGAACAACAAAATAAATGGAGAGAAAAGCCACCATTATGAATTGGAAGATTCCATACTGTAAAGACTACAATTCTCCCTGAAATAAGGTACAGATTCAACACAGTATCAATCAAAACCCCAGCAGTCCTTTTTATAGAAATTGACAAGCTGATTCTGAAATTTAAAAAATGAAAAGGACTCAGAATAGCCAATTTTGAAAAAAAGAACCAAGTACAAAATATCACACTAGCTGATTTCAACACTCACTATAAAGACCGAAAGTAATGGCATAAAGGCAGACACCTAGATCAATGGAATGTGGTAGAGAAATTGACTTACACAAACTGGGAGAAAATATCTGCAAAATATATATCTGATTAAGGACTTGTATCAAGAATATATAAAGAATTTTTACAATATTAAGAAGGTAAATCTGAATATTTAACCAAAGTATAAGAATGACAAATAAACCATGAAAATATACTCAAAATCATTAATCATTAGGATTAAATCAAATGCAAATTAAAACAATAGTGATATTATACCTACATTATCAACTAGAAAAGCTAAAATTAGGAAGACTCATAATGCCAAGTATGGATGAGAACGTGGAACAACTAGAACTCTCAAACACTGCTGATGGGAATGCAGTATGGTACAACTGTTTTGAAAAAGTTTCTTATGAAGTTAAACACACTTATTATACAACTCGGCAATCCCATTGCAAGTATTACTCAAGAAATGAGGATTTGGGAATTCCCTCGCAGTTCAGTGGTTAGGAATCCGGGCTTTCACTACCGAGGAGGGCCTGGGTTCAATCCCTGGTCGGGAAACTAAGAACCAGCAAGCCGTGAGGCATGGCAAAAAAAAAAAAGTGAGGATCTAAAAGTGTTGTACTGTATTTTTGCCAAAGTATAAATTAAAAGTTTTGTTATTTATATCTTCTTTATTTGCCATCAGCGCTATTCAAAAAACATTTTTTTTAGTCTACTACAACTACTTGGGAAACACACCCACCCTAACTTTGAAGTCAGTAACATTCAATTATAATTATTAAAAAAACACACCACTTAGAACAGCTTTGTGAACCTCAAGCCAACACTCATTAGTGGATATTCTACTGGGTCAACACCAACATTTTTAACAACACGATATGGAACAGAAAAAAGAATGCACCACACCTAGTAAGGGTAAATGTCATTTGGGGAATCTTTTATTTTAGTTATGTGTATCACAAGTTGCCATGTAAATGTATTTTTACTGTGGATCAGGGTCAAAACATTTGAAAAACACTGACATAAAACATACCTGAAATATAAATTTTGTGCTACCAGAAGCTCCTATCCCTTTTAAGCACTTTCATCCTACACCAGGTAGGAATGAAATCTACAGTAGAGCTATTCAATTGTCTGCTGTTGTTATGATTGATAACAGGCATTTGGTGGCCTAATCTTCAGGAATTAACAGCATATTCTATTACAAATATTTGTCATATTTAACTGTCATTATTAACTATTAAAATCAGACCTTTTTTAGCTTTCATTGAAATTTTAAGACTAAAGAAACAAAATACAAATACTTCACTAACTTTTCCCCAGTAGTTAACAAGGAGGAAAAACTCAGAATTTTCTGACCCTCATAAAATATGTTTTAACCCGGCAACACTTTATGAAGAACTTGGTAAGTCTGAATATAGATGTATTCAAGATACGCTAAAGACTAATCTAAATGCAAAATTATCCATTTCAGTACATACTGACCCTAACGATATTCAAAGGACACAGACTTCCTAATCGCCTGAACAAAAAGAGATTTCAATCTCCACTATAAGGCTGTCACTGGCTTAGTGGTATAGTCTGAATGTTCGTGCCCCCCCATCACCCCACCCGGACCAATTCCTCTGCTGAAATCCTAATTAGGAGGTGGGAATCTTCGGGAGGTGATTAGGCTTGGATTAGTGCCCTTATAAAAAAGATCCCAGGGAATTAGCTCACTTCTTCTGCCTTGTGAGGTTATGGTGAAAAGATGGCTATGAATCAGGAAGCAGGCCCTCACCAGACTCAGAACCTGACCATGTAAGCACCCTTATCTCAGGCTTCCAGCCTCCAAAACTTTGAAAAATAAATTTATGTTGTTCAAAAGCCACCCAGTTTATGGTATTTTGTTACAGCATCCCAAGTTGACCAAAACACTGCCTAATCATAACTTAAACACTTCGTATTAAACATATAATACATTAGGGCAAACAACTCCCTTGAAAATTTCCCTTAAATTGCTTTTTGTTAGTCAATTACTGTCTTTAATTTAGAAGGATTAGAAAGTGTAAATTCAAATTGTACGCAAGCCTGTCTAAAATGAGAGAAATAGGAAGAGAAAGAAGAAATGTACAGATAATTTCTTTTATAAGTAATGTTTATCTCTATAAAACTATAATGAAATATGTATGGCTAATAAATTATTATAACAATCACTGAGTTCCAAAAGCACTACTCTATAACTAGTATACGGTATCTTAAGAAACATTTAGACGTACAGGTGTCTCTGACTCTGGACTTTGACAACTGCTCTTTAAAAAAATAAATCCTCCATTGAAATTTAGATCGGGCTCATAAAGATTACAATCCCTGGCCTAGCCTCTGAGTTCATGCTAGACAAAACACTTCATTGGTTCAGGTGAATCTTGTGAATTTGTGGGCTATAAGTAAACATATACATCTTCTTCTAAATAATACATGACAAATTATCTTTATTCTCACAATATAAAAGGATGTTTTGTGAACTTCAATTTTTTTTGATGGGAGGAAGAAAAAATTAACCAAATTTAAATAAAATCACCTGTAAAACATGAATACTACTATTGAAAAGGCACATGCTATGGTTAATTTGAAATGCACATTACAAGAAAAATCTGTCAATTGCTTCTATTCCAATTTTACTGTTATTTAGAAGTAATTCATTATTAGAAATACAAATAATGGAGATAAATTAGAAAAATATTTAACCTACAGTACTATAGATAAACAATCAAAATGTTTAAATATTGAAGTTCCCCCCCCCCCGAAAAAATCTACTTACCTTTTAAAACACTTGGACTTCTTAAAAAGAAGACTTTATAAGAGTACTTCAAAATATCATTTTTTTTAAATCTCATTAATTCAGGCAATACCAATGTGGACTTTGCTGTTTCCTGCTAAGCCAAGATTAGCACTGGAGTGTGAAAGAGATGGATAAACTAAAGGTGTAAAGAAAGTCTCCTAAGGCTAAGAAATTACTCAAGCTATTTTTGAATATTTTAAAAAAAACACTTTTAAAGGATGTGCTAATTATAAAGTATATATTACTACCACATTTAAAATATTATGTAAGATATGGAATTTCCTGCATGAATATACATATATTTGAAAATCTATAATTTCGACTTTCTACTAAAGACAGTGGACTCTTACTCTTCAATTCTCCTCCACCCAACACATGAACTCCACTCCCATTATGGAGCTAGAAGAGGAAGGGAAAAAGAAAATGTATGGTTTTATATTTTAATTGACTCTATCATAGATACAGCTGAAGTAACTGAACCAGCAGAAAACATTAATACATAAACCTACATATAAGTACTACTTATTTAAATGCTCCAACTAATAGAGATAAAAGACCACATATAAATTCATTGGTGTAGAACACAAGTTTTTTTTATTAAGCTAAAGTTAAGTTCTTTCTCAGCAAGTATTAAAAGAAATATTGCACATCTTTTAGGTTAATGGTTTAAAAAGCACTCTCTATTGATATTAAATTTTAAAATGATTAATCACCACTCCAGGTACTTATCCTAGAACAAATGCACAAAAAGCATGTGCAAGGAGGTTCACTGTAGTGCTGTTAGTAACAGCAAATGTCCAAAAAAAGAAGAAAGGCTGAGTCGACGATGATACCTTCATACTGTTAAATACTCTGCAATAGTTTAAAAGACTGTATAGATCTATTTTTACTGCCATGCAAAGATCTCCAAGATGTTATGTAAAAAAAAAAAAACAAGTTGCAAAACAGTTGTTTACAGTATGACACCATATATTCAGGTCACACACACACTCCTACAGCATTTCTATATGTACACATGTGCTTGTAAGAATTCAAAGAAAAAGGTCTGGAAGAATACTCAGGAAACAGAGAACACTGTTACCTCTCAAAGAGTGTGTGTGTGAAACTGGAATGGGAGAAATCACAAGGATTTGTGCTTCATTCTTATTTTTTACAAGGACAATGTATTCATGTCACTTGGGACACTAAAAAACAGGAGCAAGGGGAAAAAAATGCCTGCTAACTTCTCTCAAATAACTCACAAACCAGAACTGTTAGGTGTAGCGAAATTTCATTTTCTTTTATTGATTTTAAGTCAAAACCAAATGACATCAACAAATACCTAGCAAAAAGTAACAAAATTGCAAAGAAAAAAATTTTAGTGATGTTGTCTTATCTTCAAATTAAAAAAAAAGAAAAGAAAAAGAAGAAAGAGTAATGAAAAGATTGCAGAGGAAGGAAGAAAAAAGACCCCTACTAAATCCGTCCACTTTTAGCTCAGGCGTGACCCAGAATCCTCACAAATCCACTTTACGCAAAACGAAAAGAACTGGACTACCGTTCCCCCAAGTATCGAAGGTTGTTTTTAGAAAGCTTAACTAAGTAACAGTAAATGCCAAGTGTGTTTCACAGGGGTGGGAATGGGAACGTGAAACCCTACACCTCCTTAAAGCGGTCGAAACCACCGAACAGCAGAGTCCAACTGGGAAAGCGCGCGGGGGTGGGGAGAGCTCATCTATCACTTTCAGGTTTTGGCTCGGAGCCGCACAACAGTTTACACCGAGTCTGTTTGGAGCGCGGAGTCCCCGAGGGTGGTCAGCGCGTCGCCACGGACACCTAAGCCCTCCCGAGACTTTAGGGGAGGGGCGGTCAACACAAACTTAGGTCCTTCGGCTGAGCGAGGAGAGCGCTGGAGAAGAGCAAAAGCGCCAACTTTTGCTCTAAACGCGGCAGCTCGGGGAGGTTCGACAAGTCTTCTCCCGAGTCCCACTCCAGAAGCGACCCCAACACCTTTCTCGGCCAGTACCGTCTGCCCCCTGTCCGGCCCCCCGAAGGAAAACCCAGTAAGGGCGGCGGCTGGCAGCATGAAAGGGGGACTTAGCCATTGGAGGACACGGGCATGGGATCCGTCCGCCAAGGTCCACCCAGCACCTCGGCGTCTCCGGGGCGTCCCTGCCCAGGCGCTGTCCCACCTCCAATAGCCCCAGCGGCGTGGCCCCCTCCCCCACCTCTGGGCGGCGACCTCAGCGCCTCCGCCCCAGGGCCCCCGCTCACCCAGGTAGCGGCTCCGCAGCCGGGACGGGTCCTCCAGCCCGAGGGACCTTTTCCTCACGTCCCACAACAGGTGTGGGCAACAGCCACCTCGAGACATGGCTCCGCCGGGCCGGGGGAGGAGAGGAGACCACCGCGTGGGGGAGGGGAAAGGGGGGAGGGGACACGCGGATCAACACCCGAGCCGCACCAGCACCATCCGCGCGCCGGGCCTCGCGGTAGCAGCGAGTTAGATGGCGGTGGCAGCGGCAGCGCCTTCGCCCCCGAAGCCCGGCCGCACCCGGGCCTGAGCTCGCCTCATACTCTCCTGCTCAAGACTACCCAGAACATCCAGAGATCAGCAACTGTTCCCTCCCTCAGCACCCCCTCCTACAGGAGGAGGTGGAGGAGGCGGAGGCGGCCTCGACTCCTCCCTCTCCTCATTCTCGACACCCTCCCTTTCAAGCCTTTCTCGCGAGATAACGACCACCCTGGAGACTGAGGCAGGTGTGTGCCAGGGCTGCCCTTACCCTAGAAAAGTGGGTTCAGACCACTCTAGTCAAATCCTTAATACTCTGGATAAATGAGGAATAGAGACGGAAGAAGCTGAAATCGGAAGTCTCGCGCTCACGAGTCTCATTCCAAAGGAAGCAACAGAGTTGTGCGGCGTCATCTTTAGTCGGGTCATGGAAGGCCCGAAAAGCCCATTTTATCTAGGGGCCTCCTTAACCAAAGTGAAAGGGGATTAGCGCGGGTGCAGCTTCACTTTCCCTTCTCCAACATGGCCTCCGGGCCAGGAAGAAGAAATTGTAGGTTTGGTCTGGACCCCGCCCACGCCCCGGGGCGGGCCAGTCACCGCGGGTCGCTCTGCTTGCGCAAGCGCGCTCCCGGTAGGGCGCCGGGTTGACTCGGTGAGGCTGTCCGTTTGCCACCTGTTTCCGTGACTCCTCCTCCCTCTAGGCAGTCGGAGACCAGGAGGCGGGCTGGGGGCGGGCCGTCGCAGAGTCTCCGCCCCCACAATCTTCTCTAGACGCGGGCCGCCGGGCGGTTCACAGGGGAGCAGGCTGAGCTGCCTTGGGGGAGAGGAGGGCGCGAGGCGTTGAGAGGCGTTGAGACAGGGGAAAGTGACGAGCTGCCCTTCATTGCCAGCTAGGGAGGAGCACACGGCCGCTGCCTTACCTGGCTGCCCACGATCACTCGTCCGCAGAAATGTCAGCCGCCGGCGCCCGGGGCCTGCTGGCCACCTACCACCGGGTCCTTGATAAAGTGGAGCTTCTGCTGCCTGAGAAACTGAGGCCGTTGTACAACCACCCGGCAGGTAATGAACCCAGAGTGGCTCCCACCGAGACCTTCCATCCCTGTCCCTTCCCTCCGTTTTGAGGCCCACTGACAACTCTGCTGCTGGAGGCATCACCCACAGCCCCAACCCCCTTCCCTCAAGTGAATCCGTGTACTTTCCCATGCTCCCTGCTTTTCATGTTTTCTTTTCCAGCATCTCTCATAAACTCGTTATTTTCAAGTCTGCGACCTTTGTCGCACCCCTTCCCTTAGGCACAACTCAGACCCTGACCGGGCCTCTGGGTTTGATCCTTCTCCATTTCTGCGGCCAAGAAAGGGTCTGGGCCACCAGGAAACCTCATTCTCTCCTCTTTCCCTCCATGAGTAGTGGTATATTGACCCACGCGGAGAAGAGCTGTCTTTCCACCCTGGAGGGTTTGGAGTAAAGGTCATACTTCCTTCAGCTCCAGCTGACAGGCCTGCAGAAGTGTTAACCGGTTTCTGAGTCAGTGTCATTCCTTGCCCCATAGGTCTAGTTTGTTTAAGTCTATCCTTATTTATGAAATTACTACTGAACAAGCTCTCCCTGGACCTTTTTGTGTGGACAGACCTGGTTTTAAATTCTGCTCTGCTGCTTACTATCGACGTGACCTTGGGCGAAATCCTAGATCTTAGTTTCTGTAAAATGTGATCGATGTGAGAGTTAAAGATAACGTATGTGTTTGATTCTTCATAAATGCTCAGTAAATGTTAGCTCTCTCTTTAACCTATTGGAAAACAATGTTCTTGTGGTTGAAAAAAATAATTCTTTAAGAAACTGGAAGATCCCAATTCTTCCAACTCTGTCTCCCCACATATCTGACTATGAAGAAGCTCTTGGGAGTGTGAGATGGTTACTAAATCTAATTTCCAGTTTGATAATGGGGTGAACTGTGTCTTGGAATTATACTTTAGTATAATATTACTTGTTGCAGTAGTTTACCCCTTATAAAATTGATCTTTAAGGAGAAGTTTTTATTGATGAAGAGGCTTATTTAGTTTATTTGCCTTTTGGTTCTTTTAACACGCAATTTTTGGAATTGTGCTGTGTTTTGTGGCAGAGATTTTCAGGAGGGAGAATTGGGCAATGCTTCTGTAATAATCTGGGCTTCAGACTCAACTGAATTCTGTGTAGTCAACCCTGACCCTCTTAAGCTCTGTGTTTGGGTTGTAGGATAAAGACAGGATAGAGGAGGAGCAACTTTAAACTACTTTAAAACAGAATTGGAGGGTAGTTTTATAGTGATATTTTGCAAGACCTTGGCTTTAACCACGTATAATCATTCTTTATAATACTTTATTCGACTTTTATAATGAAAAGGAATTATCTTTCATTTGAGATTTGTTAGTAGATTGTGCATTTTATCTGGATACTCTTGGACTAGTTCAGTTATTGTAACCCTTTTTTTCAGTGTAATGGAAGGAGCATAGGCTTTGAAGCCAGACTGACCTGGATTTGAATCTTGGCTGTGTGACCTTGACCCCAACCTTTAGTTCTAATCTATGAAATGGGGATAATAATTATCACCATTTAAGGATTGCTGTGAAAGTTAAGTGATGTATTGTCTGTAAAACATGTAGCAGTGTTTGCACGTAGACTCTCAACAAATGTTGGTGTTAGTTCCCTCTTATTAAGCTTTTCACCAATATGCAGAGTAAGAATACCTATCCTCTTATTAAGCTTTTCACCAATATGCAGAGTAAGAATACCTATCACTGCAAAATTATTTGTGATTAAAATGTTGTAGGGTAGGCACACCATTGTAGAAATGAAGAAACATGAAAAATATAACTGTTGATTGATTCATAAGTATTCAATAAAATCTGAGGAAATACTGATTATTGTTCCAAGAGTCATCAGAGTGAATATTCAAGGATTTTGCATACTATTTTGCATAATAGTATGTTATTGAATCATTATATTAAACATTAGAGTAGATTCACATACTGGAGGTTTTTACAGTAATATGCAAGGCTAAATTTTTGAGATTTCATTGTATCATTGACAAGTACGTTGAGACAGGTTACAAGAATATGTCTTTATATAAATATATATTAGAGTAGAATATTGCATTATATATAGAGTTAGACCTGTGGCCTTCATCATCCATTTATCTACATATTGTCTCTGGCACAGAATGATCTACTTCTGTAGAGTCAGAATAGTGTTCTATATACATAGAGAATCCTAAAGAGGCTACCAGAAAACTACTAGAGCTAATCAATGAATTCGGTAAAGTAACAGGATACAAAATTAATGCACAGAAATCTCTTGCATTCCTGTACACTAATGATGAAAAATCTGAAAGGGAAATTAAAGAAACACTCCCATTTACCATTGCAACAAAAAGAATAAAATACATAGGAATAAACCTACCGAAGGAGACAAAAGACCTGTATGCAGAAAACTGTAAGACACTGATGAAAGAAATTAAGTATGATACAAACTGATGGAGATATACCATGTTCTTGGATTGGAAGAATCAACGTTGTGAAAATGACTATACTACCCAAAGCAGTCTACAGATTCAGTGCAATCCTTATAAAACTACCAATGGCATTTTTCACAGAACTAGAACAAAAAATTTCACAGTTTGTATGGAAACACAAAAGACCCTGAATAGCCAAAGCAATCTTGAGAAAGAAAAACGGAGCTGGAGGAATCAAGCTCCCTGACATCAGACTGTACTACAAAGCTACAGTAATAAAGACAGTATGGTACTGGCACAAAAACAGAAATATAGATCAATGGAACAGGATAGAAAGCCCAGAGATAAACCCACGCACATATGGTCACCTTATCTTTGATAAAGGAAGCAAGAATATACAATGGAGAAAAGACAGCCTCTTCAATAAGTGGTGCTGGGAACACTGGATAGCTACATGTAAAAGAATGAAATTAGAACACTCCCTTACGCCATGCACAAAAATAAACTCAAAATGGATTAAAGACCTAAATGTAAGGCCAGACACTACAAAATTCTTAGAGGAAAACATAGGCAGAACACTCTATGTAATAAATCAGAGCTTGCTTTGGCAGCACATATACTAATATTGGAATGATACAGAGAAGATTAGCATGGCCCCTGTGCAAGGATGACATGCAAATTTGTGAAGCGTTCCATATTTTTAAAGAAATTATACTCCAATAAAGATGCTTAAAAAAATAATAATAAATAAATAAATCACAGCACGATCCTTTATGACCCACCTCCTAGAGAAATGGAAATAAAAACAAAAATAAACAAATGGGACCTAATGAAACTTAAAAGCTTTTGCGTGGCAAAGGAGGCCATAAACAAAACGAAAAGACAGGCTCAGAATGGGAGAAAATATTTGCAAATGAAGCAACTGACCGAGGATTAATCTCTAAACTATACAAGCAGCTCATGCAGCTCAATATCAAAAAAACAAACAACCCAATCAAAAAATGGGCAGAAGACCTAAATAGACATTTCTCCAAAGAAGATATACAGATTGCCAACAAACACATGAAAGGACGCTCAACATTACTAATCATTAGAGGAATGCAAATCAAAACTACAATGAGATATCACTTCACACCGGTCAGAATGGCCATCATCAAAAAATCTACAAACAGTAGGGCTTCCCTGGTGGCGCAGTGGTTGAGATTCCACCTGCCGATGCAGGGGACACAGGTTCATGCCCCGGTCCGGGAAGATCCCACATGCCGCAGAGCGGCTAGGCCCGTGAGCCATGGCCGCTGAGCCTGCGCATCCGGAGCCTGTGCTCCGCAACGGGAGAGGCCACAGCAGTGAGGGGCCCGCTTACCGCAAAAAAAAAAAAAAAAAAAAATTGGTCCTGACGAACCTAGGGGCAGGACAGGAATAAAGACGCAGATGTGAGGACACGGGGAGGGGGAAGGGTAAGCTGGGATGAAGTGAGAGAGTAACACTGACATATATACACTACCAAATGTAAAATAGATAGCTAGTGGGAAGCAGCAGCGTAGCACAGCGAGATCAGCTCGGTGCTTTGTGACCACCTATAGGAGTGGGATAGGGAGGGTGGGAGGGAGACGCGAGAGGGAGGGGATATGGGGATATATGTATATGTATAGCTGATTCACTTTGTTATACAGCAGAAGCTAACATAACATTGTAAAGCAATTATACTCCAATAAAGATGTTAAAAAAAAAAGAAAAAGAATAGAGTTCTAACCAAATGTGTGTCCTAGTAAGTTCAGTTCTCATAAGATACGTCACTCCCCCCACCATCTCCTGACTATAAAAGTATTTGACTCGACACTAACCAGCTGCATAGCTACCCTCTAGATATTTGTTCAAAGAAATAACCTTGAAGTCATGCTGCCCAGTGTTTACTTAAGAGCTTAGTTGGGGAAAAAAATTATTAGTGGAGTGTCATTCCTTTGTATGTATGAGCTCCAAAATGGGGTGAATCATCCCAAAGCGTGCACAAAATGAAACTGGAATGTAGGAAGAAAACAAGAGGACTTCTATTAATACTTACTATTACTTTATCTTTTTAAAGTTTACAATATAAAAATAAATTAGTACACATATATATATGTATGTGTAAATAGTCCCTTTATTACGATGGTTAGACTTAAGATTTTTCAACTTTACAAGATGGTTCAAAAGCAATACAAATTCAGTAGAGACTGTACTTTTTTTTTTTTTTTTGCGGTACACGGGCCTCTCACTGTTGTGGCCTCTCCCGTTGTGGAGCACAGGCTCTGGACGTGCAGGCTCAGCGGCCATGGCTCACAGACCTAGCCACTCCAGGGCATGTGGGATCTTCCCTGGCCGGGGCACGAACCCGTGTCCCCTGCATCGGCAGGCGGACTCTCAACCACTGCGCCACCAGGGAAGCCCAGATACTGTACTTTGAATTTTGAGCTTTTCCTGGGCTAGTGATATGTGGTACAGTGCTCTCATGTTGCTGGGCGGCAGCAACGAGGCACAACTCACAGTCAATCATGCGGTAAACAATCAGTACGTCCATTCTGCACCCCTATAGCCATTCTGTTTTTCAGTACAGTATTCAATAAATTACATGGGATATTCAACAATTTATTATAAAGTAGGCTTTGTGTTAGATGATTTTGCCCAACTGTAAGCTATAAGTGTCCTGAGCATGTTAAAGGTAGGCTAGGTTAAGCTATGATACTTCAGTAAGTTAGGTGTATTCAATAAATTTTCAATTTATGGGGCTTCCCTGGTGGCGCAGTGGTTGAGAGTCCGCCTGCTGATGTAGGGGACACGGGTTCGTGCCCCGGTCCGGGACGGTCCCACATGCCGCGGAGCGACTGGGTCTGTGAGCCGTGACCGCTGAGCCTGCGGATCCAGAGCCTGTGCTCCGCAATGGGAGAGGCCACAACAGTGAGAGGCCCAAAAAAATTTCAATTTATGATATTTTCAACCTTCAATGGATTTATTGGGATGTAACCCCATCATAAATCAAGGAACATCTGTACACAAC
Source organism: Grampus griseus (assembly GCF_964374135.1). Classification (NCBI taxonomy): domain Eukaryota; kingdom Metazoa; phylum Chordata; class Mammalia; order Artiodactyla; family Delphinidae; genus Grampus; species Grampus griseus. Next base: position 50,479,153 of record NC_139017.1, on the reverse strand, counting down.
TAAATTCTATGGAGTCTATATGTATTAATTTATATATATGTATATATATGCACTGTATATAGGGGATGTATGCTCAAAAAAAAATTTTTTTAACTGATGGGGCAATGTGTTCAAAAGAAGTTAGGAGACCTCAGCCCTAAAGGGTCCAGAGAGTCTCTAAAGAGTTATATCTCGGGAATTCCCTGGAGTTCCAGTGGTTAGGACTTGGTGCTTTCACTGCCATGGCCCGGGTTCAATCCCTGGTTGGGGAACTAAGATCCCACAAGCCGCGTGGTGTAGCAAAAAAAAAAAAAAAGAGAGAGATATCTCAATAGAACTGGGGGAAAAAACAGAATTAAATAAGAAATAAATAATAAAAATAAATAAATAAAAACTATCCTTCAATTAAGTCAGCCCAGAAAACAGCTATCTGAGCCATATAATTTTTGCTTACCATAGCTTTGCTTATATTGAATTACATTTTGGCTTAAGTGGAAGAACTGTTGAAAAAATACTTCTATGAAACATGTTGCAGTGTTTAGTTTGCTGTTGCTGAGAATATTCTCTACTTTGCGTGGCGTTCTCTCTGGGAAGGCTTATGGGAAAAGTTACTTTAAGATCTTCATAACAGGGATATTTTCATTTTTCCTAGGTAAGAGAATTGGTTTTTCCTTTTTATCTTACAGACCTAGAGAATATTTTTTAAAATAAAAACATACTAAATGAACCATTATTAACAGTGTTCATAAGGGAATATCTTTATCAAAAAAATTCAAAATTAAATGCTCAGGGAATTGATTTTATACTAGATAGTTTAATACAACTTAGTTCAGAGAATATTTTGTTTTATTTTATGTAAATAAAGCCAAATGGGGATCAAATAAATAACCAGTGTAGAAACCCACACAGTTATGTATTAACATGGTTATTTAGCGTCTCTGTTAGAACATTTTCTTCCTACAGAGATTATCTGAAGAATTTTAATGCCAGTCTAGGATAGACATCTAGATATGTATATCATATTAAATATATCTGTATTATATACCATGTATAATACATCTCTCTATATAAATATATTCTTAAACATATTGTTAATGTATATTATGTTTAAATATATACACTAAATATGTAAATATACATATATTATTTTTTACAGTTATAACCTCTGTTACCTTAAAATTAAGGAATGAGAACCAAAATGGAAAGTTGGGATTTCAAATACAATTGTAAGATATTGATGAAAAATAGAATATCTTTAAACTAGTTAGCTCCAAGAAAGTTGAATTATTTAATATTTTTTGAGGGCCTGCTGTATATTATATACTGTTTTAGCATTTGAGATATTTTAGTGAATAAAATTAAAATCCCTAGCCACAGAGATTTTGTATTCTCAGAAGAGATCATAAAAGTAATACAATCCTTGTTGTAGTTGTTAGTGTGACACTTAACATAACTTTTGCCCACTAACCTGATCTTAAACTAATTTTAAGAAATTAAGACTGTTCATGCCTCATCTAATTTGATTCACTAGATGTACTAAAGGAGAAGCAAGCCCTAAGAGAAGCTATAAATCGTTTGTTATATACACTGTGCTATATATAAAATAGATAACCAACAAGGACCTACTGTATAGCACAGGGAACTATACTCAATATTTTGTAATAATCTATAAGCGAAAAGAATCTGAAAAAGAATATATATATTCAGTTTTATGTATATAAAACTGAATCATTTTGCTGTACACCTGAAACTGACACAAGATTGTAGATCAACTATACTTCAGTTTAAAAAAAATTGTCTCTTATTTCCAAGTCATGTAATAATATTAATATTGTCTATGAGAGAGTGTGAAATACATTTAAAGTGTGGTCTGGCATAGCAGAAAGAGGACTGGGATCAAAGAGGCCTGTATTCTGGTCCTTGCTGTATCTGGAACTATCTGAATATGAGACACATTACTTAACTTTTAAGTGCCTTTTCTTTTTCATGTATAAAAGTAGAAGAATTTGGATTTTCTTTAAGTTTCTTTCTAGCTGTAATAGTCTACAATTTGGTATTTCTGCTAGGACCTTTCTTAGTTTCAGAGGCTTCAAGAAACTCAGATTTCATCAGGGACGACTATATAATTATTGTTAGATTAGGTTTTAGGGATCTAAGTTTTTATCCTTGTTGTGCTATGTATTTTATGTAAGTAATTTTACCTCTCTGGGCCTCATTTACCTGATTTATAAAATGAATGCCTGAACTAGATGATTTCAACAGTCTTTCTAAATCTAGAAGTCATTGATTCTTTGTTACTGAAGAAATGTATAAATTTAAAATGTATCAACCCTAAAATGCATATTGGCTATCATAGCTAGTCACTTCACCTGTTATTTTTCTTTGGCATTTTCACCAAAGCCTGTTTAAAATCAACATTTTAAAAATCATTATACACCTATGACGTTCTGGGTGCTATTTGAGTGAGCTCTTTCCAGGGCCTTCCACGAGATATAAAGACTGCTTGGCTTTAAAATGGTAGCCCCGTCATGTTCTCGGTATGAAATCAGAACTAGCTTTAGTACAAATAAAAATGAGTAATCTTTGTCAATATCTGTGTGAATTTGTAAGTAGCTGGCTACATGATAGCAAACAGATGGACTTGCTTAATACAAGGAATGTTAGAGGAAAGTTGAGGGATGTTGAAAGCAGTAAACCGAAGAGAAATGGTATGAAAGGGATTCGGTGGAGTAGTGGACAACATTCAGTAAGAACTTTATTCTTAACATTGGGAGCACCTCAATTCAATATTTGTATATGTGTACGTTTGCATGTGTGTAAAAGTTACTTATTCTGTTCCAAGAAGGAAGTCTTTCCCTAGGAAGAGAATCATACGTACAATAAATGACATACTTTCTGGGTAGAATTTATAAAGTATTTCATTAGCAGTCATTCCTCTCAGGTAAGGAAATTAGGAAGTAAAATTATGTCATTGTTTTATTAATAGGTTCATCAAAGTTCAACAAGGCAACTAGATTTGTTAATTTGTTTGAAAATGTAGGTCTCTTATGTCTCTTACATATTTGGTTGTGATATTCCCTTGCAGAATTTTTCAAATTCTTCCATGAAAGTTTGAACTTTAGAAAACATCAGTTTCACTTTAAAAATCAGAAAAACATATAACAACACAAAAGAAAATGACCATTATATTATTATTCGTATTTTTTGTTATGGTTGAAAATAGTTAATAGTTTTACAGTCAATCCTTGTTGCTCATGTATTTTATGTATAGTAGTTTGTATCTGTTAATCGCATACTCCTAATTTGTCCCTCCCTGCCTTCCTCTCCCCTTTTGTAGCCATATGTTTGTTTTGCTGTATAATTCATAGTTTTAAATAGTCAGCATTTGAGGCCTTTTCCAACCTCCAAGAGTGGACTTATAAGAAACAAGATGAAAATGTGTTAATTGTTAGTTAATTCTTTGTCTAAAGGAATGTATATTTATATCTGATGGGGACACATTTCCCTCATCTTGGACTTCAAATTAAATTTCTTAAGAGCTGCTTTTTATTCAGTATATTTTCAGTAATTTAAAATTTATGCCTAATCAAGTTTTTTCATTCATCGTAATGAATGTTAACTAGATACTCTATTTATACTTATGCTTATCTTGATTTTAAGGTGTTATAATCACTTCAGGTATCATGATTATTTAATGACTTCATTTTTTTAATGCTCTCCAGTGAGAATAGCTATGTCATTGTAGAACATAAACTATTTTTCCCAGGTCTAGAAAGACAATGTGACATTATATTCTCACTGTTTATGTGATACCTGTTTCCAAATATGTTTTTGTCAAAACTTTTTGTTTTAGGTAAATAACAAGGACCTACTGTACAGCACAGGGAACTATGTTCAATATCTTGTAATAACCTGAAAATGGAAAAGAATCTGAAAAAGAATATAGTTATATATGTATAACTGAATCACTTTTCTGTACACCTGAAACTAACACATTGTAAATCAACTATACTTAAATAAACAAATGTTTTTAAACTTTACATTTTAAATGTCAAAATCAGTTGGGATGTTTCCTCATTACCATTTCCATTATTGACTGATTGCTGTTTTCAAGAAGATAGCCTCTCTTCCTGAATTCATACACGTCTATATTTATTTGACTTCTTTACTTTTAAGGTAGAAAATGATTAGCTAAGATAAAATGGAAGGGTGAACTAAAATAAGTTTTCTTTAAAATTTGTTGTTAACCTATTATATGATCATGGGTATTACTAGCTATTTTTTCCTTTTTTTAACAATGAAGAAAACACTGCTTGTTTGCACTTACAGATCTCCAACCCTAATTATTTGTGTCAGGTGTCAGCATCCTCTGATATTTCAGAAAAAATTAGAAATTTAGAATGTCTTATTAATATATATTTGCTACTGATGTTTTTAAATTCAGTGCTTACCAATTGTTAAACTAATTTAGGCTTTGTTTTATAGTTTAAAATTATGCACTAAATAAAATATTTAAACTTCTCTTTGGCCCATGTTCTAGCAAACATAATTTCATGTTCGAAGTTTTTGTTTGGTTCAGTTGTGTGGGAGAAGGGCGGTTTTTATTTTAATATTATCACCTAGCTCAGAGCAGTTGAGTAAATTAGTTACCAGGCAAACCTACTGAAAAGCTTGACGTTCATTAACCCTGAAGGGTCAACCATTTCAGCTCGTAAAGAAACCAGAACCTTAGAGGCATTGCTCAGGAAACAGTTTTTGGGGTGGCAGAAGAGGAAGCATGAGTTTTGAAATATGAAGAGAGGAGTCTGTTGGGGAATCCAAAGCCGGAGACGAAAACAATGTATTGGCTTACCCTTGAGAGATGAAGCCAAGCTTCATGCAGGGATAAAAAATAAACTTGGTAATTGATACTGCATATGACCCTGCGGCTTTGTATATGATAAAGAAAAATAAACCAGGTGTGATGATAGGAATCTCAGAAACTCAAACTAAAATAACCAGAGTTTGAAAAGATTGACTTATAGGATTAGTGCATTATGGCATCAGACTCATGGGAAGAATTTTCAGGAGCCAAAAAGGGAAGTATCATGGTCTAAGAGTAGAGTAACTAATGAGTGAAAGTCTAGTACCAGTTCCCTGATGTAAAGGGAACCTGATGTCCCTGAAATCCCAGCCTTGAGGATGAAGCGGTGTCAAGGCAAATCTGGGTCAAACCTAAAATTTGAGTAGCGTTGATTAGCATCTCTCCTGGATATGGTTAATCCAATTCAATTCTGTTCAAAAATATTATTTGTCAAGAAAAACTAAGAAACAGGCTTTGACATCTAGACCTTGCCTGATTAAAGTGACAGATGCGTAAATAGATCAGTTTAATTGTTAAGTGCAGAAAACTAGAAGAATAGACAGGCTGCTTTGGGAGTTCAGAGAAGGAGCATTTAATCTAACCTGGAGATGTTAAAGAAGGCTTCCTTGAGGAGATGAAACCTTCAATGAGTTTTTGAAGGATATTAGGAGTTAGCCAGATAAGGCCAAGTAAGGCCAAATAAGGGGACTAGTAGCTTGTGCTTAGGTTCTTTAAAGCCAGCACTGTGTTTTATTTACCAGTGCATCCCCAGTGCCTACAACACTGTAAAGCATGCAGTAATTATTATGGGTGAATGAATGAGTGGTCTTCTTTGCAACAAATTAAACCTACAACTATGACTGGATCTTAACTTAGCTATGTGCTTTTACTTTTTTTTTAGCTCCATGCTTTTTCAATTTCATTATCTTTTGTTTTGTTCCTAAATAATAGGTTTGAGTCAATTCTATCTTTTAAATGTTATTTATGTGTATGTGAACAGAAACATTCCTTGATTATTAATGACAGTGAATGCTCACCCACTGGGGGGAAATTGGATAAATCCATCTTTACCTGCTGGTGCTATTTGAGAAATATTACTGGGAGTAGATGAAGAGAAATAAATGTGTTATATTTGGGTGATGATGCCATTTTAGATGTGATTTTTGTGATCCATAAAAACTATTTATTCTTAAAAAGTAAAGTGGAATATTAAGGCAGAAATAATACAACTAGATTTATAATTATATAATTAGAATATAAATTATAATTAGATTTTTTTAATTTCGAATTTGCTTAAAATCACTGTTGTCTTATGTGAAATTGATTAATTTTTGTGTTAAGAAATAAATGTCTTTTGTTGATCCAGTGTGTTGAGAGCATACATACCATATTAATTTGTATTGGATTTAGCTTTTAAATTACCATGGACAAAGTCTGTTTCTCTCCTGTCACTGTATCCCCTGGAAGGTTAAAAGAGACATATAATTTGGAAGAGTTACAAGTGGGCACAGTTATGTTATGTGGTTAAAGAGCACAAGTTTAAGAGTTAGAAGACTTAGGTTCTAGTTACAATTCTGGGCTTACTAGCCGCATGACTTGAGTAGGTTATGGAACTTCTCTGAGCCTTATTGGTAAAATGAAGGATTTAGATTAGATGATCTCTGGGTTTCCTTCCAGCTCTGAAACATCATGCTTCTCAAATTCTAGGTTATCTAAGAAACCATAGTCGTTTTCAATACTGTCAACATTTATTGAACATTTTGCACGAGGCAGATGAGTACCAGGATAACTAAAACAAGGACCCTGCTATTAAGGAGCTTACAAATCTAGGCTTTCCACTTTCTCATGTGCCCTTTAAAGTTAGGTTCATTAATTTTTTACTAGAATATATAGAATTTTTATAAGAAGTTTTACTAGAATACGTGGTGACATGTCATTTATAATAATAAATATTAATAGAATTAGTGAATATATAAATATCTGGGACTTCCCTGGTGGCGCAGTGGTTGAAAATCTGCCTGCCATGCAGGGTACCTGGGTTCGATCCCTGGTCAAGGAAGCTCCCACATGCCGCAGAGCAACTAAGCCCGTGCACCACAACTACTGAGCCTGCGCTCTAGAGCCTGCGCGCCTCAACTACTGAGCCCACAGCCACAACTACTGAAACCCACGTGCTCTAGGGCCCACGTGCCACAACTACCAAGCCCACGTGCTGCAACTACTAAAGCCCGCGCGCCTAGAGCCAGTGTTCAGCCACCGCAGTGAGAAGCCCACGCACCACGATGAAGAGTAACCCTCCAGCTCGCTGCAACTAGAGAAAGCTTGCACGCAGCAATGAAGACCCACTGCAGCCAGAAACTAATAGAAAATATCTACTGTGGCTTGTATCACCAAAATTCCATAATTTGTCATTTCCTCAACTTGAAGATTATCCTAAAGTGAAATAACATTAAGTTCCATGTTCAAGGCAAAACGTTAGGAATGGTTTCCGAAACCATCTCCATTATACTTTAGCTAATTTTAATAGTTCACAAAAATACAAATAATTGACAAGGAGATCAAAGCAACTTGTATGAAAGATTGATAGTGTGGTGACTCTCTAAATTTTAACTTAAATACAAAGTATGCAGAAAGCATAGTAAAAATTATTAGAAATGGATTGATAAACCTTTGAGTTTTTGAAATGTGGTGATGGCTATTAAAAGACATATTGAAAATAGTTGGTTTATTGCTAAATTTTTCATTTTTTATTTTCAGGTCCCAAAACAATATTTTTCTGGGCTCCAATTATGAAATGGGTAAGTCTTGAATTTTTGCAGAAGCTACTGAAAAAGATATTCTTTAAAGGAGCTTATTAATTTGAAGTAACTTTTCTGAAGGATGTACTTTTAAATGTTCATGGTACGTCTTGAAGTAATTTTATACAAATACTCTCAGATGTATCAGGGTTTGGGGGGGGGGTTACCAAATTACTTTATTTGAAGGAATGGTACTAAGGAAAGGACTTGTAGATATTTTGATACAACTTACAGAAAAGGTAAGGTAACCCAAACATGCATGCACTGCCTTGGTGACCAGGGAAGTCACCCCTGTGGCTATGGGAAGCCAGCCTAAGGCTTAGCTCTCATTATCACTATTTCCCAGAGTGTGCTTGTCAAAAAGATACTGAGCCATGCCAGATTCGGGGGCCCCCATCGTGCGCAAGTTGGTTACGTGGTCACCCAATTCTTTAATGGATTTCACCTGCTCATTCAGATGATGAGTCTCAATGAAGTCACACCAATGGGGGTCATTTTTCTCCGTGGCCAGTTGGTGCAGTTCCAGTAGTGACTGATTCACACTTTGTTCCAAGTGTAGCGCACATTCCATTGCATTCAGCCCATTCTCCCAGTCATCACGGTCTGGTTTCTTGATATCCTGAAGGAAGATTCGGCCACCCCGTTGGTTCTGCAGCTTCATCAGTTTCTCAACATGTTCCCTCTCCTCACAAGATTGGTGAAGAAAGTATTTGGCAAAGTTCTTCAAAGCCACATCATCGCGGTCAAAATAGTACATGGACAGGTAGACTTAGGAGGCGTAGAGCTCCAGGTTGATCTTGCGGTTGATGGCGGCCTCCGAGCCCCGGTGGTAGTTCTGGCGCACCTGTGAAGGGGACGCGGCCGTCATGGCGGGCGGCTGAGGTGAAACAGTGGCGGTGGCTGCGCGGCGCTGTAACGGCGGCGGGGACCTTGGGGCGGTTGGAGGGCGCCGTGAGGTGGTGGCGAGGGCTGGCTCTGAGCGGCCGGCCGGAGCGGGGGACGAGCGCCGGGTTCCGTCCAAGCACTGTTGAAGCAAGAAACCGCGGCGACTCTCCGCGAGGACTGTGGCCAGATGTATCAGTTTTACTGCATAAAGCCTACTACCTACTTTAGTTTTTCTGAACTCATTAGATAGGTGAGAGCCCTTTGGGGAACGTATTGTTATCGAAAAGCTTATAATTATGGGCCCTAGGAACATGAAACTTCATTCTAAAATTTTGTGACTATGTAAAACTTTAAATTAATTAGAACACCCCCAAATTAACTTTTGTTATTAATTTAGTATGAGAATTTCAGATACTAACACTAAAATAGAGGCAAGGAAAGTTATTCTCAAAAAGTAGAAGAATTTATCCAAGGGTATATATATTAACATTTGGGAAATGATAGAATATGGGACTTCTGACTCCAAGACCAATGCTTTTACACTATGCCAGAGTTTCCATTCCTAAAGCTCTCATTTAGCTGAAAAGAAATAATTGCGATGGCTGTTAATAACAAATCATTGATTTTATGTTGGAAGGGCCCGTTTGGGCTTAATGCAGTGCTTCTCGAAGCATCATCCCTGGACCTGCAGCATTGGCATCACCCAGGAATATGTTAGACATGCAGATTTTCAGGCCACATCACAGATTTACTAAATCTGAAACTATAGGGATGGAGCCCAGTAATTTGTGTTTTAATAAGCCCTCCAGGTGATTCTGAGGACTTCTAAAGTTTGAAAACTACTGGTCTGCAGGCTTTTTTTTTTTAACTGTAAAAATATACACATAAAATTATCATTTTAACCATTTTTTTCGTGTTGAGTACATTCACATCAGTGTGCAACCAATCTCTAGGACTCTTTTTATCTTGCAGAACTAAAACTCTGAACCCATTAAACAATAGCTCATTTCCCTCTTCCCTAGCCCCTGGAAACCACCATTCCACTTTCTATCTGTGAATTTGACTACTCTTGGTACCTTATATAAGTGAAATCATACAGTATTTGTCTTTTTGTGCCTGGCATATTTCACTTAGCATAATGTCCTGAAGGTTCATCTATGTCATAGTATGTGTCAAAATTTCCTTCCTTTTTAAGTCTGAATATTTCATTGAATGTGTATATCACATTTTGTTTATTCAGTCATCTGTTAATGGACACTTGGGTTGCTTCACCTTTTGGCTAGTGTGAATAATGCCGCTATGAGCAATGGTGTACAATATCTGTTCCAGACCTGCTTTCAGTTCTTTTGGGTATATACCTACGCGTGGAATTGCTGAATCATATGGTAATTCAGTATATTTAATCTTTTGATGAACTGCTGTACTATATTCCACAGCAGGTGCACTATTTTACATTTCCACCAGCAATTCACGGGGGTTCCAATTAATTTCTCCATATCCCTGCCAACACTTGTTACTTTTGTTGTTGTTGTTTTATAATAGCCATTCTAATGGGTGTGAAGTGGTGTCTCATTGTGGTTTTGATGTACATTTACCTAATATGATTAGTTATGCTGAGCATCTTTTCATGTGCTTATTGACCATTTCTACATTTTCTCTGGAAAAGCATCTATTTAAACCCTTTGCCCAAGTTTTAATAAAGTTGTTTTTTGTTTGGGTTGTAGGCTATTTTAATTCTCTTAAATGTACTGTTTTAATTTGTTAGAACAACTCAGAAACTCAGCTGTAAATCTAAGTAGTTGAGAATGTTAGAACTGGAATTACCTGTCCCTCAATTTTATGGCCTTAGGCAAGTTCAGTCTCCGCCCTTTTGTCTCATCTATAAAGCAACAAGATTAGAGTAAATTAGTGGTTGGGAGCTATATTTTACAGAGAACTAGGGAGCAGTTCTCTTTTTAGATCTATAAGTTGAGAAAAGCTTCCATCAGTTTAAAAAAGAAGCTTCAATATATCATCTTTAATGATTCTTCTCATACTCTAAGCATTTAAAAGTGATATTAAAAAAAATACTAAGAAATGTAGATTACTATTTCCTTTCTCTTTGCTCCCTACCAACGCTTAAAATTATATATCTGCAAAGTGGAATTAATTGCTGAAATATTGTTTCTAGCACCGTTATTTAAAAAGTGAGAACGATAAAATAAATAACTCATAAGGACCTACTGTATAGCAAAAGGAACTCTACTTAATACCCTGTAATGACCTATATGGGAAAAGAATCTAAAAAGAGTGGATATATGTATATGTATAACTGATTAACTTTGCTGTACAGCAGAAACTAATACAGCATTGTAATTCAACTATAGTCCAAAACAAGTTAATTTAGGGCTTCCCTCGTGGCGCAGTGGTTGAGAGGCCACAACTGTGAGAGGCCCGCGTACAGAAAAAAAAAAACTTAATTAAAAAAAATAAATTAATAAAAAATAAGAATGACTTAATGTATTTCCAATAAATTGGGAGCACCCCGACCCCAAATTTACCACAGTTTAGAAGTTTATTGATTTTTACCAATAGCTTTTTTTTTTTTTTTTTTTTTTTTGCGGTACGCGGGCCTCCCACTGCTGTGGCCTCTCCCGCCGCGGAGCACAGGCTCCGGACGCGCAGGCTCAGCGGCCATGGCTCACGGGCCCCGCCACTCCGCGGCATGTGGGATCTTCCCGGACCGGGTCACGAACCCACGTCCCCTGCATCGGCGGACTCTCAACCACTGCGCCACCAGGGAAGCCCGCCAATAGCTTTGATGTTTCTTTGATCTGGTCCATCAGTGTTTTGAAACATTGACAGTATTATATACTCATAAGTGCTTTCTCGACTGTCTCCTTTAAAAATATCTATTTTAAGTTCATGTTGACATCATACATAGTCTCCTGATGACAGCATAGCAATGGAAATTTCTGTGTTTTGTTCTCTGGTGGGGAAACTTTTTTTGATATTTAGTTTATGCTTTCCTTTCCCAGAGCATTTGATAATAATTAATCTATAGTAAACTATATGTGACACGTAGCAGTTGATGCTGCAAGCCACCTAAGTTGTACATTAAGAATTTTAGACTATACTTCTTTAGAGATTTAACTGTGGTCGAATCCTTCTTAGCCACTTCAGTTGAAGCCAAATAATTAATTATAAAGGTCAAAGTGGATAATTCTAAAAAGCAATACTACACACCCTTAAATATTTTATTTTAACTTAAAGATTATAAGTATATATTCATTTATCAATCATTTACTATAAGGTCAAAGCTTTGATTTGTGTATGGATCCACTGGTTTTGAGTTCCACATCATCTGTCTTGGATGAATTATACCGTAGTGCATCCTACATGATTTCAGTTTAGTTTTCTTTAAAGCAGAGCAAGTTCATAGACACTTTCATGATAACAGAAACCTGCTAGATTTTTATGTCTCCCCACCATCTTTTAAATTTTATTTTATTTTATTTATTTTTGGCTGCATTGGGTCTTTGTTGCTTCGCGAAGGCTTTCTCTAGTTGTCGCGAGCAAGGGCTGCTCTTCCTTACCCTGCGCAGGCTTCTCATTGCAATGGCTTCTCTTGTTGTGGAGCACAGGCTCTAGGTACATGGACTTCAGTAGTTGTGGCACATGGGCTCAGTAATTGTGGCTCGCAGACTCCAGATGCGCAGGCTCAGTAGTTGTGGCTCACGGGCTTAGTTGCTCCGTGGCATGTGGGATCTTCCTGGACCAGGGCTCGAACCCATGTCCTCTGCGTTGGCAGGCAGATTCTTAACCACTGCACCACCAAGGAAGCCCCTCACCCCCATCTTTTTATATCTGTCTTGTTCACACCAAATTTGACAGCAAGTTTAACTTGCCTTTATTCAATCTTTCCAAAACAGTCACTTTAGATTTCATAGAAATAACAACCCTCTTTCTGTGTTTCACCTGTTTACCTAGTTCATTAAATTAGGTAAATTACAGTAACAAGTAAAACTGGTATAAACAGGTTTGAAGACAAACACAGTGACTTGATAAAAATATAACTCAACTGGTGAGAGCAAAAGTGCATGAGTGCAATACAGAATAAATAGCCTCTAGCCATGAGTATTCAGCCATGGGCATCGTTAGCTTGTTTACAGAAGGAATGGATATCATTGGCTAATCTGGGGAAACTATTATGTGAAGGTCAGTTGAGGGAGCTTTTTTCTTTTTGTTCATAGTCTGTTTGTGCAGACTGGGTTTTATATATTTTTTTTTTTTTTTTTCTTCTTTTTGGCTGCTCTGTGCGGCACGTGGGATCTTTGTTCCCCGACCAGAGATCAAACCCAGGCCCCCTCCAGTGGAAGTGCAGCGTCCTAACCACTGGACCACCAGGGAATTCCCGACTGGGTTATAGTTAACTCTTGAACAGTATACCATTTTGTGTGGCTAATTTTTCTCTTTTCTGTTCTCCTTAGGAATAAGTCAAACTATACTTCAAGATTACCTCTGCAGGTTTTTAATGTCTATCTACTTGCTTTTCCAGCTGGAATACTTATATAGACTAATTCGCAGTTTAAAATCTTGAGAACTTTGTTATCCCTAAGCATTTTGGAATTGGAATATTCTGTTATGGTATTTCATTTTTAGCCCTCCTCTAGAAGTGTCATATGACTTTTTTTTACTAAAGGAAAAAATATTGGAAGGAAGAAAGGAAGGAAGGGAGGAAGAAAGGAAGGAAAAAATGTTTTACACTATCTGATGAGTATTTACTCCACCCAGTGGAGATAACCAGGTGCCAGAAAGAATCACACATTTGAAAACCAGTTTTTAATTGATGGAAACACAGAGAACTAACTTGAATCTACTAGATGCCAAACTCTCTGTATTGGTTTATTTAATACATTATCTAATATTTAATCTTCACCAGAAAAAAGGTGTAAAGGTACTGAGGTTCAAAGAACTAGAACTGTTGTAAGTGACAGAGTCAGGATTTGAACCCTCAGTTCTAATTTGACTTCAAAGCCTAGGCTCTTAAACACTTACAGGACCCCCTTTAAAAGTCACTGTGGATCTTTCTGTAATTGGTACTTTCTCCCCATGTTAGGGAGTATTTTACATAACCTTGTGATATACTCCACACACTCTCTGACTCTACAGTTCTATTATTTGAATAAAGTTCATAACAAAGAAGAATAGGAACACAGACCTTCTGCCCCTGAGACTAGAAGTACAGGAAATGGTACAGAGACTAATATTCCCTTATCTCTGCTTCTCTAAAGATGTAAGCTACTATTTGTTGTTGATAATAATAATATTTTCCAGGCACTATGGTAAATATTTTTGAAGCATATTATCTCATTTAATCATATATCTCTTTTGCAAGGGTAGCTATTCATATTCTCATTTTATACATGAGGAATTTAAGACAATGTGTTATGTAACTTGACCAAAGTCACCCAGCTAGTAAATGGCAGAGATTAGATTCACAGTAAGATTTTATAAGGTAATTTACATGAGGTTAGAGTGGTATAGAAGTAGAAAGCGTTTTTTTGGTTTTTTGTTTGTTTGTTTGTTTTGGCTGCATCGGTCTTACTTGCGGCACTCGGGATCTTCATTGAGGCATGCGGGATCTTTCATTGCGGCACAGGCTCTTCATTGCGCCGTCGCGGTGCGCAGGCTTCTCGTTGTGGTGTGCAGGCTCCAGGGTGCATGGGCTCAGTAGTTGTGGCACGCAGGCTCTCTAGTTGAGGTGCGCAGGCTCAGTAGTTGAGGTGCGCGGGCTTAGTTGCCCCGTGGCATGTGGGATCTTAGTTCTCCAACCAGGGATCGAAGCCAGGTCCCCTGCATTGGAAGGCGGATTCTTTACCACTGGACCACCAGGGAAATCCCCTAGAAAGGGATATTTTTTTTTTTTTTAAGAAATGCGGGAAAGGAAACTAATATAGTATTATAAATCAACTATACTTTAATTTAAAAAGAAGAAGACTAAAGAGGCATAACATCCAAATGCAATGTATTATCCTGACCTAACTACTCTGGACAAGAAAAATAATGTTTTAAAAGACATCTGGGGGCAGTTGTCAAAATTTAACTATGCACTGTGTATTAGACAACAGTGTCTTATCCATGTTAAATTTTGTGATTAGATTGTGGGTATATAAGAGAATGGGAAGATAGTCATGTTCTTAGCAAATGTACACTAAAATACTAGGGAGTCAAAGGGCATGATGTCTACAACTTCTTTGTAAATGGGTCAGAAAAAAATATATGTACTTATAAAGAGAGAGGATAATAAAGCAAACATTTCAAAAAAATAGAGAGAGAAAGAAATGTGGGAGAGGGGCCTCAAGACCTCTATGGGAGAGCACAATTACTAACATGTCCCAGAAAAATAAAATGTATACTCTGAGCATAAACAAAATCATGGCTGCTACCTTCCTCCAAAAGACAATGCTAGAATATAGCCTATAGTCATCATAGATCTGTTACAGTGTAGTAATACGTGGACTGAGTAGAATAATGCTAGAAATCAGTCCCTTTCTTCCCCTCTACAACGGCAGTATTCCACCCTGCCAAAGTGGAACAGATATGCAACGGAGAAAATGTACATTGGGACCTGGAAGAAGAATGTAAGAGTGATGATTAGGAACCATTTGGGAAGAAAATCACAGGACTATGGGTGAAAATTAACAAGAAAAGTAGTATTGGTCATGATTTACCTCTACTTATACTACAGTATTTAACTATTTGCCCCTTTTTTAAGCCAGAATCATTGCTTCCTTGATCTACTGACTTTATTAAATCAAAACCATTTGGATTTGGTTTAAATTTGTAAAAATTCACAAGTATGCATATGTTCTATTTAGGAGAAAAAAACCCTGTGCTGATTTATATTTTTCATGTAAGAGCATCTTTTAGAAACTCAAAAAAACCTGAAAATTTCTTAGAACCATATTTTCTAATGACATATTTAGGATTTGATTTTAAAATTGGAGAAAGGGAGGAGGAGAGGTGATGTAAATATGGCAGAATGTCAATAATTGTTGACTGGGTGATGGGTATGTAGGGGTTCTTTGTACTAGTCTCTCTTATTTTACATAGATGTGAATTTTTCATCAATAAAAATCATTCTGTTATGTATTCTAATCTCTGCAATAGAGTAGCATAACTAATATTCTAGTGAAGACTCGTTACTAAACTTTCTTAGTGTTGCTGATGGTAGGGTATGATTCTATAAAAAACAGTGTTAAAAACATACCAGAGAAGAAATGACCAGGTATACTTTGACATTAAAGAAAAATTATCTAGCCAAGAAGCTAAAATTATAGCAGAGTTTTTCTGATACTTCCACTTTTAAAAAAGAATACTGTTGCAAAAAACATGAAAGGAGGAATTTATACAAATAGCTTTCAGGCATCTTCCACACCAGTGTTTCCCAACATGCATAAAGAATATATAAATTCTTATGTGAAAGAAGTATCATTTGTAGAACAAAAATACAAATATACTTATAGAAAAAATATATACACACACTACTGATTTTCAAATATATGAAGCTGTTTAATGTGATTAACAAAATACAACTTAATTCAAAAAGCATTTCTGAATTCATTGTAACTTTTTGTCATGATACATTTTTTCTTAATGCATGGATACTAAAATCATAGCTACAGTCTGAAAATCTCTGAAATAGTTTGTGTTTTAGTTAGAATTGAGAACCATTACTACATACTCATGATGCTTTTTTTTCTTTCTTATGTGTTAATGTGTATTTCCAGGGGTTGGTGTGTGCTGGATTGGCTGACATGGCCAGACCTGCAGAAAAACTCAGCACAGCCCAATCTGCTGTTTTGATGGCTACAGGTAAATTAAATGAATATCTTCCATACCGGGCATTCAATAATTTTGTTTTATATCAATGTACTTAACTGTTTCATGTTTGAAATACATATACACACACTCACACAGAAAGAAATTAGCAGTGTTATCTCTAGGAAGTTATTAGACTATAGCCAAACAAGGCAGAGGAGGGTTATAAAAATTTCCCTTTGCTGTAAGAACTGAGTGTTTTGTGAAATGCTGAATTATAGCAACTTCATTAAAGTCTCAAATTATAGCATTTCTTTGTCCTACTTTGTGTTGTCATAGTCTTATTTATAATTATTTTACTCTAATATTAAATGTTCAAATAAGATTGCAGCAGTACCTATGCTTTTTTAAAAAAAAATTTTATTTCAACAGGGTTTATTTGGTCAAGATACTCACTTGTAATTATTCCCAAAAACTGGAGTCTGTTTGCTGTTAATTTCTTTGTCGGGACAGCCGGAGCCTCTCAGCTCTTTCGTATTTGGAGGTAAGCTTACCACAGATGTAAAAAAAAAAATCTGCCTCAGAAGCCATCCGGCTGGCAATACTTTTTTTTTTAAGATTCATATATAATGCTAAGACAGGATGTGCCTGAAGCAGACATTAAACATTTCTAGAAAGCCTGGGGGTTTGAGTTAAAAGTGTTAGGCAGTATATTACCTAGGTTTTAAATCTGTGTGTTACCTAGATGTACAGCCCTTTGATAGAGTCTCTTTTATTAAGATAAGATAACATATATAATTTAGGATATATTAGGTAATTTTCTGCATGAACTTTTTATCACTTACTTTCAATCAAATATAATAAAGTGAGACTTAAATGTATAGTTATATAGTATTGGAAATGATGTTTAAAGTGAGGCTGCTAGTTTCATTGGAAAGTATGTATTCCGTGAGCATTGGAAATTTTCAAAATTCAGTGATTAATATTATTTGTCAGTGACTGGTTAACACTCTGCAGTGAGCTTAGATGAAGGCTCTGGCTTGATTTGAACCATAGAACCTTCCTAAATTACAAAACAATGTTATGAATAACAACTTTCTTTAACTAAAAAATTGAATGATTTCAGTAAAGAAATAGAAAACATTGAGCTATATAATTTACTTCCTTTCAGAAGGCATTCTATTCTGCAGAGTATAGTACATTTTAATTTCATTCATCTGTACCATCCCTAGCTTTACTAGTAGCTTAATTCTGTAATCTTTTTATAATATTCTAGCACATAACGCATAGATGAGTAAATAAACTCACTCATTCTACACAATGCCTGACAACCATTTTTAGGGCTTACTTATATCAATATAAGCTTCAATTAGTACAGAGATTTTATTCACAGAGTACTTTTCTCATGCACCATCTCATTTTGACCTTATATTAACTCATGATAGTAGAACTATGAGAACACTAAGTGTCACATTCAGAAATATTATTTCTAATATCAGAAATTCAGGTTTAGTTTGACAAAAGGATTTTTGGCCTTTCGGTTACAATAGCAGATTAGATTTAGTTAGAAATATAAATGTTGGACTCTCTGGAGGACTTAGGAAAATACTGTTGAATGTTTGAAATCAGGACCTTTTGAGAAATCTAGGAGGTATGGTAGGCTTCATGGAATAAGTTCCCTCTTGTGCTTATTCAGTTTCCCACTTTATTTTCAGCTGAGAAGAATAGTTAATGAAGCCCAGGGTAATGTAAAAGGGAAAGACTCTGTAGCTTTGTGGTTAATTCTTCTTTGAATTAATGATAATTGAAGAAATTGTCCTTAGTTTCAATAAACTTTAAGTGTTACAACCTCCTAACCCAGTAGCCTGCCTGCATCACAGAATTATATTTTATTTTTAGTGATTAGACAGGCCCATTCCCAATTGATTTTATTCTCAGGAAAGATGCTTTGTGAGTATAAAATTAAAAGTTCTAGATGACCATGTTTTGGTAAACTTTATACATATATTCACGTTTGTCATACTCTTGTATAGTTCCAGAATGAAAATATTCTTACATTAAAATAATATTTTTGTACAGGGAACTGTATGTCAGTTAAGACGTTTTGACAGTTGGAAACCAGATTCAAAAAAGTCCTTGGATTACTCTCCCATCTGCCTGTTTCTCTATAAGCCTCTGGGAAGATTGTATTTACAACTGTATAGCCTCTTGACTAGAGAGAAAGAAGAGATGGAATATGCTCCCACTCCCTTCTTATTATAAATGTATCTATTGTGATTCATGATTTTTTTCTTTCTGTTTTCTTTATAGATATAACCAAGGACTAAAAGCTAAAGCAAACAAATAAGAGTTCTTGATCACCCTAACAACCTGGATGTGGACATAACCGCTGGGACCTAGTTTGATTTATTATTCAGTTGTCAATGAGGTGATGCTAACTGTGCTAACATTTGTAAGGCATAAATTCTAACTGTAATTGGGAGATAGTACTTGATTCAACAGAAAAATAAAGCAAACTTTTAATAATATTGTCTCTTTACGTATTACTTAAGGAATTTATCTATGGATATTAGTAACATTTTTTTTACTATTTGTCCATAATAAATCATACTGCTCGTACATACCACTGGCCTCCTTCTGTTCTAGTCAACCAAAGTATGTACGTCTAAGAGCACACATATTCCAGTGAGTCAAAAGATAGTCGGAAAGTTAAATAATCTGTGTACAGTGAAGGATGATGAAGTAGCTAAAAGTGAAAGGAAATAGAGCTAAAGAGAGCGAGAAATGGGTTGTGGAATGGCCAGCAACATGACACCTCAAACTGTTTTAAAATATTTTAACTTGAAGAATCTTGGAAGAATATTATTTTTGGTATATTGTATGAAAGTCTTTTACTGCTACAGAGTAACAAAGGATTTGTAAATTTTTGAAATATATTCAATAACTGATGTGATGTGGCAGAAAAGCTCTAGAGTCAGGCAGACCTGAATTTGAATCCCAGCTGTGTGACTTATAATCTCTGACTTTGGGCAATTTAAGAAAGTGTGCAATAAAATACACTGTGTGTGTGTGTGTGTGTGTGTGTGTGTGTGTGTGTGTGTGTGTGAAAAAAAGAAAGAAAGAAAGTGTCCAGCAGAGTGCCTGGGACATAAGTCAGCTTTCTGTAAATGTTTGTGACCTTTGTCCCCGTTATGAGGATTCATATTTGATTTGAATTCCCATTTGGGGTACTGACCTTTCTTCTGAAAATCCTAGTAAAACCAATCCTGGTTAGAACTGTAGTCAGAGAAATCAGCAAAGCCAGCTATTTCTAAATTTGAAGAAGCAAGTGACAAAAAGAACTTTTTGAGTAATAATATACTATAATCAAAATTTGGCAATTAGCAATTGAAAACCTTGCACTTTATCTTTTAACCCTTCAGCATTGTCCATCTTTGTTTTTTTAACCAATAAAATTATAGTGATTTTAACTGAAAACCACAAATGTTTATTATCTCATAGTTTCTGTGGGTCGAGAATCCTGGAGCAGCTCATATGAATGCCTCTGGCTTGTGCCTGTGGCTCAGGGTATCACAGGATGCAGTCACGTGGCCAGCCAAGGCTGCAGTCACCTCAGGCTCACCTCTGGGGAGATCTGCCTCCGAGCTCTCTCACATGGATATTGCCCATTCTCACATCCTCTCTGACTCTTGGCCAGAGACATCAGTTCTTCACCAAAAGGGCTGCTTTCCCCAGAGTGAAAATACCCGAGAGGTAGAGAAGATGAGAGAGAGTTCCTAAGACAGAAGCTGCAGTCTTTTTATAACCTAATCTCGTAAGTTATATCCCATCACTTCTGCCATGGTCTAGTTTTGGGGGGTTTTTTTAAACTTTTTATTTTATATTGGAGTATAGTTGATTAAAGCACTGTCCATCTTTGAAGAGGAAGGATTAGAACATTTGACACAGGCAAAAGTGAAGAGGTCCTCAAGCGTCAAATTATTACTGCTTTCTCTTTTCAAGCCACACTTATATTTGTTTGGCATGTGAATGCACACATGTGTACGTATTTTCTAGGGTTAAGCATTTAAGGAAAACATATACTCTGAAATATGGCACAGATACAAAAAAGTTTATGAAAATATGTGTGTTGAATTGGTGTTTCACTTCCTTTTCATTAAAACCTGCTCTTTCCTATATGGGTTCTCCTAAGCCCCACTTGTCAGTCAAATTAATTGTAGCATTTAGATGCAATCACAGACAATCCTTTTGATTCTCAGAAGCTACATCGACAGACTGTCTCATGCTTCCTTTCTGCCCAAAAACTTTCATCCATCCCACTATTAAATCTTAAAAATTAAAGATTCTAATATGTATCCAATCGAAAACTCTCGCTGTCAGTGATCAGTTTCATAACTACTCTCAAAAACTTAGAAAGAAGCAACTGTATACCAGAAGTCCTTACTATCAATATAGCTACTAAACTTCATAAAAGAAGCTTTCACAGTGGTAAAAATCACTCAGTCTAGTTGAGTTTAATTCTATATCAAAATTTTCTAACATATCCTTATTGATCGCTTCATTAGGTACATTTTCTCAAGGCCAGGTCTGATAGGCCTGTGTTTCAACCCAACTCTGCCACATATTAACTGTGAGACCTTGTTAATGTTTGTTTCTGAGCTTTAGTATTTTCAAGAGTAAAATGGGGAAAATAATATTACTTACTTCATAGGATTGTTGTCAAGATAATCGAGGTAATGTTTTAACACAGTGCCTGGTGCATGACGGGTGTTAAATAAAACGTAGAAAATGTCAGAAAATGGGAAGTTTTTTTTTTTATTTTATTTTTCTTTATACAGCAGGTTCTTATTAGTTATCTATTTTATACATATTAGTGCATATATGTCAATCCCAATCTCCCAATTCATCCCTCCCCCCGCTTTCCCCCCTTGCTGTCCATACATTTGTCCTCTACATCTGTGTCTCTATTTCTGCCTTGCAAACCAGTTCATCTGTACCATTTTTCTAGATTCCACATGTATGCATTAATATATGATATTTGTATTTCTCTTTCTGACTTATTTCACTCTGTATGACAGTCTCTAGGTCCATCAATGTCTCTACAAATGACCCAATTTCGTTCCTTTTTATGGCTGAGTAGTATTCCATTGTATATATGTACCATATCTTCTTTATCCATTTATCTGTCAATGGGCATTTAGGTTGCTTCATGACTGGTTAGTGTAAATAGTGCTGCAATGGCCATTGCGGTGCATGTGTCTTTTTGAATTATGGTTTTCTCTGGGTATATGCCCAGTAGTGGGATTGCTGGGTCACATGGTAATTCTATTTTCAGTTTTTTAAGGAATCTCCATACTGTATCAATTTGTGGCTGTATCAATTTACATTCCCACCAACAGTGCAAGAGGGTTCCCGTTTCTCCACACTTTCTCGAGCATTTGTTGCTTGTAGATTTTCTGATGATGCCCATTCTAACTGGTGTGAGGTGATACCTCATTGTAGTTTTGATTTGCATTTCTCTAATAATTAGTGATGTTGAGCAGCTTTTCATGTGCCTCTTGGCCATCTGTATGTCTCCTTTGGAGAAATGTCTATTTAGGTCTTCTGCCCATTTTTTGATTGGGTTGTTTGTTTTTTTAAATGTTGAGCTGCATGAGCTGTTTATATATTTTGGAGGTTAATCCTTTGTCAGTTGCTTCATTTGCAAATATTTTCTCCCATTATGAGGGTTGTCTTTTCATCTTGTTTATGGTTTCCTTTGCTGTGCAAAAGCTTTGAAGTTTCATTAGGTCCCATTTGTTTATTTTTGTTTTTATTTCCATTACTCTAGGAGGTGGATCTTTCTGTGATTTATGTCAAAGAGTGTTCTTCCTATATTTTCCTCTAAGAGCTTTATAGTGTCCAGTCTTACATTTAGGTCTTTAATTGATTTGGAATTTATTTTTGTGTATGGTGTGAGGTAGTGTTCTAATTTCATTCTTTTGCATATAGCTGTCCAGTTTTCCCAGCACCACTTATTGAAGAGACTGTCTTTTCTCCATTGTATATCTTTACCTCCTTTGTCATAGATTAGTTGACCATAGGTACGTGGGTTTATCGCTGGGCTTTCTATCCTGTTCCATTGATCTATATTTCTGTTTTTGTGCCAGTAACATATTATATTGATTACTGTAGCTTTGTAGCATAGTATGAGGTGAGGGAGTCTGACTCCTCCAGCTCCATTTTTTTACCTCAAGATTGCTTTGGCTATTCGGGGTCTTTTGTGTCTCCATACAAATTTTAAGATTTTTTTTGTTCTAGTTCCGTAAAAAATGCCATTGGTAATTTGATAGGGATTGCATTGAATCTGTAGATTGCTTTGGGTAATATAGTCATTTTCACAATATTGATTCTTCCAATCCAAGAACATGGTATATCTCTCCATCTGTTTGTGTCATCTTTGATTTCTTTCATCAATGTCTTATAGTTTTCTGAGTATGGGGTTTTTTTACCTCCATAGGTAGGTTTATTCCTAGGTATTTTATTCTTTTTGTTGCAGTGGTGAATGGGATTGTTTCCTTAATTTCTCTTTCTGATCTTTCGTTGTTGGTGTATAGGAATGCCAGAGATTTCTGTGCATTAATTTTGTATCCTGCAACTTTGCCAAATTCATTGATTAGCTCTAGTAGTTTTCTGGTGTCATCTTTAGGATTATCTATGTATAGTAACATGTCATCTGTAAACAGTGACAGTTTTACTTCTTTTCCAATTTGTATTCCTTTTACTTTTCTTCTCTGATTGCCGTGGCTAGGGCTTCCAAAACTATGTTGAATAATAGTGGTAAGAGTGGATATCCTTGTCTTGTTTGACTTTATTGTGATTGCACCCTCCTACTGTCTCATTGCAGCTTCTCCTTTGTCTTTGGATGTGGGGTATCCTTTTTGGTGAGTTCCAGTGTCTTTCTGTCGATGTTTTTTCAGCAGTTAGTTGTGATTCCATTGCTCTCGCAAGAGGGAGTGAGTGCACGTCCTTCTACTCCGCCATCTTGAACCAATCTCCTCGGGAAGCTTATTAATTGAAGACAGACCCAAAAAGCACTTTCTTAAACAAAGGAGTTTTAATTTAGCTGCCCAAAGGATATAATGTGTTAACCTATTTTCACACCTTCTGAGGCCCTAACTGTTGGAATTCTTGAGGCTTACACAGGTTAAAGCAGAAAACAAGCTGTTTTGGGGTAGTGGGCCAGAGGTGAGGTAGAGAGGCTCAGTAAGAGATAAATTCTTAACCTAATCTGTTTTATGGTTTGGCATTCATTTCAAAAAACAACATTGATCCAAAGTACATCAATACTGTTGTTTCTCCATGGTAAACAGATTGTTTTTTTAAGTTGTTATAATGATGATGAAAGGTTGAATCGAAACAAGGATTGACCTCAAAGCCTAGCTTCCTCTCTGTAAAACAGAACAGTTTTACTGGAGCTTGTTTATATAATGAAACAGAGATAGAAAGTACTTGTATTTATTAAGACTGGCTTTCTCCCTAAGGAGTCTGTTTAATTATATGAGGTATGAATATAACTATGTTAAGACCGGTTTCCACAATGCCAGAAAATTTACTCAGCAAACATAATTAAATGAGCTTCTTTTTCTCCTCCCTTAAGAAAACTGTGTTTTTCAACATTCTGAAATACACAGTAAACTTAATTATAGGGCTGGGCTTTGTTTGAAAATGTTTGCTTGTTTTTCAGCTCAACTTTTTAAAATTCAGGTTTTACAAATGTGTCACTAAATATTAATTGTCATTGTAATATACATAAGAACAGCTAGAAAATCAAAATTGATTTAAGCTGTTAGAAAATATGCCGCCCTGGGCTTCCCTGGTGGCGCAGTTGTTAAGGGTCCGCCTGCCGATGCAGGGGACGCGGGCTCGTGCCCCGGTCCGTGAAGATCCCACATGCCGCGTAGCGGCTGGGCCCGTGAGCCATGGCCGCTGAGCCTGCGTGTCCGGAGCCTGTGCTCCGCAACGGGAGAGGCCACGGCAGTGAGAGGCCCGCGTACCGCAAAAAAAAAAAAAAGAAAAGAAAGTATGCCGCCCTCTTAAAACACATTTTGCCAGCGTCCATAGGATGAAGAAACTCAAATCCAGTGCCACATTGTATTGCTGTTATCTGTGGGGTGAATTTGAGTGGATGTATGGGCTTGACCAGTCAGAAAGGACAGATCAAAATTTTACCTCACAAAAATCTCTGAAGAGAAGTATTGTAACGTAAATTTCATAGTCCTGGTAAAAGTCACAGTCATTATTGACCAAAATTGGGTGTTTACTCAGGAGATACTTGTCTTTACGATAATCACCTACCAACTATTGCCTAATTTCAACCACCCGCCACATAGAGAAAGAGTTGTGAAAACTACTCTGGCGTCTTATCAGTCTCCCTGACCCCTGCCCCATATATCCAGTCTAGAGAACCTGAAACAGTCCTTGCGTGAGCAATAGGCCACTGGGGCTGGTGGGGGAGGGGAGGGCAGTGCCAGCCAATCAGAAGCATAGTCAGTGCCCATGAAACAATGAGCTTCTGATGAGGTTGTGGCCAGGAAAACGGTTTTTAGACACAACTGTCATTTTATGTGTCAGCTATAGACAGACATGGCACTTCTGCTGTCTTCTGAATAATGTCATCCAGGCCCCTTTCCTGTTTTCTGCACTCCTGAAAGATCTAGGCCCTAATGTAAGCTCTGACTTTTCCTCAGCCTTGAAGAAAGAAGAGGTATGTGGCAGTAGGAGTCTGAGTAGAAAGAATGGTTGCAGAGCTAAAGATGAGGGCAACCCTTGGGGAAGAAGACAGGTTTGGGAGCTTAAGGAAAGTGGGGAGGCCTTGGGCTAGGAATAGAGGTCCCCCTTGTATATATCTGTGTCAGTCATTTAAGTGAGGTTAGAAGCTTGAAGGTTTCAATGTTACCTCATCCTATTTACCCTAGATGCTCTATTTTTTTAGCTTCCTGTCTACTTACCTATCTTCTGCATCTTCTCACATAATATCCTTCTTATCAGTCATCAAATAGCAAATGCCTACCATGTGAAGGGGCTCTAGAAAGATACTATGGAGGAAACGAACATATATGTAGAACGTGATCTCTAACACAGAGAAGCTTCAATTCAGAGAAGCCATAAACAGAATAATAGATAGTCAAAGATTTTTAAATAGATAATAAAGCACTTAAGTTTACAAACACTAAGTGCCCTAATAGCTCAGAGGAAAAATTGCCTTGGCTAGAGTGGTCTGGCAAGCTTTCGTGACAGATAACATTATCCCTTTATGTTGAGAGTATCTCCTTTGGATTCTTGTAAAACCTGACTTTACGTATTGATGAAAAATGGATGAAAACTGAAATCTATTAGAAGTTTCTAGAAAAGATATTTAGAGAAACAATAATGGATATAATTGATTGATCTTTAGTTTCATTTGCCTTTGGGGGTACTGCTGAGTTCTCTTTAAGCAGAATAAAACTGGACACACACTCTCCATTCAGGAAAATCTGTGTTGGTATATCTTTGGGGCCTTGCTCTTTCACTCTGTCAGGTACCCTCATTCCTAGATGCTTTCATGCTTTCTGAGTGTCCGCTCTCTGTTCAAGCTCTATTCTTGATTGTGATTGAATTGGCCAAATATTTGATGAGGGTACCATCAACATGCTTTGAAAGTGCTCTAAAATTAAATACATATTTTCTCTAGGTCATAAACATCCCCAAAGTGTCATAAAACATATACAAATGGGGTATACCGTGGTATAGTAGAAAGAATATGGACTTTGAAATTCCACAGACCTGGGCTTGCTTTCCAGCTATGTGACCTAAGGCAAATTCATCTGAGCTTCATTTTCTGTATCTATAAAATGGGGATGAGGCCTACTTCACAGTGCTGTTTTGAGGATTAAATGAGGCAACCTCTGTAAAATGCTTTACATTAAAAAGTTCTTAATAGGGCTTCCCTGGTGGTGCAGTGGTTAAGAATCCGCTTGCCAAAGCAGGGGACATGGGTTCAAGCCCTGGTCCAGGAAAATCCCACATACCACAGACCAACTAAGCCTGTGCGCCACAACTACTGAGCCTGAGTGTCACAATTACTGAAGCCCGTGCGCGTAGAACCCATGCTCCGCAACAAGAGAAACCACCACAATGAGAAGCACATGCACCGCAACAAAGAGTAGCCCCTGCTCGCCACAACTAGAAAAAGCCCGTGCGCAGCAACAAAGACCCAACGCAGCCAAAAATAAATAATTAATTAATTTAAAAAAGATTATTTTAAAAAAGTTCTTAATAAATTATTATTACAATGTGGTATGTGCCATATCACTAATCATCTTCTGATGTTGCAGAACTTAAAGCAGAAAACTAGGTCTTCTAAAAGAGAAAATTCCAATTGTGTTCTTATGGATGTTCATGAGAAAAGCTCAGGTGTTCATCTTAGATGTCTTTGCCTCTTCAGCCCATGAACAAATAATTTTGTTATTCTAGTTTCCCTTCTTTATTTGTCATCTTAATCTCCAAATGCATCTACTTTCCTTACCTAGTAATCGTAAACTTAGAAAAATCTGTCTAAATCTTCAAATCACCTCATTTAATCACCTGAAACATTGTAAATCAACTATACTTCAATAAAAATGGAATCTTAGCAATCATCTAATTCATCTTTCCACTAAAGAGGAGAATCACCTCTACAACCTTGAAGGCAGATGGACATGCAGTCTCTCACAAGGAAATCCAATATTTCCTAAGACTACCCAGGTCCAATGTTCATCCTTACACTGTTTAAATTTGCCTCCCAGGCATTGCCAGCCATTGATCCCACTTGATCCTTTTGAATCAATCAATCAATAAATAAATCTAACCCGTTTTAGTGTGAGTTTTAAGACTAAAGCAAAACATTCCATACTGTGCATGTGAAGAGTATGTGGTATTGCCAACATTGAAGGGGCTGGTAGTAGAGTTGCTAAATAAAATGTAATATTTGAAATATATTTATATTAAAAAATTACTCACTGTTTATTTAAAATTCAAATTTAACTGGATGTCCTATATTGTTATCTGCTAAATCTGACACTCTTTCAAGTGACAGCAAAAGAGAGCAAAGTTGAGATAGTCAACAAAGAGGGGCAGGAGAGGGAGGAATAGAGCTACACCCTGCTCAGTTCTGCTCAGTCCTAACTGTTCATGGCCGCTCAGCCCATCTGTGGAAGCCTGTTCGGAGCACTCATTCCTACAGAACGTATACTATTTAAGGTTACCTATTCTTTGATAGAGTAGCTCCCTCCACTGAGGAAAAAGAACGCCAGCTTTCCTTTCCCTCTTCAGCCCTCCCATGAAGTTTATTCTTGCTTAGCCAAATCCAATCCCTACCTGAGGGAGAAAGTAGGGGAATTCTTTTGTTAAATTCAGGGGTCTGCATTAGACTTTGCACATGTATCTCCTGGTTACTCCACAACTTTCACAGTTCAGTTTAAATACCGGAAGACAGGAAAGCTTCCGGGAAGATGGCGGAAGAGTAAGACGCGGAGATCACCCTCCTCCCCACAGATACACCAGAAATACATCTACACGTGGAACAGCTCCTACAGAACACCTACTGAATGCTGGCAGAAGACCTCAGACCTCCCAAAAGGCAAGAAACCCCCCACGTACCTGGGTAGGGCAAAAGAAAAAAGAATAAACAGAGACAAAAGGATAGGGACGGGACCTGCACCAGTGGGAGGGAGCTGTGAGGGACGAAACGTTTCCACACACTAGGAAGCCCCTTCACGGGCGGAGACTGGGGGTGGCGGAGGGGGAAAGCTTCGGAGCCGCGGAGGAGAGCACAGCAACATGGGTGCGGAGGGCAGAGCGGAGAGATTCCAGCGCAGAGGATCAGGGCCGACCGGCACTCACCAGCCCGAGAAGCTTGTCTGCTCACCCGCCTGGGCGGGCGGGGCTGGGAGTTGAGGCTCGGGCTTCGGTCGGAGCGTCGGGAGAGAACTGGGGTTGGCGGCGTGAACACAGCCTGCAGGGGGTTAGTGCACCACGGCTAGCCGGGAGGGAGTCTGGGGAAAAGTCTGGAGCTGCCGAAGAGGCAAGAGACTTTTTCTTCCCTCTTTGTTTCCTGGTGCACGAGGAGAGGGGATTAAGAGCGCCGCTTAAAGGCGCTCCAGAGACGGGCGCGAGCCGCGGCTAAAAGCGCGGACCCCAGAGACGGGCATGAGACGCTAAGGCTGCTGCTGCCGCCACCAAGAAGCCTGTTTGCGAGTACAGGTTACTATCCACACCCCGCTTCCGGGGAGCCTGTCCAGCCCGCCACTGCCAGGGTCCCGGGATCCAGGGACAACTTCCCCGGGAGAACGCACGGAGCGCCTCAGGCAGGTGCAACGTCAGGCCGGCCTCTGCCGCCGCAGGCTCACCCCGCCCTCCGTGCCCCGCTCCCCGCCCCCCCCCCCCGCCCCCGCCTGAGTGACCCAGAGCCCCCGCATCAGCAGCTCCTTTAACCCCATCCTGTCTGAGCGAAGAACAGACGCCCTCCGGCGATCTACATGCAGAGGCGGGGCCAAATCCAAAGCTGAGCCCCTGGGAGCTATGAGAACAAAGAAGAGAAAGGGAAATCTCTCCCAGCAGCCTCAGAAGCAGCGGATTAAAGCTCCACAATCAGCTTCATGTCTGTGGAATACATGAATAGACAACGAATCATCCCAAACTGAGGAGGTGTACTTTTAGAGCAAGATTTATGCTGTATGGCTTTGCTTCCACCATTTGGCCTAGGGTTCTATCCGTACATTTTTTTAAAAATTTTTTTTCTTAATAATTATTTTTTATTTTAATAACTTTATTATATTTTATCTTACTTTATTTTATTTTACTTTATCTTCTTTCTGTTTTTCTTCCTCCCTCCCTCCCTCCCTCCCTCCCTTCTTTCTTTCTACTTCTACTAATTCTTTCTTTCTACTTTTTCTCCCTTTTATTCTGAGTTGTGTGGATGAAAGGCTCTTGGTGCTGCAGCCAGGAGTCAGTGCTGTGCCTCTGAGGTGGGAGCGCCAATGTCAGGACACTGGTCCACAAGAGACCTCTCAGCTCCACATAATATCAAATGGTGAAAATCTCCCAGAGGTCTCCATCTCAACACCAGCACCCAGCTTCACTCAACGACCTGCAAGCTACAGTGCTGGATACCCTATGCCAAACAACTAGCAAGACAGGAACACAACCCCATCCATTAGCAGAGAGGCGCCTAAAATCATAATAAGTCCACAAACACCCCAAAACACACCAACAGATGTGGACCTGCCCACCAGAAAGACAAGATCCAGCCTCATCCACCAGAACACAGGCACTAGTCCCCTCCACCAGGAAGCCTACACAACCCACTGAACCAACCTTAGCCACTGGGGTAAGACACCAAAAACAACGGGAACTACGAGCCTGCAGCCTGCGAAAAGGAGACGCCAAACACAGTAAGATAAGCAAAATGAGAAGACAGAAAAACACACAGCAGTTGAAGGAGCAAGATAAAAACCCACCAGACCTAACAAATGAAGAGGAAATAGGCAGTCTACCTGAAAAAGAATTCAGAATAATGATAGTAAAGATGATCCAAAATCTTGGAAGTAGAATGGACAAAATGCAAGAAACATTTAATAAGGACCTAGAAGAACTAAAGATGAAACAAACAATGATGAACAACACAATAAATAAAATTAAAAATACTCTAGATGGGATCAATAGCAGAATAACTGAGGCAGAAGAACGGATAAGTGACCTGGAAGGTAAAATAGTGGAAATAACTACTGCAGAGCAGAATAAAGAAAAAAGAATGAAAAGAGCTGAGGACAGTCTCAGAGACCTCTGGGACAACATTAAACACACCAACATTCGAATTATAGGGGTTCCAGAAGAAGAAGAGAAAAAGAAAGGGACTGAGAAGATATTTGAAGAAATTATAGTTGAAAACTCCCCTAATATGGGAAAGGAAATAGTTAATCAAGTCCAGGAAGCACAGAGAGTCCCGTACATGATAAATCCAAGGAGAAATACGCCAAGACACATATTAATCAATGTATCAAAAATTAAATACACAGAAAACATATTAAAAGCAGCAAGGGAAAAACAACAAATAACACACAAGGGAATCCCCATAAGGTTAACAGCTGATCTTTCAGCAGAAACTCTGCAAGCCAGAAGGGACTGGCAGGACATATTTAAAGTGATGAAGGAGAAAAACCTGCAACCAAGATTACTCTACCCAGCAAGGATCTCATTCAGATTTGATGGAGAAATTAAAACCTTTACAGACAAGCAAAAGCTGAGAGAGTTCAGCACCACCAAACCAGCTTTACAACAACTGCTAAAGGAACCTCTCTAGGCAAGAAGCACAAGTGGAGGAAAAGACCTACAATAACGAACCCAAAACAATTAAGGAAATGGAAATAGGAACATGCATATCGATAATTACCTTAAATGTAAATGGACTAAATGCTCCCACCAAAAGACACAGATTGGCTGAATGGATACAAAAACAAAACCCATATATTTGCTGTCTACAAGAGACCCACTTCAGACCTAGAGACACATACAGACTGAAAGTAAGGGGATGGTAAAAAATATTTCATGCAAATGGAAACCAAAAGAAAGCTGGAGTAGCAATTATCATATCAGACAAAATGGACTTTAAAATAAAGACTATTAGAAGAGACAAAGAAGGACACTACATAATGATCAAGGGATCGATCCCAGAAGAAGATATAACAATTGTAAATATTTATGCACCCAACATAGGAGCACCTCAGTACATAAGGCAAATACTAACAGCCATAAAAGGGGAAATCGACAGTAACACATTCATAGTAAGGGACTTTAACACCCCACTTTCACCAATGGACAGATCATCCAAAATGAAAATAAATAAGGAAACACAAGCTTTAAATGATACATTAAACAAGATGGACTTAATTGATATTTATAGGATATTGCATCCAAAAACAAAAGAATACACATTTTTCTCAAGTGCCCATGGAACATTCTCCAGGATAGATCATATCTTGGGTCACAAGTCAAGCCTTGGTAAATTTAAGAAAATTGAAATTTTTCAAGTGTCTTTTCTGACCACAATGCTATGAGACTAGATATCAATTACAGGAAAAGATTTGTAAAAAATACAAACACGAGGCTAAACAATACACTACTTAATAACGAAGTGATCACTGAAGAAATCAAGAGGAAATTAAAAAATACCTAGAAACAAATGACAATGGAGACACGACGACCCAAGATCTATGGGATGCAGCAAAAGCAGTTCTAAGAGGGAAGTTTATAGCAATACAATCCTACCTTAAGAAACAGGAAACATCTCGAATAAACAACCTAACCTTGCACCTAAAGCAATTAGAGAAAGAAGAACAAAAAAACCCCCAAAGTTAGCAGAAGGAAAGAAATCATAAAAATCAGATCAGAAATAAATGAAAAAGAAATGAAACAATAGCAAAGATCAATAAAACGAAAAGCTGGTTCTTTGAGAAGATTAAAAAAATTGATAAACCATTAGCCAGACTCATCAAGAAAAAAAGGGAGAAGACTCAAGTCAATAGAATTAGAAATGAAACAGGAAAAGTAACAACTGACACTGCAGAAATACAAAAGATCATGAGAGATTACTACAAGCAACTCTATGCCAATAAAATGGACAACCTGGAAGAAATGGACAAATTCTTGGAAATGCACAACCTGCCAAGACTAAATCAGGAAGAAATAGAAACTATGAACAGATGAATCACAAGCACTGAAATTGAAACTGTGATTAAAAATCTTCCAACAAACAAAAGCCCAGGACCAGATGGCTTCACAGGCGAATTCTATCAAACACTTAGAGAAGAGCTAACACCTATCCTTCTCAAACACTTCCAAAATATAACAGAGGGAGGAACACTCCCAAACTCATTCTACGAGGCCACCATCACCTTGATACCAAAACCAGACAAGGATGTAACAAAGAAAGAAAACTACAGGCCAATATCACTGATGAACAAAGATGCAAAAATCCTCAACAAAATACTAGCAAACAGAATCCAACAGCACACTAAAAGGATCATACACCATGATCAGGTGGGGTTTATTCCAAAAATGCAAGGAATCTTCAATATACGCAAAACAATCAATGTGATCAACCTTATTAAATTGAAGGAGAAAAACCATATGATCATCTCAATAGACGCAGAGAAAGCTTTCGACAAAATTCAACACCCATTTATGAAAAAACCCTGCAGAAAGTAGGCATAGAGGGAACTTTCCTCAACATAATAAAGGCCATATATGACAAACCCACAGCCAACATCGTCCTCAATGGTGAAAAACTGAAAGCATTTCCACTAAGATCAAGAACAAGACAAGTTTGCCCACTCTCACCACTCTTATTCAACAGTTTTGGAAGTTTTAGCCACAGCAGTCAGAGAAGGAAAGGAAATAAAAGCAATCCAAATCAGAAAAGAAGAAGTAAAGCTGTCACTCTTTGCAGATGACATGATACTATACATAGAGAATCCTAAAGATGCTACCAGAAAACTACTAGAGCTAATCAATGAATTTGGTAAAGTAGCAGGATACAAAATTAATGCACAGAAATCTCTGGCCATCCTATACACTAAGGATGAAAAATCTGAAAGTGAAATCAAGGAAACACTCCCATTTACCACTGCAACAAAAAGAATAAAATATCTAGGAATAAAACTACCTAAGGAGACAAAAGACCTGTATGCAGAAAATTATAAGACACTGATGAAGGAAATTAAAGATGATACAAATAGATGGAGATATATACCATGTTCTTGGATTGGAAGAATCAACATTGTGGAAATGACTCTACTACCCAAAGCAATCTACAGATTCAATGCAATCCCTATCAAACTACCACTGGTATTTTTCACAGAACTAGAACAAAAAAATTCACAATTTATTTGGAAACACAAAAGACCCCGAATAGCCAAAGCAATCTTGGGAACGAAAAACGGAGCTGGAGGAATTTGGCTCCCTGACTTCACACTGTACTACAAAGCTACAGTAATCAAGACAATATGGTACTGGCACAAAAACAGAAAGATAGATCAGTGGAACAGGATAGAAAGCCCAGAGATAAACCCACACACATATGGTCACCTTATCTTTGATAAAGGAGGCAGGAATGTACAGTGGAGAAAGGACAGCCTCTTCAATAAGTGGTGCTGGGAAAACTGGACAGGTACATGTAAAAGTATGAGATTAGATCACTCCCTAGCACCATACACAAAAATAAGCTCAAAATGCATTAAAGACCTAAATGTAAGGCCAGAAACTATCAAACTCTTAGAGGAAAACATAGGCAGAACACTCTATGACATAAATCACAGCAACATCCGTATTGATCCACCTCCTAGAGAAATGGAAATAAAAACAAAAATAAACAAATGGGACCTAATGAAACTTCAAAGCTTTTGCACAGCAAAGAAAACCATAAACCAGACCAAAAGACAACCCTCAGAATGGGAGAAAATATTTGCAAATGAAGCAACTGACAAAGGATTAATCTCCAAAATTTATAAGCAGCTCATGCAGCTCAATAACAAAAAACCAAACAACCCAATCCAAAAATGGGCAGAAGACCTAAATAGACATTTCTCCAAAGAAGATATACAGACTGCCAACAAACACATGAAAGAATGCTGAACTTCATTAATCATTAGAGAAATGCAAATCAAAACTACAATGAGATATCATCTCACACCAGTCAGAATGGCCATCATCAAAAAATCTAGAAACAATAAATGCTGGAGAGGGTGTGGAGAAAAGGGAACACTCTTGCACTGTTGGTGGGAATGTAAATTGATACAGCCACTGTGGAGAACACTATGGAGGTTCCTTAATAAACAACAAATAGAACTACCATATGACCCAGCAATCCCACTACTGGGCATATACCTTGAGAAAACCATAATTCAAAAAGAGTCATGTACCAAAATGTTCATTGCAGCTCTTTTTACAATAGCCAGGAGATGGAAACAACCTAAGTGTCCATCATCGGATGCATGGATAAAGAAAATGTGGCACATATATACAATGGAATATTACTCAGCCATAAAAAGAAATGAAATTGAGCTATTTGTAGTGAGTTGGATATTCCTAGAGTCTGTCATACAGAGTGAAGTACGTCAGAAAGAGAAAGACAAATACCGTATGCTAACACATATATATGGAATTTAAGAAAAAAAATGTCATGAAGAACCTAGGGGTAAGACAGGAATAAATACACAGACCTACTAGAGAATGGACTTGAGGATATGGGGAGGGGGAAGGGTAAGCGTGACAAAGCGAGAGAGAGGTATGGACATATATACACTACCAAACGTAAGGTAGATAGCTAGTGGGAAGCAGCTGCATAGCACAGGGAGATCAGCTCGGTGCTTTGTGACCACCTGGAGCGGTAGGATGGGCGGGGGAGATGCAAGAGGGTAGAGATATGGGAACATATGTATATGTACAACCGATTCACTTTGTTATAAAGCAGAAATTAACACACCATTGTAAAGTAATTATACTGCAATAAAGATGTAAAAAATTTAAAATAAAAATTAAAAAATAATAATAATAAATAAATACCGGAAGACAGTGGCCATTTTCACCCAAGTGTCATCATCTGACAATGTTTCCAATCTCTCCCATCATTCCTCACATTCCATAGTCCATGAACTTCAAATAAAGTGGGCAAAACTAAACCCAATACTCCGAATCAGATATGAACACTGCTTACTACCATAAGATTTGCATTACATCCAAATGGCCAATAAACATATGAAAAGGTGCTTAATTTCATTAGTACCACCAGGGAAACAAAACCACAGATAACACCACTCACCTACCAAGATGACCAAAATTTTAAAAGACTGACAATAGCAAATGTTAGCTGGGTTATGGAGCTTCTGACTTCTCACATCTTGCTTGTGGGGTGTAAATTGACCCAGCAGTTCCACTCCTAGGTATATGCCGAAGTGAAATGCATACATGTGTTTACGAAAACACATATACAAGGATGTTCTTAGCAGCATTATATTTCTAATAGCCTAAAACGAAACAACCCATAGGTCAGTAGTAGAAGGAATAAATAATTTGTGTATAATCAAGCAATATTATACAGCACTGAAAATAAATGAGTACTGTATACACACAACAACATGGATAAACATCACAAACAATTGAGAAAAAATAAGGAAGTATATATGATTCCATTTATATAAAGTTAAAAAATAAGGTAAAAATGATCTATGGTGCTAGAAATCAGGAGATAGGTCACCTTTGGGGAGATGTGGGGGGAATGAGCGGGAGATAATATGAAACAGGCTTCTGTAGTGCTGGTCATGTTCCTTATTTGTTTTTTGAATGAATGAATGAATTTTGGTTGTGTTGGGTCTTCGCTGCTGTGTGCAGGCTCTCTCCAGCTGCAGCAAGCTGGGGTCACTCTTCGCCACGGTGTGCAGGCCTCTCACCGCGGTGGCCTCCACCGTTGCAGAGCACAGGCTCCAGCCGCACGGGCCGCAGCAGTCGTGGCACACGGGCTCAGCAGTTGTGGCCCACGGGCTCCAGAGTGCAGGCTCAGCAGCTGTGGCGCATGGGCCCACTTGCTCCATAGCATGTGGGATCCTCCCAGACCAGGGCTCCAACCCATGTCCCCTGCATTGGCAGGCGGACTCTCAACCTGCCACTGGGGAAGTACTGTTCTTTCTTGATATGAGTAGAGAACATGGATTTGTTCACTTTATAATAATTCATCAAGCTATCCAGTTAGGAATTTTGCATTTTTCTGTGCATGTGTTATGCTTCAATAAGTAAGTTTTTTAAAAGATAACATTGGATTTGCAGTAAATCTAGTATTTTACACCACATGCTTATGCATTTGATTTTGTTAAAATTCTAAGCACAGCACTTATTTGCATTTATTCTTCCAAAACTTCATTGTTATTTCAGTCAATTAAAATATTTTAAGATCCTGATTCTATCATTCAGTACATCAGCTCTCCTTCCAATTATATCTTTATCTGAGTCCTCTAGCACACTCATGGAGACCCCCTCTGAATGGACACTAGAACACAAATCAATGTCCTTTAGGTCTAATTGTTAACCAGCTCACTATATTTTCATCACTCCTATAATTTTGTATGTTACCCACAAAGATGTGAGAAATTTGGCCAAATGCCTTGTTAAAGTCAAGATATACTTTGTCAACAGCATTCTCTTGATTTTAAAGTTTAATAAATCAGAAAAAGAAATATGGGCTTCCCTGGTGGTGCAGTGGTTGAGAATCCGCCTGCCAATGCAGGGGACACGGGTTCATGCCCCGGTGCGGGAAAAGCGGCTGCTCCCATGAGCCATGGCCGCTGGGCCTGCGCGTCCAGAGCCTGTGCTCCGCAACGGGAGAGGCCACAACAGTGAGAGGCCCGTGTACCGCAAAAAGAAAAAAAAAAAAAGGAAATAAGGCTAGTTTGTTCTCAGCTCTGAATCCCTTTTGACTACTTTTAATCACCTGTTACTGACTAAGTGCTCACATATTATCAAGTATGATTAATCACCTGTTACTGATTAAGTGCTCACATATTATCAAGTATGATAACTCACAAATATCCCAGCTCTCACTCTCACTGCACACATGGTAGAATTGTACTTTCCCACTTAGGTGAAATTAGATATGTTGCATAACTTGCTTTGGCCAATGTCATTTGAGTGGAAGTGAAATATATCGCTTCTGGGAAAACACTTTAAGAAAGAGTCTGCAATCAAATCCTCTTTTCCCACTGTCTCCACAACCAAAATGTCCCAGCCTGTGTCCCAAAGTGAAGGCAACGATAGAGTAGGGCCTCAGACAACCTACAATGGACATGTAGCACCAGCAGGAAATGAATAA
Organism: Grampus griseus; assembly: GCF_964374135.1. Lineage (NCBI taxonomy): Eukaryota > Metazoa > Chordata > Mammalia > Artiodactyla > Delphinidae > Grampus > Grampus griseus. Next base: position 50,441,931 of record NC_139017.1, on the reverse strand, counting down.
GAAATAAGCATTGGCTATTTCAAGCCATTGAGATTTTGGATTTTTTTGTTAATGAAGCAAAACCTAGCTTATACTGACTGATACATCACGTTTACCAGATGGTGTTTTCAGGAATCCACATGTAGTCTCATCTTTTGAAATTCAGAAGAGAATGTACCTGTCTCTAGTTTTCCAACCTCTCTCTCATTCTACATTATTCTTTGAGATTACTGACATTACATCTGTCAGTTCTTCCATATATTTCAGTGGATATAGGTTATCTGGGAATGGCTACTTGAATTTAAATGACTAGTTTTTTATCACTGCTTTCTTATCTTGGACTTCAACTCTTTCTTGTCAATATTTGTTATATTTTCAATTCTCCATAGTGGAGAAGACAGAAACAAAAGAAGAGCTGTGTAGTACATCATAGTTAAGCTTTGTCCTTATTCCTCTTTTATTAATTACCTTGCTTTCAATAAAACCTAAAAGTCCCTCTGGGTTTTCTTAACTTCATCATTTTTCCTAAGTCTCAGCTCATTCTGGGCATTCTCACACCCTTCTTTGATAAATTCATATAGCATTTATCAAATTCACTCTCTGAAATTTTTTATTTGATGTATTTGTTATCTGTTAACTGTTCCTAGCATATGCTGTGTTTTAATGATACTTTTATTTTTTTTAACCTTAGTTATATGCTTCTCCTTCTACCTTTTGTTCACTTCTTAACATTTGCATTTACCAATGTTTTTCCTTTTAAAGATTATCTAATACTTAATATTTAGTACCCATTTTTAGAGGTTTCTATCCATTTTAAGGTTTGTTTTTTTTGTTTGTTATATATACTAATATACTAATGTTTTCCCTGATTTTAAAAAAAAATGCTTTCCTGAAGTCTAAGATATATGTTAACTCACTTTTTCCTTCTAATACTCTTATGTACCCCAACATGACCTATGTTTGGTTGAAATTACTAAGCAGGTCCTCCATGTTGGTGAGTTATCAGTTCCTCCTTTTTTTTTTTTTAATTCACTTAGTATCTTTATCACTTATTCCAAGAACTTGAATTGCTCTGAAAATACTGGGTATGCTATTCCTGTTCAGGGTGGTGGAGCATGATTTTTACAACATTCAGGCATGATCATTTCGTCAGCCCCAGCAGCTAAATGAACGCCTTAGGAAATCCTAGTTTTCTCAAAGCTAACTGCGTAACACATTAAAATTTCAATATTTCCTCCCACTTACAGTTTAAAGTCTTACACACACACACACACCTTTTAATTCTTTCTCTCTATTTCTTTACGCCTATACCTTAAAACAATCTCTTTCTTATATATAATACTCCACTTTGCTACTCACCTTTATATAAATATCCACAAACATAAACTCATGTCTACACTTTCTCTTTTAATTTTCAAAAAGGAGAGAGAAAAGATGAGAGACCAAAAGGGAGGGAGAGGGAAAGTGGAGACATGTGGACAGAAGGAAAAGGGGCTTGGATGGAGGGATTAGTACTACTGGCCCCTCTACCACAGCACTTGTACCCTGAGGGCTCACCCCTTCACGGAAATGCATGGTCAACAACTCAGTCATTATCACCTCAACCACTTAAATAAGCAGTCCACAGGTTAGACAAAGCAAAAGGGAAGAAAGAAATAGGAAAGTGAGTGAATGAATGTAAGTCAGATTGCCACCATTCTCAGCTTTGCTTTCCAGAAGGTCTATCTGGGGACTGTCTGCGGTGACCATACAACCCTGAACATCTGCCTTAACATGAGCACTCAAAGAGAACATGAATCACAGGATCGGTCCATCGTCAAAATAGCAGCTCATTTACCGGACCTCATTGTCTATGGAGATTTTTCTCCAGAGCGACCTTCTGTGGATTATTTTGACGGAGTCTTGATGTTTGTTGATATTTCAGGCAAGCACAAAAGGGATGTTTAATGTGGGGGAACAACAGGCTTGAATCGGAATTAATGCAGAGCTTGACTGCTGAGTGGGGGCGGGGGGGGGGCGGCATTTTCGAGTTTTTGTGCTGTTACTGCAAATATTCCTACTGAGAAAACTGGAGGGAGGAGGGATAACCCGTGGACCTGGCTCCCTTTCTTCTTCCCTTACCCAGCATGTCCAGTAATGGGCAAATCTTTAAGATGTCTACGTCCCAGGCCTGGAACTTCGGGCTCCAATGGCCCTGTCCCAAATGACTCAACCCCCCACACCCAACAGCATCCCAGGCAAAATTGACCTCAGGAAATGGCCTCTCCAGATGTTGTTTACAGCTTAACAGGAAACTTGCCACCTCTTCAGAAGTCTTTGAATTTTATGAGTTTTCATTGCCATGAAATGGAAGTTCTATATCCAGTTAAAGAAACTGCAGTCATCCCTGTACAAGTTGAGAAATTAGGAGGGAAGAGTTATCTGGTGCCTTTCCCTGACCCCTAAAATAATAAATAGAGAAGACCCAATATCTGACACTTGACCAGCCACACAGATCATTTAAGAGAAACCCTGCCAGTTCTTAAAAGCTGAGGCCCACTGCTCACCAGTGTGGTCCTCTTCTCCTGACAGTTTAGTTCCTCCCAGCACACAAGGAAACTAGCTGCACATTTGTTACAGGTTTTACTGCAATGACTGAGAAGTTCAGCACAGCCATGTACATGGACAGAGGGGCTGAGCAGTTGGTGGAGATCCTCAACCACTATATAAGTGCAATAGTGGAGAGTAAGTGTCCCCATGGGTTTCTGGCTCAAGCATATTTCAATTCATTGTTTTTCTGTATTTGGTGGTTATAACCTGATAAAGTATTGTTGCTTAGCATTCTTCATTGTCTCCATGAAATGTGTATGAAACTAGTCTTTTTGAAATATAATACAGTACAAATGAAGGAATGCAATCAAACCTCATTAACACAGACTATTTGAGGGATTAGTTTTGCATTAGTTACAAAACTAAATTAGAGACTACTTTTAAAAGAACCGTAGTAGTAATTCTTTTAGTTATATTCAATAACTCCAAAAAACTAGCATCAATATAACTCAAACACAGTCATTAAGAGAATATGGTATGAATACATGAGTGATTTACAATCAACTTGTCAGTAATTTGTGTCCTAATAATGGATTCTGAAGTACTTCCAGCTGACTGAAACTTTGGTCTCCTTTTCAACCTCTGCCTACAAACTTGTAGGACTTATTTGCATTATTGTTTGCATTATTAATTCGAACTATTCATGAAGAAAAGGATTTATTCTATTAAGGTAAATCTTAGGTCTAGTCCATTATCAGGCTCTGAGTTCCCTAGTAATATCTTAATATCACCCGCTAGATAAAATTTGATTGTCATTAAAAGCAGAAACTGTATCTAATTCCTTTTTGCATTACACTCAGCACAACGGTGCTCAACAAATTTGTGATGATGCAGAAATAAGAGGAAAAATGTCCATTTATGTCAGAAAGCCTAAATAAACAAAATGCAAGTTGGTAATAAACAAAACCCAAGTTGACCATAGTTGTGGGTTTTTTCTGATTTTCAGTTCTTATGGAGTCCTGTCACTCATGTACTCACCCACGCTCACTCAAGCCCCTGCTCATGACATACATAGATCAGTGAAGAACGTCCCATTATCATGGGAGTAGGATAGCTGTCCTTAAGCCTCCTCAGCAATCCCACCATCTTCGTTCCTATCTTTTCCCATTCACAAAAACAGAGCAGGTACATAATTTAGTTCACTGTTCTCATTCTGCAGTTGAGGAAAGAGACTCAAATGGGTTTAAATGCCTTGTCTGAGATGACATCTTTAGTATAAACCTATTCTCTGAATTGCTCTTCTCTTGACCTAATTTCTATCCCACTGTTGAAGAGTAGATTCCTTTTATTAGCTTTAAGAAATCAAAGTTATTCTGTACACCTGAAACTTACATAATTTAAAAAGAAAGAAAGAAACCAGAGTTTGATTTTACTTTTTCTTTTTTTTTTTTCCTCAGAAGTGTTGATTTTTGGAGGAGACATCTTAAAATTTGCAGGTATGGGGGCTTACCGACATAGCAGGGGTAAGAAAGGAATGCCAAGGGGCCTGTGCTCTGACAAAGGAAGCATCTCAGAGAAAACAGTGGCCAGCAGACCGGGTGGAGAAATGTTTGAAGCATAATTCTGTACAGATTTCATACAAAATAGACTGGCCCCCAGGGCAGGTCAGGACCTCTGGTGTGTCTTTCTTTTCAAGGTGATGCTCTGCTAGCCCTGTGGAAGGTGGAGCGGAGGCAACTGAAAAACATCATCACGGTGGTAATTAAATGTAGCCTGGAGATCCATGGATTGTTTGAGACCCAGAAGTCTGAAGAAGGCCTGGATGTCCGAGTCAAGATAGGTAAGCTTTTGAGAAAGAAGAGATGCTATAGCAGTTGGGATATAGGTCCTGACTCCTGAGGCATCTCCCCGGTAAAGAGAAAACAGTAGAACACTGTGACTCAGGTCCACCATCTTGTCTTGAACTTTGGATTAGGTTAACCAGAATGTGAATTTTGGTTCCCTCACTTATCAGTCAAGAGAACTAATATCTACCCCATAGACTTACAAAAAAGTAAATTTAAGTGGTTAGTATAGTACCCGGCACATAGTCACCACTCCACAAAATAGTCTTTATCGTTACTATTGCTGTTATTATGATTAGGTCTTGCTTCTGTCCACAATATGTATCATTAAGCACAACAGGCAGCAGCTTGTGATTACATAGATTCAGCAATGTCGTAAGACTGGTCCTCCCCCACTTCATAAGAATCATGTGCAAGAAAAGCTTAAAAGTTCAACCTGCGACACAGCTCCACTTAACAGAGGGCTTCTTAAATTCACACGTACAATAGCAATCACACATATTTCCAATTGTGTTGCAGACATTACACTATGTCATTTCCACTTCACCACAGTCCTGAGGTACAGGCATCAAAGGATTTCACAGGTGGGGAATGAGATTCTGAGAAGTGTAAATGATGAGTTACAGCTGATGCTGTTGACGTTAGCTTTTGCCTAACTAAACTTTGTAAACTTTATAATTCTCCAGTATCATAGATGATGAGAAGATCAGAGGTTATCCAATTAACTGCTTCTCAGTTTCCTTTAGGTTATTCAGAATTTCCAAATTAGTTAAATCTTCTGTTGAAAAAATAATCAAAGTTGTTATAATACTGAATCTTATTTTTCCAAGTTAACACCTAGAGATTTTTGACATATTATCCTTCTTGGAAAATGATGGGGACCCTTCATGTGTATGCTGATTGGCTGTTAGAGAAGTGAAGTGGTTCCAGTACCTTTTCTTTTTTTTTAATTTAATTTTATTTATTTAAAAATTTTTAAAATTGAAGTATAGTTAATTTACAATGCTGTGCCAATCTCTGCTGTACAGCAAAGTGACTCACTTATACACATACATTCTTTTTTTATATGCTTTTCCATTATGGTTTATCACAGGATATTCAATATAGTTCCCTGTGCTATACAGTAGGACCTTGTTGTTTATCCATCCTATATATAATAGTTTACATCTGCTAATCCCAAACTCCCACTCCTTCGCTTGGCAACCACAAGTCTGTTCTCCATGTCTATGAGTCTGTTTTTGTTTTGTAGATAGGTTCACTTGTGCCATATTTTAGATTCCACATATAAGTGATATCATATGGTATTTGTCTTTCTCTTTCTGACTTACTTCACTAGTATGATAATCTCTAGTTGCATCCATGTTACTGCAAATGGCATTATTTCATTCTTTTTTATGGCTGGGTAGTATTCCATTGTATATATGTACCACATCTTCTTTATCCATTCATCTGTCGATGGGCATTTAGGTTGTTTCCATGTTTTGGCTATTGTGAATCGTGCTGCTATGAATATAGGGGTGCATGTATCTTTTTGAATTATAGTTTTGTCCAGGTATATGCCCAGGAGTGGGATTGCTGGGTCATATAGTAATTCTATTTTTAGTTTTCTGAGGAACCTCCACAGTGCTTTCCATAGTGGCTGAACCAACTTACATTCCCACCAACAGTGTAGGAGTTCCCTTTCCTCCACACCCTCTCCAGCATTTGTTATTTGTAGACTTATTAATGATGGCCATTCTGACTGGTGTGAGGTGGTACCTCATTGTAGTTTTGATTTGCATTTCTCTAATAATTCGTGATGTTGAGCATCTTTTCATGCGCCTACTGGCCATCTGTATGCCTTTGGAGAAATGTCTCTTAAGGTCTTCTCCCCATTTTTCAATTGGGTTGTTTGTTTTTTTGTTGTTGAGTTGTATGAGCCATTTGTATATTTTGGAGATTAAGCCTTAGTCTGTCACATCATTTGCAAATATTTTCTCCCATTCCGTAGGTCATCTTTTCTGTTTTTTGTTTGTTTTTATGGTTTCCTTTGCTTTGCAAAAAGCTTGTAAGTTTGATTAGGTCCCATTCGTTTATTTTTGTTTCTATTCTATTGCAGTAACTTTTCTTTTAACGAGCCTAAGCATCAGTATGGTTCAGAGGGAAAAAAAGTCATATGTATATATCAGGGGAAATCAGCTTTGACAAATCAGCATGGCAGAGAGCGAAGATAAAAAACAAATTTTGGTGCTTCCCTGGTGGCGGAGTGGTTGAGAGTCCGCCTGCCGATGCAGGGGACACGGGTTCGTGTCCTGGTCTGGGAGGACTGCACATGCTGCGGAGCGGCTGGGCCCGTGAGCCATGGCCGCTGAGCCTGCGCATCCGGAGCCTGTGCTCCGCAATGTGAGAGGCCCGCATACCGCAAAAAAAAAAAAAAAACACCAAATTTTGATTATGTTAATTATAGTCATTTAAAAGAACTGTGTATCACTTACAGTTCATGTATACATACATTTCGCATACATGTCATATTTTACAACATTCTCTCTTCTGTTGCTTTGGTACCAAAACCTTCAGCTCCCAACTTGAAAACAACTGGAGGACACATTCTTGGGATAGAACTTGATGGTCAAAATGCCTGTTCCTTTCCCCTACCTTTTCTTCTCTGGCTGTTGCCTGAAATTTCACCCCAAGTGCTTCTTTTCAGCAAGAGCCTCAATCTCTGATAAAATGCAAGTTGTTCCCAAACAGAAACCATTAAAACTGTCCTCTGTATAAATAAGAAGTGTAAATAAGTCAAAGTATAAATAAATTGAAGAAACGATAAAATAACTTTGGGGACTGATAGGGCCAGATATCTAGGGAGCTAAATGTCATAGAAAGGTGAAAACAAGTAGGTAACTTGCTAGCTTTGGGAGAAAAGGAGTTTGGGAAGGGCCAGGCCCAGAATAGACTGCTCTGATTTCCATGTAAAATTTTAGAAACTAGATTTTGCTCTGGGATGCTCAAGATTCTGATTTGTCCAAGAACTCATGCTGCTGGGGACCAAGCCAGAACTTCGCATGCAAATCCATTGCTTGCCTTCTTGCCAGGCCTGGCTGCCGGCCACATCACCATGTTGGTCTTTGGAGATGAAACTCGAAACTACTTCCTAGTGATTGGTCAGGCGGTGGATGACGTACGCCTGGCGCAGAACATGGCGCAGATGAATGATGTCATTCTATCACCAAACTGCTGGCAGCTCTGTGACCGGAGCATGATTGAAATTGAGAGGATTCCAGATCAGAGAGCAGTAAAGGTAGGTGTGATCCTGTCACTTGCAGAAAGTTCTGCCATTCTGTGCCAGGGGCCTCCTGTCAGAAAAGCCACTGGGAAGCCACTGGTTCCATGAAGCTTCCAGGCTGGAGACTTGGATGGGGTCAATCTGGGTTAGATTAAAAAGTATTGGTCCAGGGACTTCCCTGGTGGCACAGTGGTTAAGAATCCGCCTGCCAATGCAGGCGACATGGGTTCAAGCCCTTGTCCAGGAAGATCCCACATGCCACAGAGCAGCTAAGCCCATGAGCCACAACTACTAAGCCTGCATGCCACAACTACTGAAGCCCGGGCGCCTAGAGTCCGTGCTCCGCAACAAGAGAAGCCACTGCAATGAGAAACCCACACACCACAATGAAGAGTAGCCCCTGCTCCCTGAAACTAGAGGAAAGCCTGCATGCAACAACAAGGACCCAACACAGCCAAATAAATAAATAAATAAAGTATTGGTCCAGAACACCTCCTCTGGGAGGAACCAAGGCTGGTGAGTTCAAGAGGAAATGATCAGGCTTCTCCGTGGTAATTAAGGATGTGGAATTTGGGTATGGAGGCCTTTGGGGGGAACAGTGCCCTTGCTTAATGAAAGGAAGAGTCTCCTGGCTATTCCCTAGGAGCAGAGGTTGTAGTTTTGACGGCTGCCATTGGCCTTCAGGTTCTCTACTCAACACTCTCCTAACTCAGTGTGAGGAATCACCGAGGGTGAGGATTGGAGGTGAGCAGGGGCAGCAAAGATTAGTGAAGGAAGAGACTTTTCCTGTCTCTACTAGGCCCTGCCTAGTAGAAAACACTGTAGTTAAGTTGAAGACCAACTATAAGCAGAACTGTCCTTGGGATATAGCCAATTAGAGAAAGGGGGCAGAGCTGTGCTGCTAGATGAAGCAAGAATGAGACTGCTTGGCAGATGGAAAGAAGAGATGGTGAACACATGGAATTGAAGGCAAAGATGAAAGCCCCCTCACCCTCACACACACAATGTACTAGGTATGCATCAGTCTACAACCCTCACAGCCCTCCCCCACTCACTCTCCCAGTAATACACATCCCAGCTGCATGACCTAGCTGGGTGATAGCAATGTCCCCCATTCCCCATCTTCTTCAATTGTTCCTTATACCTTTAAAAATTGTTTTTAATTTTTAAATTAATTTTAGACTTACAAGAAAGTTCAAAAATAATATGAGTGTTTCCATATATCCCTTACCCAGCTTCCCCAAATGTTAGCATTCTTCATAACCAGAGTGCAATAGTCAAAACCTGAAAATTAACATTGGTGCAATACTACTCACTAATTAAAGGCCTTATTTGGATTTCACCTGTTTTCCCACTAAAGTCCTCAGTAGAATGTTCCAGGACTCTATCCGTGATCTCACACCACACTTTGTTATTTTTACCTAGCCTCCTGCAATCTCTAAAACAGTTTTTTAGTTTTTCCTTGTCTTTTATGACCTTGACATGTAAGAAGAGCATGAATCAGTTATTTTAGTGTATGTCCCTCTGTCTGGTTTTGCCTGATAGGTTCTCATTATTGGACTAAGGTTATCCATTTGGGGGGCAAGAATGTCACAGAAGTGAGGTTGTGCCATTCTCCATGTATCATATCTTGGGGTTCATGGTTTGATATGAATCTTATTACTGGTGCTGTTCCTGATACCTTTTGGGGCATTAGCACCCTTTGTCTTTTTACGCTTGTAAGAAAGAAATGATGTACAGTTTAACCAAGCTTTATTTGAATTAAAATATTATAAAAGAAGAAGAAAAAGAAGAAGAAAGTTCTAAGCCTGGAAAAGTATACAGGTCAGCCCCTTGGAAATAGCCCTCTGTGTATATACCAAAGATTGAGATTTTAATGACCGATCGGAGATACTTTTAACGTAGTCACATGCAAATAAAGCTCTTCATTGTTTAAGTATGCTAGTCCCTGTTTATCATGTCCTGGATATTCAAAAGCATACACCCTGCCCTTTCTGTTGAGAAATTACATTCAAAGGACCAGACAGCCCTCAGAATAACCAAAAACTTCTCTTTTTTTCTTTTTCAATTTAGGTTAATTTCTTAAAACCACCCCCTTCTTTTAACTTTGACGAATTTTTCACAAGGTGTATGGCTTTCATGGATTATTACCCTTCTAGTGACCACAAAGGTAAGTACCCTCTATAGACAAAAGCCTTTGCCTCTACAATTGGTCAGTAGGGTCTTATACCAATGCCAGGGGCTCCATTACAAGGGATTGGCCTCCTCAGTACAGCTCCCAGCCCCAGCAGCACACAAAAGGGACCTCCTTCCCATTCCCCACAACCTTCCTCGGGTCCTCTACCTCTCCCTTGGCAATGACTCCTTCCCTCGTCGTCCAAACATTTGTAAGTCTTCTCCATGATAAAAGAAAAAAATAAAACTTCTATGAACCCTACTTTTCCCTTCTAACCTTCACCACCAAACTTCTCAGAATAGTAATCTATATGTCTCTGCCTCTTCTTCTATCCTCTCATTTATTTATTCACCTAATAAGCATTGATTACATGCACCTCGGAGATGAGGGGGCATGTGTTCACCTACTTGTCAGTCTTGAGCCCCTGACATCTAGCTTCCGTCCACTTCTCCTGTCTACTGAGGACACTAATAACCATCAACTTACCAAACCAGCTGACCTCTCTTCAGGCCTCATACTAGGTGCTTGGCTTTAGATTACTCTCTTTTTCTGGATACTACCTTCTCCTCTTTCCTTGCTTTCAAGAAGATTCTTTCCTAGTTTTGCTTTTACCCCTCAAACTACCCATTTTCAGTGCCCTTTCTATTCCTTAAATGCTGATGATTTCAGGGATCTGTCCTTGACTGTCTGGTCTTCTCTACCCACATTTTGTGGAACCATTCATCTATGCTGGATTTCCCCATGACTCCACAGGGCTGGGACTAGGGTGAGGAAAGCAGGACAATTTAGGTGATACAAAACAAACTTTAACACTTCATGAAGTAGACAGTCTTCTGCAAAATGGTGCGGAGGGCAAGAAGCTTTTATAGGGTAAAGAATAAAGGAAGAGACAAATAAAAAATATCTGATGGGGTGGGGTCATATAGTTAGTCTTGTGTGGGGTGAGAAGGCCCAGAGTTGGCTTGGCATTTGGGGATTGGCTGACTGGATTATTGCATTTCTGGTTAAGAGGAGCATTTACAGGGAAATAAACGTTATCTAAGTCTTGGTTTGCTGACATGGCACCCTGGGCAGGGAATAGCTCCATCTTGGGCCTAGAAATTTATTTCAACATTGTCCAAATTCTATGCTACTTATCTTTCCCTAAAAACTGTTTCTTCATCCAAACTAGAAACTTCAGAAACATCTTTGAATCATTTTTCTTTCTCATCATTTATGTGTAGGTCTTGAATATTTTGAGCATCACAAATAGTAGACTGTAATTTTACAAAATTGCAGTAGGTAATGTGGTGGGAGGGACACTGAGGGGAACTGCAGGAAAATTGACCAGGAAAGGCCAAGAACCCAAAAGCTCCAAGGATGGAGAAAGTCTAGTGACACTCCTTGAGTTGTATCCCATCCCAACTCCTAGATCTTAATGATGCCTTCAATAAAGAGCTTCTTCTGGCCTTATATTGGTCACTGCAATAGTGCAGTGCAATTCTGGTGCTAATTACCTGGAGTTAGCACAGATAGGTGGAGTCCTCCATAAGACTCTCCTTATTTCAGACACCAGCTGCAAGCTCTGAGATCACCAGGCCACCTGCACTTCTGACCAATTGGCTACAGATCCAAGGGTTCCCACAATGCTCTCAGGTTCAATAAATAATTCACTATAACTCACAGAACTCAGGAAAGTGTTATGCTTATAATGATGGCTTTATTGTAAAGGATACAAATGAAGACCAGTGTTGTATTTATCTCTAGACACATAGGGTGAGGTCTGGGAGAGTCCCAAACATGAAGCTTCTATATCCTCAGGACACATCACTCTCCCTGCACATCAAGGTATGATTACCAACCAGGGAAGCTCACCCAAGCTTTTGGGGGTTCAGAGATTTTATTGGCGTTTAATTAAGTAGGCATGTTGATTGAATCATTGGCCTTGCAATTGAACTAAATCTCCAGTCCCCATTCCCTCTTCAGAAGTCCTGGAGGTCAGGCTCTAATCACCTGGCTCAAAGCCCCACCCCTCTTATCATGTGCTTGGTCTTTCCAGATAGACCCCTATCCTGAATCATCTCATTAGCATAAATTCAGGTGTGGTCCAAAGGGCCCACAGTGAAAAACAGAGACAATCCTATTAACTGGGAAATCCCAACGGTTTAGAAGTTACTCTCAGGTACCAGAAACGAAAACCAGCCAAATTCTTTATAAGTTTTGTCTCCATCACCATTGCCACCGTAATGGTCTAGACCTTTACAACTCCTGCTCTCTTCCTGAGCTCTTTGCCTTTTTCCACAGTCTATTTAGTGTCATTTCTTGCTAATCTCCAATATTCACATGGGGCTCCAGGCAGGCTAGAGTAACATACTGTGCTCATTCTTGACTTTAACCAACTTGGTTCCCTCTGCTAGGAATGCCCTCCTCAATCCTTCTAGTAAAAAGCTGTAAGTCATTCAAGATTGAGTAAAATCCCTAGTTCTCCTTTTAACCCTTTTCAGATTAAACCAGTTTGTCTAGGCCCCTGCTTCCTCTGAATCTCTCTGGTCTTTATAATCTTTTAGCCCATTTGGCCTCTTTTCTATTTAAATTTTCTAAAAATATTATACTTGAATGTCCATAAGTCAGTGCCTCCAGGAAAAAGTCCAAGTTTCCTAATGACTTTTTTCCTCACACAGTGCCTAGCATGGTGTTTTAAATATACTAGGTTTTGAATATATTCCATAAAGACTTTAAAATTAAATTTTCTTCGTAATTTGTATCCCTTTCAGACTCCGTTGTTATTTTTCAACTATTTTTTTCACATTATCATTATTTTATTCCCTGCTAAAAGCCTATCATCCTTTCTTTCTCCCTCACTTTTTGATTTCTTCAAGCTCATTCTTACCACCTCCTATCAGTCTATTTTAGAGTATGGAACTATCAACCATTACAGTAACGAGAACCATAGCGATAATGAAACCCCAGTGCTTTTTTTCCCTGGACAAGAAAGTAGGAATCAACCAGGGCAGTGAAGCGACTTGTCCAGAGTCACACAGTGAGTTGGTATCAAACCTGAGATCAGAAGCCAGTGTCCTGAATCTTACTTGTGCTGCTCTTTCAACTCTGTCATCCCCTACATTCTGTCACCATTGTCCTCCACTGGCATTCCCTCATCTCTCCATTCCCATCACCTGTGGCAAGACTTTTAGGCCAAGTATGGAGGTGAGAGTCTCCTTAAGTTCTGAGGCGTGATGACAATTAGAGCAGGGTTTTGAGCTACACGCAACTGAATTTTGGGAAACCTGCAACTTCTGAGAACTTCTCATTGGATTTCCCTTGGCCCTATTTGGCCACTAGGTAGCCCAGAGTGTCCTGACTGAACAGTGAAGACCACTGCCCAGGGAAATGGGGACTGGGAGGTGCCTCTCTCTAGCACTGCAGAGCCAAGCTTCCCTTTCTGAGCCTGCCCCTCCTTCTGCCCTCTTAGACCTCCTGAGGCTTGCTTGCATGCTGGAGTCCGATCCTGAACTGGAGTTGTCCCTACAAAAGTATGTGATGGAAAGCATATCGAAACAGGTATTTTCATATTTTAATTTATTGGCTTTTGGTGTGTCAGGGATCTTGGACAGCTGTTAAGATCAAGAAAATCAGTAGCTTGTAAAATGTTTCATTGAAGTAAAAAGAGGTGGGGCTGACATTCTCCATGCCTAGGTGACTGAAAAGTTTATTGTTCACGTCAGGATACTTTTAAGAGTTAAAGGAGCATTATTCATAATTACACTGTGACAACAGGCATAAACTAGACTGTGTTGCCTTACACAACTGGGCAAACTGAACCTGTCCCAAGCATATAAGAACATATGGTTACCCTTTCTATAGGCCACATAGCAGAAAGACGTCAAATGAATGATACTGTTTCTCTTAAGTCACTTGAATTGGATCTTAAGCTTTGAAAGTTAATACAGATAATTAGAACTCTCAGAGCTACCTCCAGCCCCCAAAGTTTTCCCTTTGCATTTCCTTAGATCTAGATTCTCTCAAATGCATTAATCTGTGCAAATTATAACTGTTTCTGAGCACTCACCATATGCCAGACACTCTACTCTTTCTTTCTTTCTTTCTTTTTATAGCCTACATATATCTGAACTACATTTATAGCCAAGTGGTTCACCTTTTTTTTTTTTTCATATTTATTTTTTTGGTTGCACCGGGTCTTAGTTGTGGCAGGTGGGCTACTTAGTTGTGGCATGTGAACTCTTAGTTGCAGCATGCACATGGGATCTAATTCCCTGACCGGGGATTGAACCCAGCGCCCCTGCGTTGGGAGCTCGGAGTCCTATCCACTGCACCACCAGGGAAGTCCCTCTACCCTTTCATATATTTATTCTTCACAGTCCTTGGCAGGTATTTTTATCCCTTATATGTGAGAAAACTGAGACCCAGAGGACGCCATGAACTTTCCTGAGGTTGTAAAGTAGCAAATGTGCCTAGGATTTGAACTCTGTTCTCTCTGAACCCTACATTTTTTGCACAGGCTATACACTGCCTCTAATATATGGCTGTTTTAATTCTTAATCCCATCAAAATGCAGTTGTGCCCTAGAGGGAATCTTTGTAGGACAAGCCTGATCAGTGGGCAGCTGCCTTCACAGTATGGGTTGAAGAGCTATCAGAATGCACCCCTCCACATTCTGCTCAATTTAGAAACACTCCCTTTAGTGGCTGCAATTGTTCGACTCTTCAAGGTTTTTGAAGCTCAAGAGAGCCACCCCCTCTTCCCCTCCCTCCCTCTAAGAGATATAACACATTATGCCTCTTCAGCTGTTACCAGCTGAGAGCAAGTTCTACAGGAATGGGATATGTGAGACTCCGTGAGTCACTGTGAAAATTGTGGGTAGGAATGACGAACACCAGCTGAAGATATAACAGCTAAGGGGGCTGAAAGGAGGCAAAAGAGAAACCTTTTACAGCTTTACCAAGGCCTGTCCCTGCACTTCAAGAACAGAGATGTGGGGACTTCCCTGGTAGCGTAGTGGTTAAGAATCCGCCTGCCAATGCAGGGGACACGGGTTCGATCCCTGGTCCTGGAAGATCCCACATGCCACGGAGCAACTAAGCCTGTGTACCATAACTACTGAACCTGTGCTCTAGAGCCCGTGAGCCACAACTACTGAGCATGCATGCTACAACTACTGAAGCCCGGACGCCTAGAGCCTGTGCTCTGCAGCAAAGAGAAGCCACCACAATGAGAAACGCGTGCACTGCAGCAAAGAGTAACCCTTGCTGCAACTAGAGAAAGCCCGAGTGCAACAATGAAAACCCAATGCAGCCAAAATAAATAAATAAAATAAAAATTTAAAATAATAACAATAAAAAAATAAAAAGCACCCCTAAAAATTCAAGGTAAAACAAAACAGAGAGTTGTAGGCCTATAATAGAAAGATATGTTTAAAAAAAAAAAAAGAACAGAGATGTGGTTGCATTTTCCAAACCAAAACTCAGAACACATGGCCTGATAGAATAAATTTTAAATTAATTAATTAATTTAACATTTAAAATCATGTATTTAATATTAAATATTGACACTTATTTAAGAAATTCATTTGAAAACTCATAAAGTTATCATATTGGTGCGTTAGAAATTATTAAATTATCTTTTATGAAAAGTCTCAAATTACATGAAACCAGGACTGTCTCAGCCTGCAAGATTCCCTATACGCAATTTCCTCTTTCATCCAGAAGATGTGTTTCATATAGCCAATGGAGAATTTGACACTTTTGTGCTATTTGGGGGAGAAAAAAATGCAGTGATTCTCCCCCATTGGTTTGCTATGCAGTTAATTTAACAAAATTCAGGGCTGATGATATAGGCAGGGATAATTTGGGAACACCCTCCTTTCCTTTCCCTGTGCAGGGGAATGTTATAAATGGAATGTTGGACTAGAAGTCTGTAGATTTGCATTTTTGTTTGCTACTGTTTCCCCATGTGACTTGGGAAAATTATGTTATTTCACCATCTCTCAGTTATCTAATTAGTAAAGTGGGCATAATAATGCTGATTTTATTTCATTTGAGGATAAAATAGGGTAGAATATGAAAATATTCTCTGAAAACATAAGGTTGAATTACATAGCATGCTATTCTTATTCCTACATTGTAAGGGAACCAAAAGAGCAGCAGTCCTTTTTTTATTGTGATGGCTCATATTGGCATGAGGGAGCTAGCAGTTGGGGCAAGGGAGTGGTGTCTGGCCAAAAATGAGCAGGTGTGTAGGTTTCCATTGAAGAGATTTTTTTTGTTTGTTTTGTTTGTTTCTTTGTTTTTTGTGGTGCGCGGGCCTCTCACTGCTGTAGCCTCTCCCGTTGCGGAGCACAGGCTCCAGACGCACAGGCTCAGCGGCCATGGCTCACGGGCCCAGCCGCTCCGCGGTACATGGGATCCTCCTGGACCGGGGCACGAACCCACGTCCCCTGCATCAGCAGGCGGACTCTCAACCACTGCGCCGCCAGGGAAGCCCTGGAAGGGATTTTGATAGGCCATTCCATTTCCATCTTTTTTACTTTGGGTTGCCTCTTCTGTGTTGTACCTCCCAACTTTGATAACTTCAGCTTCCCTAGAGAAACTCAAAAGGCTAGTTCTATCCCAGTGATCATTTTGGGTGTAGGGGTGATATTGGGAGGAAAGAGCCACTGCCAAGGACACATGTTAAGGAAAGCTTCCCTCTGAATTGCAGATTGATGACAAACAGCTTCGGGGTTATCTGTCTGAGCTTCGCCCAGTGACGATCGTGTTTGTGAACCTGGTGTTTAAGGACCAAGACAAAGCAGAAGTCATAGGCTCGGCCATCCAGGATGCCTGCGTGCACATTAATTCTGTCCTGAGGGTCTTCCGAGGCCAAATCAACAAAGTCTTCATGTTTGACAAGGTAAATTTCCCACTAAAGGTGTGGGAACCTACCAATACTTTAAGGTTAGCGTTCATGTCTGTGGACATGGGGGAGAGGGAGGGAATAGACACCTTTAACCTAGAACTATCAGTCTTTATTCATAGTTATAATCACAGCTTACGTGGTGGATATGGCACTCACTACGTGCCAGGCATTGTTCTCCACACTTTACATATTTCACTCATTTCTCCTCATGACTACTCCAAGAGGTAGGTACTGCTCTTATTGTCCCTAGTTGACAGATGAGGAGGTTTAGGTAGAGATGAGGCTACTGAGACAAGATGAGATTAAATGGTGGATTGGGATTCAAACCTAGGTAATGTGCCTTCTTCGTCTGTGCTCTTAACCACTGTGTTCAACTAGCTTTCACTATACATACGTATATCTGCAACCCAGGGTATAATGCATCTCCCAGAGATTTTAGGTCAGGTTTCTAGTAACCGTCATACCCCAGAAGCTGTAATTTCCGATAACCTCCACCTGCCGTAGGTACACTTCCAGTTCCCCTTTCAGTTTCTTAATCAGTTGGGGTGGGTGGGTGGTGGGTGTCACATCTAGCTCTCAGTGTTTTCAATCTGCTCTTATTCAATTCAGAGAAAAATGATGTGATAAATTATCACAGAAGTGCTCATGAGAATTGACTCCCCTGGCTTCCCTGGTGGCACAGTTGTTGAGAGTCCGCCTGTCGATGCAGGGGACACGGGTTCGTGTCCCAGTCCGGGAAGATCCCACATGCCGCGGAGTGGCTGGGCCCGTGAGCCATGGCCGCTAGGCCTGCGCTTCCGGAGCCTGTGCTCCGCAATGGGAGAGGCCACAACAGTGAGAGGCCAGCATATTGCAAAAAAAAGAAAAAAAAATTGACTCCCCATCTCAGGTGTTTCTGTATCTTAAGAGCAGGGCACTCAGTTACTGCCCCACACTCATTCATTCACTAATTCAGTAAGCACTTATTGAGCATTTCATAGCCACTGAAAGCTAGGGCTGCAAAGATGGGTAACTCACACACGTTGTCCCAGAACCAGGCAGAAAGAACAAATTCTTTGTAGGAAAAATAAACTCTGTGCTTCTGAGGGAGTGGGGCCCTCCAGCACAGTGTGCTCTAGTACTTTCTTCCATATTCATTCATGAGTATCATCAGAAAAGAGCATAGAACCTAAGAGAACAGTCTTCGGTGTCTAACAGACACTCCAGACAATTCCTGGAGAGACAGTTCCTGGCTCCAACAATTCTCAGCTGTGTGACCTTAGCAAGTCATTGAACTTCTCTGAGACTTGGTTTGTTCCTGAATAAAAATAGGGATATTATTTAAATGGGGATAGTATTTGCCTCAAATGATTGTTGGAAGTTTTAAAAAATATATGTGTGAAGCACTTGTTGCAATGCCAGTTCACGTCAGCACTCAGCAGATGAGAGGTGCTAGTCTCACTGCCAGCGTGAGACCTTCCCAAGCCACTAGGCAGAATTTCCAGGCAAAGCAGACCCACCAGTGGCCCCAAAGGGGCTGCCCTCTAGTCTATTCACAGACCTGGATTCAGGGCTTCCCTCGCACATCACAACAGAACCCAGCGCCAATTAGGATTTGATTCTTGGTCAGCTTCTTTTTGGAGAGGGTTGAAGAAATTGAGGCGTTTTACTGTTCTTTTGCATTTTATCAGGATATAACATACATAGACTCAAATTTTTAACTCATTGCGCTTTATTCATTATGCCCTTTTCTTACAGAAAACAGCGTCTGAGATCATTTTTTAAGGGACTGGTAGTAAAAGTGCCAAGTTTTAGAGTTTACTCTCTGCTTGAAAGAGTTAACTTTTTGTGAGAAAAACCACTCCCAGCTTAAGCCTTTATCCTTAAGAAAAATGAACAATAACAATATCTGAAAAGAACTTTAGAGTTTATAAGGTATATGTGTATACATGTGTGAATATGTATATATAATATATTAATATTTTCAGTAGTCAAACCAACCTCAGCAAGTCTAGGTTATACCCATTTTCAGATTCATAAACTGAAGTTCATAGAGTGTAATTGACTTGTCCAAGTTTCTACACTTGGGAAGTGGCCTGAGAACACAGATTTTCTGATTCCAGAGCTGGTACCTTTTGCTCTGTGCTGCTTCTTGGCCTGAAACTTAGTACCTTGCAGCCTAAGACCTTGGCCACAGGAGAGAGTAGAGGAGGGTGCACACAAATAGCTCAGTACAACCCACTATCTCTGGAGCAAAAACAAGCCCCTCTCAGGCTCAAGCCCTACTGTTGATGATGCACTAGAAGTTACATGAAGTTTGCTAAAAATAAAATGGGTGTGAGAGAAATCACAATGAAATTTGTTTCAGAGAGTGAAAATTGCTGCCCACCCTCCACTGGGCCTTCTAGCTGGTCCAGTTTAAAGCTGACTGTCCACCAGCTGTGTTTGCTGATTCTCTCCCTCACAGGGCTGCTCCTTTCTCTGTGTCTTTGGTTTTCCCGGGGAAAAGGCACGTGATGAGGTCACTCATGCCTTGGAAAGTGCGGTGGATATATTTGACTTCTGCTCTCACGTCCACAAGATCCAGTGAGTGTTTCCAGACCCTGATTCCGTCTGGTCCCTGACCCTGGTGTAGGATATGGGGAGATAGGACAAGTGTCAGGAAAGAGGAAGGCAGGAGAAGGCTGTCCTTGCCTGGGTGCCCTTATGTCTGCATTCATTACTCACCTAATGTACAGGTAGGGTGAGCAAACCCAGCCCTGACGCAGTCAGACGGGGGATGGTCAAGGCCAGGTGGAGAAAGGATACTCCTAAAAAGTCCAAATGTACCAGAGAGAGTCTAACTGAGTTGTCTCTCTCTACTCTGGCTTACTTTCTGGTAGAGGTCGCACTCCCAACTATGTTGGAGACCTGAGTTGATTTTTAATAACTAGGAGATAAAGTAAGTACTTGGGTTAGAAATTTATATATTGATCTGGCCCCAAGATGATCCACTGAACAAAACTGTCAAGTTAATGTTTACCAATCCTCAACCCCAGCTGTCCAAAAGCCCAGTGCCCTCAGGCTCCCCCAGACTGAGCACCCCAGTGACCCTACTTGTGGCCCACTCTGGTCTACTCTAACAGGTACCACCCCTTGCCCTAAATATTCCACCTTCTCAGCCTCTAGTCATCTGTATGCATTAGCCAAGTTAGCTTTTGATGCCACACACTGAGACTTCCTTTCAAAACAATGACCTTGTTCTTTCTAGCAATCACAAAAGATAGTTAAAATTGTTTACTCAAAGTCATTCTATATTGAAAGTCCATTTGGGATGATGAGCTTATTTTACAGAAAAATAGCTCAGATGAATACTTAAAAATAGCAGAAAAGTGAACTGAGTTATCACTTCTAAGAACTTAGCTCTCAGTCACAAAGTGCCCCTCCTTTACATCTCCAGGCCATGTACAATTGCCCTAACCTAACTACAAAGGGAAGAGAGTTATTTCTTGAAGATCCTTTCCCACCCCTCCCCCATCCCATTCATCACCTTGTCCCCACCCTCCCTGCCTTCTTTGTCCTCATTGTTTTTGTCTCTTTCCTCACAACTCTCTTTCTGCCCCGAGCCAGCACTGTTTCCATCGGCGTGGCCAGCGGGATTGTCTTCTGCGGAATCGTTGGACACTCTGTGAGGCACGAGTACACAGGTGTGCTGGGCTAACTTATCTCCATCTTCCTTTCAGCAAACACTGTGCCTTGCCACTGGGCTTGGTGGGAGGAAGGACAAAAATAAGTGAGACGTGGGCCCTGCGTTCAGAAAGTTTACAGTCTTCCAGACGGAACCAAGCCATATAGCTTTGCCCCTTGACAGCTCAATGATTGCAAATATGCATTTCTGGGGCTATGATTGAGTATAAGAAATATGCAGTCAATGGAGGGGAGCCATGGGGGGCCATAATCTCATGGGACGATGGACCTTTATGTTAATTTTCTGTTCACATTAAACGGTTACTCCTCTTAATTCCTGGGATAGGTTAGGACTGCTTCTTTTTTTTTTTTAATTTATTTATTTTTGGCTGCTTTGGGTCTTCGTTGCTGCGCACGGGCTTTCTCTAGTTGCGGCAAGCGGGTGCTACTCTTCGTTGCGGTGCGCGGGCTTCTCGTTGCGCTGCGCGGGCTTCTCATTGCGGTGGCTTCTCTTGTTGCGGAGCACGGGCTCTAGGTGCGCAGACTCAGTAGCTCTGCCTCGCGGGCTCTAGAGCACAGGCTCAGTAGTTGTGGCGCATAGGCTTAGTTGCTCCGTGGCATGTGGGATCTTCCTGGACCAGGGCTCGAACCCCTATCCCCTGAATTGGCAGGGGGATTCTTAACCACTGCGCCACCAGGGAAGCCCCAGGACTGCTTCTTAAAAATTATGACTATTGGCATTACTGATAAATAGTACTAATCTCAAAAGGAAATAGTAAGTAGGTGTTATCTCAAGATTTCACTGCTTTTTCCTCTTCAAAGCTATTACGGTTTTAAATGTTCAGAAATAATACATCTAAAATACTGAATACATATAAAACTGAAATAGTTATGTCTGAAATGATACGACATCTGAGATTTTCTTCACAATAATACAGAGTGGAGAGTGGATGGGAATGGGGATGGAGCGGGATTGGCCACGGGTTAATGGTTTTGGGGACTGGGTGATGGGTGTATAGATTCATGATACCATGCTTTATTGTATGGTCAAATTTCCCCATAATAAACTGTTTTTAAAAAATGAATATCTTAATCAGAAATATTCAAGTTTATGTCAAAGTGCAACATTTAATACCTAATTAGTAGTATTATTAACTGAGGGTTTACTAGCAGCCCAGCACTTCTCGAAGTTCTTTATGTGTATTAACTCATTAATCTTCATAAACTACCTTCTGAGAGAGGTACTGTTATCAACCCCATTTTACAGATTAGAAAACTGAGGCATGGAAGAGTTCAAGTATTTTGCCCAAGTAATTTACATATAGTAGTTAGAGGTAGAGCTGAGATCCAAACCTGCATAACCTGGTTTCAGACTCTGTGCACTACAGTGTATTACCTCTTACAATATCCCCTAAACCAATCCTACACACACACTCCTTCCAGCCCCATTTACTCACTCTTAAAAAATTAAACGAAGGCTCATACACAGGAACATGCAGACCCAATTGGAGATCACTGTTCCAGGCCCAAGCTTCTGCTTATCTCTCTTGTAGCAGAAGACCAAGTATACCTCATCTGAGGGCCCTCAGGTCCTGTCCACCATCCCACTTAACAGAATCCTCTCCATATTCAGGGTCCTGCTATCCCTGAGCAGATCATCCCCTTAGCCTCCCAGGTGGCTAAATGAGTTAACTCCCTATGTATTTTAAAATAGCCATTGGCTGAATCTGGGTAGTTGAAGGTGAGATTGCTGTGTCATCCATGAGAGGCAAAGGGAGTAAAGGGTAACAATGCCGTTTGGGGACAGTATGCCTCAGATTACATTCAGTTCAATGGCTGTTTTCTCCCAACTCTTTGCCTTTCTCTCTCCTTCTTATTATAGTCATTGGTCAAAAAGTCAACATAGCTGCCAGGATGATGATGTACTACCCAGGAATTGTGACCTGTGACTCCGTCACCTACAATGGCAGCAACCTACCAGCCTACTTTTTTAAAGAGCTTCCAAAGAAAGTCATGAAAGGTGTTGCAGATTCTGGACCAGTGTATCAGTGTTTGGGCCTTAATGAGAAAGTGTGAGTGTGGGGCATTGATCTTGCAGTACTCTTTAGTAAAGAAGTGGGACAATTACGATAGCAAAACAACAGGTCACCCATTTCAGATTCAAAGGCAGCTCATGAAATTAAAATCTATTCCTTCCCAGACCAAGGCCCAGATTTCAAATTCCTTCATCTTCCTCTATCCTGCTGATAGTATAGCACGGTGGAAGATCCCATTCTACCCTCAGTTCCGAGACTATGAGGGTAATTCTTCAAAGGTTGTGTAAAGAGAACAGAGAATCCCCTCATTCGAGTTTCTATTTGGACCCAGATGGACCCAATCACCAACCATTAACTATTGATCACATCAACTGTGTGTCCAGGCATTAACAGGGATTGCTCCTCCTCTAAGTGTTTAGTGAAATACATTCCCTCAAAGCCCAACTTGCTCTCGCATTGGGGCTTAAAACCCCTCAGTATCTTCCAATCATTTTCATGATAATTTTCAAAGTCCTTGCAAAGACATGCAAAGTAACCACCTGCTTTTCCTACCTCACCTCCTCCTGTGCCCTTTCCTCTGGGTGGGGATCCAGGGGGCGTTCTAAGGGAATTATCTTCCCTTTCACTCATTCCATCCTCAGTCTCCTAGGAAAACCACAGTCAGTTTTTTTTTTTAACATCTTTATTGGAGTATAATTGCTTTACAATGGTGTGTTAGTTTCTGCTTTACAACAAAGTGAATCAGCTATACATATACATATATCCCCATATCCCCTCCCTCTTGCGTCTCCCTCCTACCGTCCCTATCCAACCCCTCTAGGTGGTCACAAAGCACCGAGCTGATCTCCCTATGCTATGCGGCTACTTCCCACTAGCTATCTGTTTTACATTTGGTAGTGTATATATGTCAATGCTACTCTCTCACTTCGTCCCAGCTTACACTCCCCACTCCCCATGTCCTCAAGTCCATTCTCTACGTCTGTGTCTTTATTCCTGTCCTGCCCCTAGGTTCATCAGAACCATTTTCTTTTCTTTTTAGATTCCATATGAAATTTGTAGTGAGGTGGATGGACCTAGAGTCTGTCATACAGAGTGAAGTAAGTCAGAAAGAGAAAAACAAATACCATATGCTAACACAGTCAGTTTTTGAAATCCAGCTCAAGGATATCCTCCTCTCTGAAGCTGCCTTTGGAAGCTACCCAACCCCAGCTCAGACAGTTTAGCTGTCTCCTCCTCTGTGTAACTCTACAGCACATTAGAACATTCATTACACTCATCACAATCACAGACTCGATGTGCCTTTTCACCTACTACACTGGGAACTTTTTGAGGATAGTGATTATTTCTTGTTCATTCTTATATCCCCAATATAATATAATGTTCATTCTTATATCCTACCAATGCTTGGTAGGCATCAGTAATGATGAATAAATGAATGAACAGCATGGAAAGCTCTATATGGTAGTGCTTGGTGGATGGAAAGTGAAAAGGTATTATTCTTTATACTAGCAAGCTAGAATCTAGGTCTTAAAGGGTCAGATAACAGAATCGGGGCTATAATTGGTTCAAGGAGTCTTTAGTATTCATCTTTGTATTCCCAGGGCTCAGCACTGTTCTTGGCATGTGTAGATCATCAATAAAATGCTGTTCGAATAAATGAATGAATAATAATTTTTGCGAGCCCTTATTAAATATTAGGCACTTTACCTCAATATCAACTATATGAGGTAGAAACAAACTATTATTAACTCTATTTTATAAATTTAAAAACTGAGACTCTGAGATGTTAAATGACTTGTCCATAGTCATAAATCTAGTAAATAATTGAGCCAAGGTTCAAAATGCCACAATAATGCTGCATTATAGTCAACCACAAAACCTCAGTTGTATACAACAGTAAATTTTTACTTATCTCATGAATATGTGGGGTTCAGCTGATCTTGGCGGATTTGGATGATCTTGCCTAGGCTTGTTCACATGCCTGGGGTTCAACAGGGTGTTGGCTGATCCAGGATGACCTCAGGTGGAATAACTGGGAATTTTGGCTGACATAACTGGGACAGTTTGACTCTATGTGTCTCATCTTAAACTGGGCTAACCCATGCATGTAGTCATGGCAATATCAGAAGATCAAGAGAGAGCAAGCATTTTTCAAGCCTCTATGTCATGTTTGCTAACATCCCATTGGCCAAAACATTCACAAGTCTGAGCCCAGAGTGGGAGGACACTGCAAAGGTACAGTACATAGCAAAGGACATAGATACAAGTAGAGATGAAGATGTGGCGCCATTAATGCAGTCAGTCTACCACAGAAACTATCTACTGTTTCTGAAACTACCAGGACTATCTGATCCCAAAGCCTGCCCTCTTTATGGTTTCTCTGTACCATCTCTGCAAATAAGAGACTATAGAAATACACATACAAATATGAACAGGGCCTGGTTCCTGTCCTGAAATCTAATGGGGAAGACAACATACACAAAATTAGGTGTATATAACCTAGGAAACTTTGGTATGTGCTATAACAGAGGCATAACAAGGTAGTATAATAGTATAAACAAGGGAATGAGCCGTTTGTCTAAAAAGGCCCCTTCAAGAGATGATATTATGCAGTGGGCAAACATATATGCCTCTGGCCTCGTTTTAGATACTGACTCTGTCACTATCCTCTGTCACCACTAGCCATGGGATCTTGTTCAAGTTAAATTCTCTGTACCTCAATTTTCGCATTTGTAAAATGGACATAATAATAATAATACCTTCTTAATAAGGTTTTTGTCAGGAGTAAAGAAATGATACATGTACAGCCCTTGAAACTGCCAGGCACATAGCATGTGTTCCACAAAGGTAAACTATCATTGTTTGAGCAACTGGTAGAATTTTTCCATGCTGTGAGACAATACAACACATCTAACTGTATTGGGTCCCATACTGAGTGTCTGGTTTCCCTAGAAAAGGGTCAGTTCTACCAATGCAGACTCAACAAGCATTTTTTGAACAATGTACAGGTGCTGTGGTAAAGGCAGCTACATAAGTTGTTTGGAGACTCTATTACCAGGTAAGAACTTCTCCTTTCCCTTCCTCTTGGCATCTGCACCCCTTGATAGACTCCTTGATAACAGGGGATAGATTCCTGTTGGAGACTGAAAAGGAGGCTTTCTGGGAACTAAGAACTAGTCCTCTGGCTCTCAGTATTTCCCTGTTTTGATGCTAACATCTTTTCTTTTCTTCTCTTCAGCATGTTTGGGATGGCATACCTCATCTGCAACAGAAATGAGGGTTACCCTTTGCTAGGTAGGTAGTGAGCCTTGATTTTTAAACCTCTTTATTGAACTATAACAAAACATACAGAAAAGTACACCAATGATAAGTCTTCAGCTTAATGAATTATCACAAAATGAATGTATAATCACCATCCAGGCCAAGAAATAGAAAAATAACAGTACTCTGGAAACCCTCACATGCTTTATCCCTCTCCCTTTACCCAAAGATTTCTAACACCCTAAATTACTTAGACCTGTTCTTAAAATTTATATGAATGAAATCACATATTGTGTAATTACATGTCTTCTTTTTTTTTTTTTTTTAGTGAATGGGGTCTTCATTTCTTTTTTTTTTTAATTTATTTTTTTACATCTTTATTGGAATACAATTGCCCTACAATGGTGTGCTAGCTTCTGCTTCATAACAAAGTGAATCAGCTATACACATACATATGTTCCCATATCTCTTCCCTCTTGCGTCTCCTTCCCTCCCACCCTCCCTATCCCACCCCTCCAGGCGGTCACAAAGCACCAAGCTGATCTCCCTGTGTTATGCAGCTGCTTCCCACTAGCTATCTACCTTACGTTCGGTAGTGTATATATGTCCATGCCTCTCTCTCGCTTTATCATAGCTTACCCTTCCCGCTCCCAATATCCTCAAGTCCATTCTCTACTAGGTCTGTGTCTTTATTCCTGTCTTACGCCTAGGTTCTTCATGACATTTTTTTTTCTTAAATTCCATATATATGTGTTAGCATACGGTATTTGTCTTTCTCTTTCTGACTTACTTCACTCTGTATGACAGACTCTAGGTCTATCCACCTCATTACAAATAGCTCAATTTAGTTTCTTTTTATGGCTGAGTAATATTCCATTGTATATATGTGCCACATCTTCTTTATCCATTCATCCGATGATGGGCACTTAGGGTGTTTCCATCTCCGGGCTATTGTGAATAGAGCTGCAATGAACATTTTGGTACATGACTCTTTTTGAATTATGGTTTTCTCAAGGTATATGCCCAGTAGTGGGATTGCTGGGTCATATGGTAGTTCTATTTGTAGTTTTTTAAGGAACCTCCATACTGTTCTCCATAGTGGCTGTACCAATTCACATTCCCACAAGCAGTGCAAGAGTGTTCCCTTTTCTCCACACCCTCTCCAGCATTTATTGTTTCTAGATTTTTTGATGATGGCCATTCTGACTGGTGTGAGATGATATCTCATTGTAGTTTTGATTTTCATTTCTCTAATGATTAATGATGTTGAGCATTCTTTCATGTGTTTGTTGGCAGTCTGTATATCTTCTTTGGAGAAATGTCTATTTAGGTCTTCTGCCCATTTTTGGATTGGGTTGTTCGTTTTTTGGGTTGTTTGTTTCTTTGTTATTGAGCTGCATGAACTGCTTATAAATTTTGGAGATTAATCCTTTGTCAGTTACTTCACTTGAAAATATTTTCTCCCATCCTGAGGGTTGTCTTTTGGTCTTGTTTATGGTTTCCTTTGCTGTGCAAAAGCTTTTAAGTTTCATTAGGTCTCATTTGTTTATTTTTGTTTTTATTTCCATTTCTCTAGGAAGTGGGTCAAAAAAGATCTTGCTGTGATTTATGTCATAGAGTGTTCTGCCTATGTTTTCCTCTAAGAGTTTGATAGTTTCTGGCCTTACATCTAGGTCTTGAATCCATTGTGAGCTTATTTTTGTGTATGGTGTTAGGGAGTGATCTAATCTCATACTTTTACATGTACCTGTCCAGTTTTCCCAGCACCACTTATTGAAGAGGCTGACCTTTCTCCACTGTACATTCCTGCCTCCTTTATCAAAGATAAGGTGACCATATGTGCGTGGGTTTATCTCTGGGCTTTCTATCCTGTTCCATTGTTCTATATTTTTGTTTCTGTGCCAGTACCATATTGTCTTGATTACTGTAGCTTTGTAGTACAGTGTGAAGTCAGGGAGCCTGATTCCTCCAGCTCGGTTTTTCGTTCTCAAGATTGCTTTGGCTATTTGGCTATTTGTTTCCATACAAATTGTGAAATTTTTTTTCTAGTTCTGTGAAAAATGCCATTGGTAGTTTGATAGGGATTGCATTGAATCTGTAGATTGCTTTGTATAGTAGAGTGATTTTCACAATGTTGATTCTTCCAATCCAGGAACATGGTATATCTCTCCATCTATTTGTATCATCTTTAATTTCCTTCATCAGTGTCTTATAATTTTCTGCATACAGGTCTTTTGTCTCCTTAGGTAGGTTTATTCCTATTTTATTCTTTTTGTTGCAATGGTAAATGGGAGTGTTTTCTTGATTTCACTTTCAGATTTTTCAGCATTAGTGCCTAGGAATGCCAGAGATTTCTGTGCATTAATTTTGTATCCTGCTACTTTACCAAATTCATTGATTCACTCTAGTAGTTTTCTGGTAGCATGTTTAGGATTCTCTATGTATAGTATCATGTCATCTGCAAAGAGTGACAGCTTTACTTCTTCTTTTCCGATTTGAATTGCTTTTATTTCCTTTTCTTCTCTGATTGCTGTGGCTAAAACTTCCAAAACTATGTTGAATAAGAGTGGTGAGAGTAGGCAACCTTGTCTTGTTCTTGATCTTAGTGGAAATGCTTTCAGTTTTTCACCATTGAGGATGATGTTGGCTGTGGGTTTGTCATATATGGCCTTTATTATGTTGAGGAAAGTTCCCTCTATGCCTACTTTCTGCAGGGTTTTTATCATAAATGGGTGTTGAATTTTGTCGAAAGCTTTCTCTGCATCTATTGAGATGATCATATGGTTTTTCTCCTTCAGTTTGTTAATATGGTATATCACGTTGATTGATTTGCGTATATTGAAGAATCCTTGCATTCCTGGGATAAACCCCACTTGATCATGGTGTATGATCCTTTTAATGTGCTGTTGGATTCTGTTTGCTAGTATTTTGTTGAGGATTTTTGCATCTATGTTCATCAGTGATATTGGCCTGTAGTTTTCTTTCTTTGTTACATCCTTGTCTGGTTTTGTTATCAAGGTGATGGTGGCCTCGTAGAATGAGTTTGGGAGTGTTCTTCCCTCTGCTATATTTTGGAAGAGTTTGAGAAGGATAGGTGTTAGCTCTTCTCTAAGTGTTTGACAGAATTCGCCTGTGAAGCCATCTGGTCCTGGGCTTTTGTTTGTTGGAAGATTTTTAATCACAGTTTCAATTTCAGTGCTTGTGATTGGTCTGTTCATAGTTTCTATTTCTTCCTGATTCAGTCTTGGCAGGTTGTGCATTTCTAAGAATTTGTCCATTTCTTCCAGGTTGTCCATTTTATTGGCATAGAGTTGCTTGTAGTAATCTCTCATGATCTTTTGTATTTCTGCAGTGTCAGTTGTTACTTCTCCTTTTTCATTTCTAATTCTATTGATTTCAGTCTTCTCCCTTTTTTTCTTGATGAGTCTGGCTAATGGTTTATCAATTTTCTTTATCTTCTCAAAGAACCAGCTTTTAGTTTTATTGATCTTTGCTATCATTTCCTTCATTTCTTTTTCATTTATTTCTAATCTGATTTTTATGATTTCTTTCCTTCTGCTAACTTTGGGGGTTTTTTGTTCTTCTTTCTCTAATTGCTTTAGGTGCAAGGTTAGGTTGTTTATTTGAGATGTTTCCTGTTTCTTAAGGTAGGATTGTATTGCTATAATCTTCCCTCTTAGAACTGCTTTTGCTGCACCCCATAGGTTTTGGGTCGTCGTGACTCCATTGTCATTTGTTTCTAGGTATTTTTTGATTTCCTCTTTGATTTCTTCAGTGATCACTTCGTTATTAAGTAGTGTATTGTTTAGCCTCCATGTGTTTGTATTTTTTACAGATCTTTTCCTGTAATTGATATCTAGTCTCATAGCATTGTGGTCAGAAAAGATACTTGATACAATTTCAATTTTCTTAAATTTACCAAGGCTTGATTTGTGACCCAAGATATGATCTATCCTGGAGAATGTTCCATGGGCACTTGAGAAAAATGTGTATTCTATTGTTTTTGGATGCAATATCCTATAAATATCAATTAAGTCCATCTTGTTTAATGTATCATTTAAAGCTTGTGTTTCCTTATTTATTTTCATTTTGGATGATCTGTCCATTGGTGAAAGTGGGGTGTTAAAGTCCCCTACTATGAATGTGTTACTGTCGATTTCCCGTTTTATGGCTGTTAGTATTTGCCTTATGTATTGAGGTGCTCCTATGTTGGGTGCATAAATATTTACAATTGTTATATCTTCTTGGATTGATCCCTTGATCATTATGTAGTGTCCTTCTTTCTCTCTTCTAATAGTCTTTATTTTAAGGTCCATTTTCTCTGATATGATAATTGCTACTCCAGCTTTCTTTTGGTTTCCATTTGCATGGAATATCTTTTTCCATCCCCTTACTTTCAGTCTGTATGTGTCTCTAGGTCTGAAGTGGGTCTCTTGTAGACAGCATATATATGGGGCTTGTTTTTGTATCCATTCAGCCAATCTGTGTCTTTTGGTGGGAGCATTTAGTCCATTTACATTTAAGGTAATTATCGATATGTATGTTCCTATTCCCATTTTCTTAACTGTTTTGGGTACATTATTGTAGGTCTTTTCCTTCTCTTGTGTTTCTTGTCTAGAGAAGTTCCTTTAGTATTTGTTGTAAAGCTGGTTTGGTGGTGCTGAACTCTCTCAGCTTTTGCTTGTCTGTAAAGGTTTTAATTTCTTCATCAAATCTGAATGAGATCCTTGCTGGGTAGAGTAATCTTTTTTTTTTTTTTTTTTTTTGCGGTACGCGTGTCTCTCACTGCTGTGGCCTCTCCCACTGCAGAGCGCAGGCTTAGGACGCTCAGGCTCAGCGGCCATAGCTCACGGGCACAGCTGCTCCGTGGCATGTGGGATCCTCCCGGACCGGGTCATGAACCCATGTCCCCTTCATCGGCAGGCGGACTCTCAACCACTGCGCCACCAGGGAAGCCCTGGGTAGAGTAATCTTGGTTGCAGGTTTTTCTCCTTCATCACTTTAAATATGTCCTGCCAGTCCCTTCTGGCTTGCAGAGTTTCTGCT